>NC_071510.1:105911658-106224325 GCF_027887155.1 Malaclemys terrapin pileata
GCAGAATTGCACCAGAGACTGAAGTGTGCTGCATCAGTTTAGCTCAGGCTGGCCTGGAGTTACAAATTTGACCCTCAATAACAGCTGAAATGCTGTTTTCCAAAAATGGCAATGGATGCAGGGCCATAGTTGAGATAAATCCAAAGCAGGTAAAACTGGTTTGGGGAGGATTAGACCACTAGGTTGAGTTCCAGTTCTGTGCAGTGCAAAAAAAAAAAAAAGACAAAACCACCAGGTGATTTTTGGAAATGTATGGTTTGTGGTGGTGGTGTTTTTTTAAGGGAGCTGTATCTAAGGAACCTCTTGGTCAACTTTCTTGATTCTAAATTTGCACCATTAATCCTACCCAATACCACAATGATCACCTCATTTTCTAGACCATTTCTCATGTTTCTTTGCCTCTTTTTTGTGGGGAAAAGTGACCAAAGGCCTCCACTTCACTGGTTCTCATGGTCCTGGCCATGTGCTGGTCCAGCTGGTGCTGGTCCCTGCTGGGGAAGGGAGAAGAGAGTTCTTAATTCCAGCAGAGTAGTTGCTTTGTACTATACTGTGGAGGAACCAGCTGAGTGTGAATACTGACTGCTGTTGGAGTGAAATATTTCTGCCAAGCATGTAGTCTCCTGGATAACAATGTTCAGAACTTTAACTCACTGCTCATATCATTGAGAGACAAGTGGGTGTGGTAATATCTTTTATTGGGCCAACTTCTGTTGGTGAGAGGGACAAGCTTTTGAGCTTACACAGAGCTCTTCTTTGGGTCTGGGAAATGTCATGTCATATTGGCTGATGGCTTAGACAGGGTTAATTGGTCAGGTAGAAAACTTGTCACTTCAATTGGTGCAGAAAAAGCTGATGAGGTACTGGAAAGATTTCACAAAAATAGGTGTAGCCTACCTGAGTCAAGAGGATGTGAATCCTGCTAGAACACCATGATTTAACTTGAGCAACAGTCCCTAAAAAATTAACAGTGAAATTGAAAGATTGTTAGTCACTCTTGGATCTTTTCATGTGCTGTGGACCACTTCTTAAGACTGAGGCCCCCTCCAGGGCCATCTCCCTGGAACCTGATCCCTGAAGTGTGTATATATAGTTTAGTACATCCCTTCTATTTGTAACTAGATTAGTATAATATTTCTGATCCATGTGTACAGTTTCCATTGCTCTAATCTTTCCATGATGTCACTTTATAATTTGGTTCTTTCCTATATATTCACTCTGTTCTGATGTAGTCCTCTTCAAATTTGATCACAGTTGAATTTACACCAAGGAGAAAAACAAGATGAAGGACACAAGCAGTAATACAGGGTACACAGAAGTGTATTGTGCTAAATCAATCTCTAGAAACCCCCAAAAATCCTGTATAGGGCTACAAGTACTTATTCAGTGACAGATACTTTACTGTTGTGACAGAAGCAGCTTCACTGACAATACAGAAGGGCTTGGCAAACCACCACTGGGTCACAGACTGCAGTTTGAACAAGAATCATAAGATTTTGTAGTGTAGAGAACTACCTTTAGAAGGACCTACTTTCATTATCTCTGCATCAGGCACTGCCAAGAGGTAGATGAGACAATTTTAGTGAGGCATTTAACCATGTGTAATGAACTACAGTAGCACTTTATAATTAAATGCATTGCAAAAGAAGAAAAATAGGAAGCATATTTCTTAGAAGGCTACATAATCAAGAGTAACATTAGCTGACTATCTTTCTGTAAAAAGTTGTAAAGTTATACAGTGACCATATCAAACTATCAACAAACCTTATCAAGAGGAATTTTCAAATAGTAGTGGTCTTGTAGCATTAGAGTTTAACACTAATATTTTACCAGATTGACACTCTTGTGGTTGGTATCAATAAGTAACAGAACTGCTAGGAAACAGTCCAGCTAAGGATGCTTGACCTAGAAGTTGTAATATTTGATTTAAATGGTGTTTATCATTGTCAAGAGACTGGAAGATATAAATGTAATATTTTATTTCCCTTTTCATGCCATGGAATGTCCAGACATTTTACAAGCAGTCAGAAATCTATGGTACCCAGTTGCAGAAGTATGAATTACAGGATCAAGCTGTAGTTAATTCCACACTCCTAGAGGTAGGCCTACACCTAACCCCTGTGGTTTGAACTTTTCAAATCCTTCACCTTTTATTTTTTTTTAACTAATTAAAAACTAATCCAACTACACCCAATCTTTACATTAAGGTCTTTATTCTAAATCAGATAAACTACTTTTCCATTAATAAAGGGAATTTTATCTATTTTTCAACCATTTCTGATTTCTGTGCTCTAGATTTAACCACTTTCTATACCAAATGAGTGAAGACAAATCTCAGGGGTGTGGCTTTATTTACATAGAGCTTACTGTTTCCCAATGGACATACTTCTTACTGATTGGCGATTGTACATTGCAAGTAGTTCAGGGGCTATCTGGACATCTACCTTGGCAAGTACAGCTGTTGCCACAATACATTTTATCCTGACCAACCCCCCCCCCCCCCCCCCATATGTGATTTTCTTGCTGCACTTTTACCAATGCATTCCTACATGTCTAAATCTACAATTGCAGGAAAATGAATTCCCTATATTTGCAAAATGTTTTTTTTAAAGCCATATATTCTGCCAAAGCTGCTGCACAGCTTCTGTGCTTCTCTGGAAATATTTAGGCTGTATCTGAAGGAATGTTTCTTTTAGTTTCTAGGAGTGTTTGAGTTGGTTACTGTTTTTCTAGCTCTTTGAGGGGTCAGGGACTGTTGCTATATGGATATGTGCTAGTAAAATAGGAAGCTATTTTCAAAGACAAGGCAATTGAAATATGTGGTAGGATCACACACTAAGGCCTGATCTATGCTGGAGTTAAGTCGGCGTAAGGCAGCTTACGTCAACCTAACTCCGTAAGCTTCTATATTAAAATGTAGCTTCCACCAACATAAGTTGCCCACTACACCAACTTAACTCCACCTCGGAGAGGTCTAGCACTAAATCAATGTAGTTAAGCAATGCAGTGTATACATTGACACTGCATTGACCTATGTTGACTATTGCTGCCTTTCAGAAACCCTCCCCCAGTACCCCCCACGGGCAGTTAAATCAGTGCAAGCCCTCCTGGTGAGGATGCACACTGCTGACACGAAGCATATAGTGGGTTTATAAAACTAATTCAATTACTGTGCTGGCTGTATGTTACCATAATTTAAGTCAACTTAATTTTGTAATGTAGATGTGTCCTAAGACTATAGGATACCTGAGGCAGGAAGTATTTACAATTTGAGGCACTGTTGAATTCAATGTACCTACTTTATGCAGGAACATAAAAAGAGAAGTCAATTGATAAAGCCTAACAGTTGAAAGAGAATTACTGAATGGTGTCAGTCCTACTACTCCCACTATAATTAAGAACATAAGAATGGCCACACTGGGTCAGACTATCTAGCCCTGTATCCTATTTTCTGACAGTGGCCAATGCCAGGTGCCCCAGCAGGAATGAACAGAACAGGCAATCAGCAAGTGATCTATCCCATTCCTAGCTTCTGGCAATTCCTGGAAAGCAGTTTACAGTTAAATCTACTGAGAAAATTGGGAAGCTTGAATGTAATTACTTTTGCTCTCATCCTCCACCCTGAGCTGCAGAGAGTGCCTGGGACCTACACAAACCTTCATTAAAGTAAATGGGGGCAACTTTGACATGCATATAGGAAGCATAGTGCTGAGGGTCACTGGGTAGCTGAAGCACCCTTAGTCCTTGAATAAAATTAACACTGTGAGAAAATCAATAAGCACTGTGCAAAAAGAGCGACTATTCTAATGACAGTACTTTGGTAAGACTAACGTGTAGTTCCTGTCCAATCTATTCCACAGCTTGCAATTGTTTGGGGCAAGTTTTTTGGAAAACAACAGCTCGGGCGTTCCTGTGTTTTCCGTTTGCGCCCTGATCCCCATGCAGGTGCGGTGCATGATTATTAAATTAAGCCTGGTGCTTGGCAGTGGTTCAGAAGAAGCGAGGGGCAAAGGGAAGGTGGGATCTTCTGGGGCAGGACCTTGTTAGGTCAGTGGCCTGTTCGGTGCTTTGAACCTAGCTCTCACAGTGCAATTACCGCCCAGGGTAAGCGCCTCCCTTGAAGGCAGCTGTCAGCGATTGGCTCCCGCGTGAGTGGGACTGGACGTGAGGGGAAATGGAGCATGCAAAGGCCACGTGCTCTGTCGGTGGCCACGAGCCCCCACCCTGCACGAGGCCATTGCCTAGGGAAGGGCGGCTCCCAGCCTGTCAGCACCTTACCGCGGCGTTCCCAATTCTCTCCGGCGCGAGACGGGGCGCGGCGGTTCCCCTCATGCCCCAGCCCTGGAGAGAGCGGGCGCACGGCCTGCTGGGAGTTGTAGTCTGTGGGCGGGGCCAAGTCGCCCTTCCCTCTTTTCTCCGCGGCTGGGTGAACCGGCGGACAGGCCGGAAAGAACAACTTCCGCTTCCGGGCTGGGCGGGTTCAAAGGTTGTGCGTTTCGAGGTGGCGGAAGAGCAGGAGTTGGAGAGGGGGGCCAGGTAACGGCCTCCTTCCGCGGAGCCCCCCGCCCTGGTCCGCTCTGCTATCCCCTTCGGGCCCGCTTCCCCAGCGGGTGGGCTCCGGGGCTGCGTCCCGCGCTGCGGCTGTTCGTGGTGCCTGTGGCTGCTGCTGTGAGCTAAACTAACCCGCTGGTTTGGGGTCGGTCAATCTTAAGTAAAGCGCCTCCGCCCCCTCCGAGGCTGGTGGAGGCCCCGGAGATTGAACCAGGGATCTCCCGAGCCTGTAGCTGTGAGTCAGGACAGCTCCTCCTCGTGTGGAATAGATCAGGCACCGAGGGGACGCGTAACGTACTGAACAGCAAGTTATACAATCTCCGATCCCTTGCTTTCTCCCCCGCCCCCGCTCTCTGCTGTGCTGTTATACGTGCTGTTGATTTAGCTTTATAGCAAAGTATAAACAAATCATCTGCGTTTCCTTGGCTCTAGTGGGCTTTGCCAAAAATAAATGTTAAACCATCATCTTTTGGACGTTCTTCCTCCCACAACTGCACCAACATCCCCGCCATGCTGCTGTTCCTTGCTGAATGGGAAGAAACCTTCAGCCTGCCCCAGTGGTCAAAAAATTAAGGCCCCTCACAGAGAACACCTTGCTGATAGAGTGGTAGCAGTATGCAGAGAGAAAAGTGCTGCCAAGTAAGTAGTTCCCCAGATATTTAGGGCTTTATAGATTTAGACCACTATCCCAAATTCCATTCACATTCCAAAACAGTCAATACACATCCTAGTTATCACAGGTTTTTTTGATGTATGATGCATGTTTGACCACCTCTTGTGCCCTCTGTCTGCCAGGACTACTTCAGCATTCTACTGCTTTCAGCTGCGTCAAACAACTGCTTCTCTTTTTAATAAACCAGACAGAGAAATATTTCCCATACAGTTTCAAAATTACACTGGTGTTGTGCAGTTACTAGACTGCCGGCCAATTCAATATTCATGTGATTGAATGGCAGTTTGATATGTTACTTTCTCTGTATCAAGATGAGCAAATTAATCTATGATGTTTTTTTCTCTCTATACACTTAGAAACCAAATTGTTAAAAAATGTTTTCATCTAGTTTTTTAGAATGGCTTCCTTTGGGTGGAAGAGGAAGATTGGGGAGAAGGTTTCGAAGGCCACTTCCCAACAATTTGAAGCTGAAGCTGCTGATGACAAAGGTCTAGTTGATAATGATGATGATGTTGACTGGCTCCATGCCACTAAGAGAAGAAAGGAGATTCTGTTGGAAGACTGCATGGAGAAAAGTAAACAGCTGAAAGATGAAGGTGCACGTTTGGCTGAAAATAGGAGGTACCAATATTATTTTAATCTTTATTAGGGTAACTTAACACTAAATACCATTTTATTTGTTTCTAACTGGTAGGAAGTATCCAATAGAGGCTTCTGGATTCACTTATGTTTAAAAGATAAATCCTACTAAACTACTTATACAGTCCAGTACTGAATCAATCAGTCATTACCATTTTTTCAGTTTAGTTGCCGAACCACAAAATCCAACATTTTTTGCTCATTTTGAAACAAAATTGAATTTTGTTATTTTTTCTCAATAAAAAACTGAAATTTTTTTGTTCAGGTCAAATAAAGCATTTGAACAGTGATTCAAAATGACATTTTGAAACAACTTTTTGAACTGTCACAGTTTGATTAAAAAAATGTTGTTTAAAATTTACACAGTTTTTGACTTTTTCAAAATGTTCCCGCCCCCTACCCCCCCCACATTTTTTATTTGGCCAAAACTATTCAATGAATTTGACTTGCAACTGCTTTTTTCTTCATGCTTACTAATGAACTGAAAAATTTCAGCCAGTTCTAGTCATTACCATTGACAACACTTTGGTGGCCTACATGAAATGAATTTACAGTCTTTCCTTTTTTTATTAGATATATGTTCATACTGCATAAACCAACACCATATGGTGTATGACTAGGTATCTTTGATGGTAGGGTAGTCTCAGAGATGAAAAGCTTACTGAATATGAAAACTGAACTACCTTCTTAGCCTAGGATACCTAGAACAAGCTTTTGATAACTTTGGAGGGGTGAGATAGAGACATTTCCACTGTCACTATCATACTGCATCCAGAAAAACAACCTTAAGATAGAGAATATATTTAGCCTATTCATAAAACAAGTTAATCTAATTATATACAGCCTTTGTGTCTCTTAGTTCTGTTCTTTTAGGCCTAAAGTATTGACATTCCCCAAAAATAACTAAAACCAGTTTTAAGTATGTTGTCAATATTTTTTAAGGTAGCAACATTTACTGCTTATGTAGATACTTATACCAGAAAGCACAAATTATACCACATACCAAGATGCATTGTTAATCACTTTGCAATCTTTCAGCATTGGAAGTACCACTTTATTTGTTTCACCTTTTTGATTTATACATTTGAAAGAGATTGTATTTTCAATCTTGACAATATGAAAACATTCCTATTCTATTGTAGTCTATAGGGTTTTATACCACACTCATCACCATAATATTCCTAAATACCTGCACTCCTGTAGCTGAGTATTTCACTTGATACCGACCCTGTGTGTGTGTGTGTGTATATATATATATATATATATTAGGTATAAGCTAGATTCTTTCTTTCTTGTATTTTGCTTTGGGATATTGGACATAATGAAGGAATTCTTAGCTCATTATGTATCTTGCTATCTTTTTGTATATTCTTACCTTATTTTTGTGTATTATGTAAAATGCAATAAAGCTTTTAAAAAACAACAAAGAATTTCTGGTATATACATGGGAAGGACACGGATATCATTAAGATTCATGTAAAAAAGCTTTAAATTCACTTAATTTTTTCTAACTAAATATTTTGTTAACATAAATTCCACCATCAATGTCTGTGGCCTTTATGGCTGTTACACACTATGGTAGTAAGATGCTGACAGGGCTTATAACTATATGGCAGTCCTCAGGTTTTAAAAAAAATTCAAAATATTTCATGTAGTTCAGAATCGAAAACCCTCAGTATGGACCTCTCTCAGTTTTTTCATTTCTGCATTGTATTGACTCGTGAGGGTCTGAAAGTGAGTAGGCAAACCTGGGGTAATCATCTTCAAGGAATGATTGTTTTTTCTGATGCAAAAGTGGCTCATTTTAACCATGGCTTAGATCTGTGCATTGTATATTATAATTTTGTTGTAAATATATACATGACAAGCAATCCAGTCCCTAGGGTCAGAAGGCCTAACAAATTTAAATTAAATTAAAATTTCTTGTAGGCATTGTGGCAGTGGTGTTTTTAGGAGTGACACAGCTTAGCACATAGTTTTGGGATGGCATTTCTTGCATGGGGGAAGCCTGGAGGAAGACAAAGTTGGAAGTGAAAGAAGGAAAGGGGGATATTGAGGCTGGTGTTATTGTTGGGGTGAAGGGGGTGAAGGAGGAAAGCAGAAGGAGACAAGAGCGAGAGAGGCTAGGAATGAATTATCTAAAGACTTGACAATGCAATTGACTTGTTAGGGAGTGGAGGGATTCAAAGGGTGTTTGTGTGTGTTGTGATTAAAGGAGTAGGTGAAGAAGATGATCTTTGGCAACAGCATTTTTGATGGACTCCAGGAGTGAAAGCTAAATAGGTGAAAGACAGAAGAGTAGGAGAGATTACAGGATTCAAGGTGGAATAAGATGCAAATGAGCAGTTTGGATTAAGAAGGAAAGAAAGAAAGGACAGATCTTTGAAATCTTGTGTAAGAATGTCAGGTTTGGTCACTGCTTAGAGGATTTTACTCGTTCTTTTTGCTGATACAAACTAACACGGCTACCACTCTGAAACCTGCTTAGAGGTGGTGGAAGAAGGGGGCGGGGGGCGAGCCAAAGCTGCACCCTCGAGGTAATAGAGAAGATGGTTATGTTATCAACACTAAGGGATGCAGTGGAGAAGATTTGAAAATAAAAAAAAAATCAGTTTTGACCATGTGATGCTTGTAATAATGCAGATCATCCAAGATGAAATATCAGTATAGGCTTGCTTACCCTCAAAAGTTACACTTAAATTGGAATAAATCAGGTTAGTTAAGCAAGTGCAACTTTCTCTGTGGGCACTTATAGGTCTATATGGCACAAGCAAAACAGATATATTAGTTTAAATCTGTTTTAGGAGTGTTCATATAGAAAGTTGCACTGGTTAAAGCAAATCAGTTTAGAATCACACCTTTGTGAAGCCAGTGCAATTTTGTGAGTAGATTAGGTGTAATGGAGAAATCCAGATTGGAATAAGTACTAAAGTCTTGTTTCTGTCTATCCATGATCCTTGAAGTTTGTGATATGGAGAGTTAATAGTAAAAGAAAGTTAGAGGAAAAATCGAATTTTAGATAAAAAGATAATTAACTTGTAAGTATTGCTGTGGATATGTTTTGGCTCTTTCCTGCTACTCTGCAACAGGAGTTGTGATGGCAACTTATCCAGTAGATGGAGCTAGAGACCTTTTTAACTTAGTATCAGGGGGTAGCCGTGTTAGTCTGTATCTACAAAAACAACAAGGAGTCTGGTGGCACCTTAAAGACTAACAGATTTATTTGGGCATAAGCTTTCGTGAGTAAAAAGCTCACTGCATCCGAAGAAGTGAGGTTTTTACTCACGAAAGCTTATGCCCAAATAAATCTGTTAGTCTTTAAGGTGCCACCAGACTCCTTGTTGTCTTTTTAACTTACATACCTTTGTAGAAGCCTTGCTTATTATCTTGAAGAATGGGGGGGGGGAAAGGGCAGCCAAATATTTTATTTTGTACAGACAGAAAAATTATTAATTTTTTAAAGGTTCTTACTCATTTGCATTTTATATTGTAGTTATGTAGATTTCATGTTTTTAAAAAGTTCAAAGTTTGTAAAACCCTCACATTTCTGCCAACATGTACCCCTTATTCCATTTTGTACTTCATAAAAAAAAAACAACCAACCCTCTCTCTAAAAGCCCAGCACATGCTGTGAAGCATTTCAAGAACACTTTTTTTCATTCAGAACAATCTAAAAGCTGGCCAAATGTCCTATATTTTTACTTTTGTTCAAAGAAGATAAATAGTTTGGTTTCTCTGTTTCTCACATGTTAATGTAATTTAGGTTGCCAAATTGATAGTTGTACTGTACTCATTCTCAAATTTTTCTTCTTGTGGCAGCAAACTCAGCCAGAGATGCCACAGAGTTGTGGGCAGAAGTAGGTAATTGCTAATCTTGTTTGCATACTGGTTGTACAGGACCGTTAGGAATTGCTCTGTTTACCATTTGTTAGTTATTGTGTTTTTTGATTACCGCATATACTCGTTCATAAGCCGAATATTTTTGGTAAAAGTGACACATCAAAGAGCGGGGGTTGGCTTATAAATGGATCTACACCAAAATTTGATGATTTTAAACTCTATGGAATCATTGAATTGAATATCTAATACAGAGATCGGCAACCTGCGGCCCGCCAGGGTAAGCACACTGGTGGGCTGGGCCGGTTTGTTTACCTGCCGCGTCCACAGGTTCGGCCGATGCCGGCTCCCACTGGCCACGGTTCACCGCTCCAAGCCAATGGGGGCGCAGAAAGCGGCGGCCCATGCATGCCTCGGCCTGTGAAACTTCTCAAAGCCCCCATTGGCCACTGGGAGTCACGATCGGCTGAACCTGCAAACGCGGCAGGTGCCAAAGGTTGCCAATCCCTGATCTAATACATTGTAGTTTTGTTTACCTGGAGCGTCTGCAGGCACTGGACTTCCCGCAGTTCCCAGCCAATGGGAACTGCGAATCGTGGCTACAGGGAGCTGAGGGGCTCCATGCCTGCAGACACTCCAAGTAAACAAAATGTCTCAACCCGCTAGAGGCTTACCCTGACGGGCCGGGAGCCAAAGTTTTCCAACCCCTGAAATATAGGTTCAGCTTATGAAAGGGTGATACAGTTTTTGCTATTTTTACCTATCCATTTTGCGGGGGTCAGCCTTTAAAGGAACGGGCTAATGAACTTGTATATTGGTACTCATTTCTCAACCTACTGGGAAATCTCACTTAATCCTCACTTAAGAAATTCGTTTTTTTCTTTTCTAGATATACGCCAGAGTCCCCGCAATATGTGTTTGGTACTAATATCTAGCATTACTACTTAAGAAATTAAGTGGGTTTGGTACTTTCTGTCTAGATGTTGTGAGATATCAAACAGTAGAGGAGGATAGGAATATCCATCACAAATTATTATGATTAAGACTAAGATTTAGTCAAGGATATTTTTAGTAAAAGTCATGGACAGGTCACGGGCAGTAAACAAAAATTCATAGCCTGTGACCTGTCCATGACTTGTACTATATACCCCTGACTAAATCTTGGTTGCTTTGGAGGGGGGGCAAAGGGGGTGCTGCAGGTGCTCTGGGGCAGAGGGCAACCCGGAGGCGCTGCTGGTGCTCGGGGTGGGGTGGGGGTCGGGGGAGGGAGCTGGGGGTATGGCCCAAGACGACCGCTGCTGCTTGTGGGGGGAGGCAGCCTCAGACTGCTGCTGCTCTGGGGGAGGAGAGGGCGAAGTGGCCTGAAACTGCCCCAGCAACAGCAGGTGCAGCTGCCTGAGCTGCTTGGGAGGCCCTGGGGTCAGTTACACCAGGCGCTACAGAAATCATGGAGGTCACGGAATCCATAACTTCCATGACCTCCGTGACAGACTCGCATCCTTAATTATGATAAAAGTATGTTTGCTGTGGTATTTGGCAGGATGAGGTACTATAAAAGAGGTTTATTAGAAAAGTGGGAAAGGTTTAATAAGTGAAGATACTTGTCTCCTCTTGAGTCAGCATACTCATATTTATTTATCTGTATGCACATACACTGTTCCTTCCTCCATAAAATTTTATAATGCTTGTATTCAAATAATTTAAGTGTGTGTGTTTTGGTTTAAATGTACAATCATTACTTGCTTAGTAATAATTTTTGGGAGCACGAAAATAATAATATTCCATCCTGACCACCTGTTTATTTACAATGTTTAGAAGTAGTTAAAATGACAGGACAAAGATCATGGGGTGGAAAGCTCCTTAATTTCTCAATCAGGGAAGTTGATGTTCCTTGCATAACGAGAATATAATAATGAAATGTTTTCCCAGAAGATCTAAAAGCCATTTCTGGGATGAAACATGGCAACTGTTTAATTAGGTTTAATTACATTACACAGTAGTCCAGGGCAAGAAATGAACAATATTGTATCTAGTGAAAACTGCAGATAAATGTAGATTGGCAGAATGTTATTGTCAATTTAGAATTTGACTAGGACACTAGGCTGGTATCACTCATACTCTTACAAAAATGTCCATGGGATATTGGTGGTCAGGACATCAGTTTGATCATTTAATCAGAAAGAAAGCATCTATGGAATATATTCACCATACCAAGGTATTTCAGAACTGACTTAAAGGGAAGAGTGGTGCCTACTCAGTCACCAGCCTCAGTCACTACTGCCTGCAGCAGCTGGATACACTTTGTCCATATCGGCTTAATTTGTGAGACGTGATGGGATCATTATGATTGCAGACACTGCTTTCCTCCTGGCAGATCTGATCCCATACTTAATAAATAAGCAGTTCTGCTTATTAGTTTATATATTTGTATATCATATAGTTACATAAAGTTGTAATATCATTTTAGCTTGTGTATAAGTATATTGTTTTAGGAGGCTTTTTGTCTTAATTTAAAAAAAAAACTTGAAAGGTCTGCATTTGTTGTTTCATATTCTGTTACAGAAAAAAAAATAGCAAATAAAGATTTATGTAATTTTACGTTAAATATAAAGACATGGGTTGGCAAACAACACTTGTGGGTGTTTCCGCGCTATGTCTCCTTCATGCAAATGCTGGTAGCTGGTTTGGAAACACCCCTGGTTTATATACAAATACTGGACAGGAGGAGTCAATAAGTTGTGTTGCATAGTCAATAATTCTTGTTAGGTGAGAAAAATATTCCGCAACAATGACACAGTCTATAGAAAAGATTTTTCTAGCCACGCTTCACAATGTGGATAGTTTTTACAATTAATAAAATTACTATAGTATATGATGCATAAAGCACAAAATCAATGTTGCAACAAATGTTTCCCAATTTGTTTAATATTTTGAACTAAAGTAATTACATGGCCACCAAAAGTATCCCACATATTAAAACATGACTGTGTAAACTGTAAATATTGTGATGGCCTTTGAACTTTGAAATTCAGATAGATAATGTCTTTGGAAGCCATTTAGAGATGGATTTGATAAACAATGCTATCCAGGTAATTCTTGGGTACAGTTACCTCAGGGAGAATAAAGACTTCTGTTTTAAAAAAACAAAACCAAACAAAAACAACAAAAACAGCACTTAGATTTTAATACACACTCCAAAGGGGGTGAATAGGTATGTGTGTGTTAATGGTTATATCCTCAGTGGGTGGTCTGGTTCTGGAGGGGCAAGAGAGTAAGGAGCCCTTGCTCAACCTCCTCTCTGTCTCTTTTGCTGCTGGGAGGCCTCATTAAAGTTGCACAGTTAAAAAAGTCAAGAAAATCAAATGTGAAGGTTCCTACCACAATATTAACTTGGCTATATTATACATGTGTTCTGTTTTCTATTAATATTTTCTTTGCTAAATGAATAGTGTATTAGTTTATGTTATCAAATGAATGCCACAGATTATGTAGGATGTGCAGTATGTGCAAATTATTATTGCTTTGGGAACTTTTTGCATTTCCTGACTTTGTTTTAACTATTCCACAAACATAGGTTTTCTTGCATTAAAATATTAAACAGAATAGGGAAAGTTGAATAGGGAAACATGGTGTTCTCATTTTAAGAAGTTTAGTTTGATTTTACATCCTTAGATTTTGCTTGAACTGCCATTCTTTTATTTGCCTATTCTTTTTAAACCAGCATCTTCATGATGAGTAAAAGCTCTCCACTGTTAACATTCTTTGCTGAGCTATGAGGAAATTATACTCATAATTCTCCTAACGAGGCATGGATAATACAGTAAGAACTCATTACTATTATTTGTAAGTGGAAAAGATTGGTGTAATGTTGTGGTCTCTTATTATCATCTGGGGTGCATATGTGATATTTTTAAGAGTGCCCATTTAGTACTTGACTCTTCCACAAGGAGCAGGGATGTCCAAATAAATTGCAATGAAAATGTCAATGGTAATTATCTTTGGTTAGTCTGCTTTATGTGAGTGGTCATAAAAAAGCACTGAAAAATTAAATAGATTTATCGCTGTTTGGAAGAACATCTGGTGATATCAATGCGGGCAGCATGATTTTAAGGCAGCATATTTGAGTTTTGTCTGTACATTTTTTTAGTGATTTAGCATGGTTGCCTTGTTTTAAACCACTCCATAATAAAACTGTCCTTGGTGTAAAGGTGTCTTCCACTGCAAATGTTTCATCACGTGTTTCCCCCCATAAGAGGCAGAATATGTGAATTGTAATTCACGCAGCAGATTTGGGTTCTGGAGTGATTGTGGGTTGGTCTTCCCAATGGATGGATCAGGTCAGCGGAACATTAGCTCACATTATTAATGCACTGTGAGATCATCAATTCTTTGTATGTGTGTACTCCCAATACCTGACTCAGCTATATCACTAAGCATCATGGACTTCAGTTTTGAAGGAAGTCTTAGCTGAAGACAGTGTTGACTATATATAGCTGGTTGGAAAGGGGCAAGCAGGAACATGGATATGTGTGGGGTTAGAACCTGAGGACCTGGTCTGGGGACTTATCTACAGAGAACTGAGGATTTAAAGATGGGATTGGAGGAAGTATAGGAAGGGGTGTGTGTACGCGCGCATGTGTGTGTGTAATACTAAAGGAATCAATGCTTTATTCTGAAAGACAAATGTTATGAAGCCCTTTAAAATGCGATCTTGGTAAAATAGACTACTTAACAAATCTAAACTGATTCTCCTAATAAAATAAAGAAAATAGTAACCGATCTGTTGAAAATATCTTCTTTTGTGTCAAGCTAAATAAACTGCATCAAACACTGATTCTATACAATTAATTTCTGTTGACAAAATAGTCTTTTCAAAGAATACTTTTTTGAAGACAAAATACTTTGGCTTTAACTTTTTTTAAAAGGGCCGGTGAAGTATGCCAAATTGACAATCCTGGAGACTGAAGTTTGTTGTGTATCCATAAAAAAAGAAAGCAAAGGCAGCAACAGTTCAAGTTCTCTGCCCTAGCAGTGCGCTCAGCCGTGACCTGGAGAAACCACCTCTAGGAGAGAGAGGATTGTTCAGAGCTTTGTTGTCTCTGCTGATATTGTTAACAGGCCTGCCAATTAGTGCCAAATGGTGGTGGCTGAGGATGGGCACTGGGATCACCAATACATTAAATTGTATACTAGCTCATTTCACATTACCCACTAAGTATCTGTGAGGTGGTAACAACTTCCAGTTCTTAACTGACTGGGTAAGATTTGAATTGGTGACTTTGTATCCTATTGTCAAAGAATTTTTAACTAAAACTTTATCATATGTTAAAAGTTTTCACTTTAGTACTTTCTTCTTAATAATACATTACTTTTTCTTCTTTGCTGTGTGTTCTAGATCATGATCTTTCAGGATAAATATAAAATAGCTTATGTTAAACTCTTGCTTCATTGATGAGCATAGACATGCATCCTATCTAAGAGGTTTAGGTGCTTTTCTTTTCTTAATGAAGGGTGGTTATAATTCTAAGCACCAACATTACAAGTGGTTTCACAAGGCTAGAGCTTTATTGACTTCACTAGGGCTCCATGCAGACTCTGGGCATGTCTGTGCTGCCCTGCAGTTGGACTGGTCTGAGCAGTGTGCGCCAAAGTGCTGCATTGTAACTCCCCCGTGTGGGTGCTGCTGGTGTGAACTAAAACATTCCTAGTTGTTTGCATTAATATAGTCCTCCTCAAACAGGACTGCATTAGTGTGAAGTTGGAGCCTTTTAGTTCATGCCTGCAGCGTCCACATGAGGAATTACAGTACAGCACTTGGATGCTCACTTCTTACACCCCTGTAGTTCGAATTGCCAGGGCAGCGTAGATGTGCCCTGTGAGAGCTGTCTGCATGGATTCACTCAGAGGATTAGCGCCTTAGTCACTATGATTCATTGGTAAAGTGGTAACTTTTGGGGAGATGGGGAAAGACTTTACCTTTCATACTGATCTAAATTTTGTTTGATCTTATTTAGCTGATGAGTAGTCCAGTTGTCAGTTTGTTTAGAGACGAAACAGTCCTCTACGAGGTACAAGGGGTGAAATAGCCAGAATAAAGAACGTAGATAGGTCTAACATGACTGAAAAATGCAGACTATTTTTGTGCAATACAGGATTACACAACTGAACATGTTTACACATGGAGAAATATATTGTTGGACCACATTTCTGAGGTTATGTTTCTTATGTTCAGAATATTTTCCTGATCGTTTGGCAAAAAGTCATTTTGTAACTTTGTTTACTGGTCAGAACTTACAGTGTGTTCAGGAGACATTTTAATCTTACTGAATTTTTTAAACTCCGTAATAAGTACAGAAAGTGTTTTTATAGTGTTTAACATCCTCGCATCAATTGGTACCTGTAACATTATCATTTTAGTCTACAAGTTAATTATTATTGCCAGTTTTATTACTGTGACGGGTTGGATCACAGAAACCCCCTTGGGAGCTGCCACCCGATGTGCAAAGACTACCCCTGCTTCTGTTTTTCCTGCCAGCTCAGGACTCCAGCACCCTGTCTTGCTGAGCCAGACACTCCCGTCTGGCTCCAGACACAGACCCAGGGTCTGAATCACTTGTCCCAAAGCTGCAAGTTTACCTGAAAACAGCTCGCAGTAGCGTGCTTGTCTTTAGCACTCAGATGCCCAACTCCCAATGGGGTCTAAACCCAGATAAATCCGTTTTACCCTGCATAAAGTTTATGCAGGGCAAATTCATAAATTGTTCGCCCTCTATAACACTGATAGAGAGATATGCACAGTTGTTTGCTCCCCCAGGTATTAATACATACTCTGAGTGAATTACTAAATAGAAAGTGATTTTATTAAATACAGACAGTAGGATTTAAGTGGTTCAAAGTAGTAACAGACAGAACAAAGTAAGTCACAAGCAAAATAAAATAAAATGCGCAAATCTATGCCTAATCAAACTGAAGACAGATAATCTCACCCCCAGAGATGCTTCAGTAAGTTTTTCTCAGACTGGACACCTTCCAGGCCTGGGCACAATTCTTTCCCCTGGTGCAGCTCTTGTTGCAGCTCAGGTGGTAGCTAGGGGATTCTTCATGATGGCTTCTCTCCCTCTCTCTTCTCTTCCCCCCTTTATATATCTTTTGCATAAGGCGGGAACTCTTTGTCTCTCTGGGTTTCCACCGCCCCTCACTGGAAAAGCACCAGGTTAAAGATGGATTCCAGTTCAGGTGACATGATCACATGTCACTGCAAGACTTCATTACTCACTTGCCAGCACACACATATACAGGAAGACTCACAGGTAAATACAGCCATCTGCAGACAATGGGAGTCATCAAGATTCCAAACCATCATTAATGGTCCACACTTTACACAATTACAATAGGCCCTCAGAGTTACATTTTATATTTTTAGTTTTAGATACAAGAGTGGTACATTTATACAAATCAGATGATCATACTCAGTAGATTATAAGCTTTGTAATGATACCTTACAAGAGACCTTTTGCATGAAGCATATCCCAGTTACGTTACATTCACTTATTACCGTATTTTCTCTAAAACCAGCTCAGTTACATTATATTGACTTATTATTAAGTTTTTATAAAACCATATAGACTGCACAACGTCACACCCTCCTCCTGAACTTACTGCCAGAGACTTGGACACTGACCATGGCGGAGGCAGTATACCTAAAATTCATTTTTGGGCTCCCCTATGGGGCAGACACTCCTGTGTCCCCCAAAAGGGAAAGAGACCCTGACCCAACTGTAGGCTCACAGCTTCCAGCTATGAGGGACCTTTTGCTGGCCAGCAAAACCCCCCCCCTTTCACTCAGGTTGGGTTTCCTTCCAGCTAGAGTCCTTGGGGTTTGTTCCCACCGCAGCAGTCACCAGGACCCCAACTTCCAGCTCCAGGATACATGTCTCTGTGCACCTCTTCCACTCCATTACAGCCAGGTCATGCTTCTGGGTCTTAATTGCTTTGTCTCTTAAGTCCAGGCTGGTGGGCAGCCTTTTCTTTTTCCAGGTCAGGGTTTCCCCAGGCAAATTGTACATCAATTTCCATTTATCTTCCCTTGAGACCATCACTTGATGAGCTGGGATACCACGGAGAACACCCTCCTGCCAGAACAGGCACCCCTCCACTCCTGTCTTGCTAAATTAGACACCCCAGTCAGCTTCAGCACAGACAGAGGTTGGGCCACACCCATCTGCAGTTTACTGAAACTGAGATGCACTCAGCTCAGGGGCTTCTTAGTTAACAGAGACATTCCCAGCGCCCATTGTTCAGTCTTTCTGGGCAATTTGCAACTTGTGTAGTTTTAACTTCTTTTGATCTTAATTCTTACTTATTTTGCTTCCTTTTCTGTCCCTACTTCCCTTTCCCGAAATAAGCAAACAGAAAATAACAAACCAGTAACCACTTTGTCTGTTTTCCAGCCACCACACTTAAAACTCACTTAAAATCACTACCAGTATCTCAAAGCAATCAGCTGTGCACAGACCCTGCTCGACTACGCCACTGTGACGGGTTGGATCACAGAAACCCCCTTGGGAGCTGCCACCCGATGTGCAAAGACTACCCCTGCTTCTGTTTTTCCTGCCAGCTCAGGACTCCAGCACCCTGTCTTGCTGAGCCAGACACTCCCGTCTGGCTCCAGACACAGACCCAGGGTCTGAATCACTTGTCCCAAAGCTGCAAGTTTACCTGAAAACAGCTCGCAGTAGCGTGCTTGTCTTTAGCACTCAGATGCCCAACTCCCAATGGGGTCTAAACCCAGATAAATCCGTTTTACCCTGCATAAAGTTTATGCAGGGCAAATTCATAAATTGTTCGCCCTCTATAACACTGATAGAGAGATATGCACAGTTGTTTGCTCCCCCAGGTATTAATACATACTCTGAGTGAATTACTAAATAGAAAGTGATTTTATTAAATACAGACAGTAGGATTTAAGTGGTTCAAAGTAGTAACAGACAGAACAAAGTAAGTCACAAGCAAAATAAAATAAAATGCGCAAATCTATGCCTAATCAAACTGAAGACAGATAATCTCACCCCCAGAGATGCTTCAGTAAGTTTTTCTCAGACTGGACACCTTCCAGGCCTGGGCACAATTCTTTCCCCTGGTGCAGCTCTTGTTGCAGCTCAGGTGGTAGCTAGGGGATTCTTCATGATGGCTTCTCTCCCTCTCTCTTCTCTTCTCCCCTTTATATATCTTTTGCATAAGGCGGGAACTCTTTGTCTCTCTGGGTTTCCACCGCCCCTCACTGGAAAAGCACCAGGTTAAAGATGGATTCCAGTTCAGGTGACATGATCACATGTCACTGCAAGACTTCATTACTCACTTGCCAGCACACACATATACAGGAAGACTCACAGGTAAATACAGCCATCTGCAGACAATGGGAGTCATCAAGATTCCAAACCATCATTAATGGTCCACACTTTACACAATTACAATAGGCCCTCAGCGTTACATTTTATATTTTTAGTTTTAGATACAAGAGTGGTACATTTATACAAATCAGATGATCATACTCAGTAGATTATAAGCTTTGTAATGATACCTTACAAGAGACCTTTTGCATGAAGCATATCCCAGTTACGTTACACTTATTCACTTATTACCGTATTTTCTCTAAAACCAGCTCAGTTACATTATATTGACTTATTATTAAGTTTTTATAAAACCATATAGACTGCACAACGTCACAATAGTGTTTAACATCCTCGCATCAATTGGTACCTGTAACATTATCATTTTAGTCTACAAGTTAATTATTATTGCCAGTTTTATTATTTCTCTCTCATGTGGTGAAAGTGCTGTTGCTTCCTGGTGATTCCTCCAGCTGGCTTATGTAATTGAAAAGGAAGCTCGTGTATAACACTGGCCTCAAATGGTTGCTTCTATATACATTTGTTCTGTTTATCTTTGACTTGGTTCCTTTCCTCTGATGATTCTAGCAAATACTATTTTCTGACAGCTCATCATTCTACTGTCAGAAGGGGAGTTCAGTTTTTAAGTGATTTTAGTGATGTTCTGATTTCATTTGTAGATGTTTCCATGTTTATGTGTAGAAGGAATTACAAATGTTATGAAAACTCTTTATGTGGATTTTGGCTTTTTAAATAATATCCTTTGCTTTAGAACTTGTTACTGTCATTTGACAATAGAGAACTGTAGGATTATAGCATCAATACCTTATTTGGACCCTGTGTATGTTTTTGTATATATGTTTGTTACTAGGTATGCATAAATACTGAAGGGAAAGAAGGTACTCAAAGAACAGCTGCAAACAATGAGTTTTTTACTAAGTGAATACACACCATATTCAATAACTAATTTCTAAATTCCTATTTGAAGAGGGAGTCAGAGCTCTGCCTTGCCTCTCAATGCTGTCAAGGTATGAGGCACCATTTCTTCTGTGGAGGTAAAATCATCCAAATACTTGGATAATCATTACGGCCTTTATTGGTGGAGAAGTTTTCATGTTTCCTTAATCAGTCTGCTCTGATTGGGTCCCTGGTTTGATGCATAACTGAAGTAATTTTTGTTTTAAAAGCTACTCATCTCCTGGAAATATATGTCAAGTTACATACAAAGTGATACGTTAGTATGTGTAGATAATATTAATTGAGTGGAATAAATACTTTTAAAAAATAGCAGTTCCTCTCAGATGAGAGTTCCATGAAAGTTTCCATGTGAATCTAATCCTCCAAATTCAAGTATTCTATATAGAAGAACTAGGGTGACCAGACAGCAAGTGTGAAACATCAGGATGGGGTGGGGGGTAATAGGAGCCTATATAAGAAGGAAACCCAAAAATCGGGACTGTCCCTATAAAATCAGGACATCTGGTCATCCTAAGAGGAACTATGTTTCATGCATTTTATTCTGCTGTCCTCTTAATACATGCTATATTTGAAATTAGTGAATGTCAGTTAGTAGATTTTTATATTTCCTGTTTGATTTTACCTTTGGTTTCCACATTCAATATTTGCTTTTTGGTAATCAATGGAAAAAGAATTAATAATACTCAAATTCCCCCAATACAAGCCTTATCCATTTTATTCCTATCAGTTTTAGCAAAGGACATAGAATTTCTGTTCGTGTCCAAGTAGAATTTGTGGATTTGATCCCAAAAGTTATATTAATGATATACTTCCATGTACAATGATCAATTTGATGGTGACTTTGCTATATCTTATTAGAGATTGTAGGAGAGTAGTTGAATCTGTGGGTGATAAAAATGCTCCATCTGGATATATCTGTTGCACGCTGAAGATTTCTGTAACATATACACCTCTACCCCAATATAATGCTGTCCTTGGGAGCCAAAAAAATCTTACTGCATTATAGGTGAAATCGCGTTATATCGAACTTGCTTTGATCCGCCAGAGTGCGCAGCCCCGGCCCCCCGGAGCGCTGCTTTACCATGTTATATCTGAATTCATGTTATATCGGGTCGCGTTATATCGGGGAAGAGGTGTACAAAGATTTTGAGTAATCATATGAAATCACTCCATCCAAATCTCAGTTTCATGCTTGAGGAGCATATAACATTTTTCTGTGATTGATATTTGAAGACATGAAAAGCAATTCCATAATGCTTTCATAATAAAGTCTCTGATGTGCATATAAATACTGAATTATAAGGTTTATTAACCAGGCATTTTTGATGAAATAGTATAAAGAACACTTTTTATTTTGTAAAATTATTGTGTGAAGCATAGGTGGTGGTAGGGACAAAAAGTAATAAAATATTCCTAATGAGAGACACATTTGGATACTGGCATATATGGCATTTATTGATTTATGTGCATGTGAGATCTGTAAGTTCAAAGAATAGTTTCTCAGGGTAGCTGATGGGCATTTAAAACTGAGTTTTGATAGATCATTGGCGAATGTACTGTAGAGGACAGTACTATATTATCCGAGAGATGGATTCTGTGACCAAACATGTCTTTTCTGTCTCTAATTTCTGTGATTGTTCTTGAAAAAATGGACTCATCCTGAGGGTCCAACCTTTTGCTGGGCAATAAATCAGAAATTTGGCTGGAGAGAGAACACACTGTAGATATGTTTAAAAATGCTACTGGTTACCATGGTAGATATGTGAAAGGACTACTGGGAAACAAATTGAAAATGTGCAGGACAGAGGGATGTGTGATTATTGTTTGCTAGTCTTTTAAGAACAAAAAGGATACGAAAACTGAAAATAATGGAAGCTGGAACGAACCATCAATCTGCTTAGGGGAGCTGAGGTAAGCTAATGTTCTATACAGAAGGAGTAGGAGTTAGGAGTGATTCTCTCCTGACTAAGATGCAGAATGATGTCAAAATACCAGAGTGCTAGTGAGATGAGCTGACTAGAGGCCTTGGGCACTGGGATGAGTACACATATTGAAAGAAATAATGCCTGTGTTAAGTGAGGTCCAGAATAGTGAGTGTTATTTACTCAGGGGTTACTGAGAAACAGTTCTCAGGTGCTTTTTGAAGTTGAGCATCCTTTTGTGGCAATCCAACAGCATGTGCTAAATTAAATTTAAACCCAAAGGTTAGCCTGTTATCTTTCAAAAGCTCTCTCTCTCGTCTCTTTAACAGATCAAATGAGAGTAAATATACAAAAATGGTATTTTAACTCTGCATTTCAAGTATGTTTTGTAATGTTATAGATGAAGCTAGCCCAGTGGAACCTGAGGTTAAAATTTTAATGAAAATAGCTATAATTTCAGATAACTAACAAACCCCTATGAATGTCAAGGTTGTGAACCCAAAGGCTCCATGTTAATGTATATGGATAGGGAGCAGCTTGTTCACTTCTTATTTGTGTGGCTCTGTCTGCTTAGATCAGCAGAAAAAATATTTAGAAAAATACTGTATTTGTGTTTTAGCTCAGTATGTTAATTCAGTAATCGAGCACAAACGTGTATCATTCCTTTTATTTTCATTTTCCCTATTTAATAATGTCCTTTCTGGAAGAGGCTGAAGCCAGCTTCAGGATGTTTTTTTCAAGGGCACTATTGAAAACTTTGAGATAAAATGACAGAAACCTTCCCGTTGCTGGCAACCTTGCAACCGCTTCAGGAGCAAGCAAAGGTTTTAGGAATAGCAGGAATGTTTAGTAAGTGATTTACTCGTATCTCAGTTTTCATCAATAGTATATTTTTCCTTCTTGTTACTCCAAATGACTTGACTTTGTTGAACGTGTTTTTTTTTTTAACACACTAAGAGAGCAAGTTCTCAAGGGAACCAGCAGTTGTACAGGTTTTATTCCCAGATGTGATTTTAATTTTGCCTTCCCCTTCTTATCTCTCTTTTTCAGTATAAAACATTGTGATTAATGCTTCTCAGAAAAGTTTCTTAAAACAGTCATAAGCATTAGACAAGAGAAAAAAGGAAGTAATCAAAAGAAATACAATTTGTTTAACAGTAGAGAAGACAATAGAATCCTTCTTAGAACATGTAATTCTATTTACTGCTCAAAATGTAACTCATTTACCACATCTTGCTTATTACAGAATAAGGGCTGAAGTGAAGAACATGCCCACTGGGAATTAATTTGGACAACCTTTCTGAAGTGTGTTGTTCAGGGTTTCAGTCAAGATCTGTGTAGTTCTATTTGGCAGCAATCTCTTTCAGTAGATTGTATGAATTTTAAAAGGTTAGATAGTATTCAGCAGGAGGAAGCATTGTAATCTAGGAGTTAAAGTGGGAAGTGGGAGGGCTGAGAATTCAGACATGTTGGTTCTATTTCCAACTGACTTGTACTTTGAACTTGCTCAAACCATGCATCGTCTCTGTGCCTCAGTTTTCCCATGTGTAAAATGGGGGCAATCCTAACTTTATAATGTGCTTTGATATCTTCTGATGGAAGGTAACTGTGTAAGTGCAAAGTGTGATTTATTACTGTTATTTGATTGCTGTTGTCCCTATCCTTTTACATTTATGCCATTCTGATCACTTTTCTAGGAACAATGTTTTAAAAAGTTTACTGGATCTGAAAATGTTTGTGCTGGTTTGCCAATATTTCAAGTCCTGGTGGGCTATAGATATAAGACATTAACTTAATGTTTTTGTAACTATCTGTTTATTCCCCTGTTTCAGTTCAGATGTATTTTTAATAGTCCAGTTTCACTATTAATATAGGAAATTAATACCTTATGCCATTTGAAAGCAGTGTTCTCATTCTTTAGCTGTATTAAACATTGATTTCTTGACAAGATGGTAAAAAGGATAACATGCTTTGGTGGTCCATTATTTCTAGGGCTGTCAAGTGATTACAAAAATTAATCACAATTAATTGTGCAATTACAAAAATTAATCACAATTAATCATGCAATTAAAAAAATTAATTGCACTTAATCGTGCTGACAAACAATAATAGAATACAATTTATTTAAATATTTTTTGGATGTTTTCTACATTTTCAAATATATTGATTTCAATTACAACACAGAATACAAAGTGAACAGGGCTCACTTTATATTTATTTTTGATTACAAATAAATGCACTGTAAAAAAAAAATATTTTTCAGTTCACCTAATACAAGTACTGTAGTGCAATCTCTTTATCATGAATGTTGAACTTACAAATGAGGAATTATGTACAAAAAATAATTGCTTTCAAAAATAAAACAATGTAAAACTTTAGAGCCTACAAGCCCACTCAGTCCTACTTCTTGTTCAGCCAATCGCCCAGGCAAACAAGTTTGTTTACATTTACAGAAGATAATGTTGCCCGTTTCAAGTTTACCATGTCACCTGAAAGTGAGAACAGGTGTTTGCATGGCGCTGTTATAGCTAGCATTGCAAGATATTTACATGCCAGATGCACTAAAGATTCATATGTCCCTTCATGCTTCAACCACCATTCCAGAGGTCATGCATGCATGCTGATGACGGGTTTTGCTTGATAACAGTCCAAAGCAGTATGGACCAATGCATGTTCATTTTTATCATCCGAGTCAGATGCCACCTGCAGAAGGTTGGTTTTCTTTTTTTGTGGTCCAGGTACTGTGGTTGCCGCATCGGAGTGTTGCTCTTGTAAGAATTCTGAAAGCATGCTCCACACCTCATCCCTCTCAGATTTTGGAAAGCACGTCAGATTCTTAAAAGTTGGGTCGAGTGCTGTAACTATCTTTAGAAATCTCACATTGTTACCTGTTTTGCGTTTTGTCAAATCTGTAGTGAAAGCGTTCTTAAAATGAACAACATGTGCTGGGTCATCATCCGAGATGGCTATAACATGAAATATATGGCAGAATGTGGGTAAAATAGACCAGGAGACATACCATTATCCCCCAAGGAGTTGAGTCCCAAATTTAATTAATGCATTATTTTTTTTTTAATGAGCATCATCAGCATGGAAGCATGAAGGGGCATATGAATGTTTAGCATATCTGGAGCATAAATATCTTGCAATGCCGGCTACAAAAGTGCCATGCAAATGCCTGTTCTCACTTTCAGGAGACATTGTAATAAGAAGCGGCCAGCATTATCTCGTGTAAATGTAAACAAATTGTTTGTCTTAGCGATTGGGTGAACAAAAAGTAGGACTGGGTGGACTTGTAGGCTCTAAAGTTGTACATTGTTTTGTTTTTTGAGTGTAGTTATGTAACAAAAAAAATCTACATTTGTAAGTTGCACTTTCACAATGAAGAGATTGCACTACAATACTTGGATGAGGTGAATTGAAAAATGCTATTTATTTATCATTTTCACAATGCAAATATTTATAATCAATAATAAATATAAAGTGAGCACTGTACACTTTGTATTCTGTGTTGTAGCTGAAATCGATAGGTTTGAAAATGTAGAAAAACATCCCAAAGTATTTAATGCATTTCAATTGGTATTCTGTTGTTTAACAGTATGGTTAAAACTGGTGAATCGCGATTAATTTTTTCAATCACGCTTAATTTTTTTGAGTTAATTACATGAGTTAACTGTGATTAATTAACAGCCCTAATTATTTCATGATCTGCAAGGGTTAGAAACATGCAACTACTGGAAACCTTTCCAATACTAGGTATTCAGGTCTTTTGTAAATCTGGAACTCCCTCAGTTTAGCAGCGTTTTTCGGCATTGATCCAAAACAGTTAAAAGTCCCAGGTAATTTTAATTCTTTGATGTAAAAGTCATCGAAGTTTAGAACCCCTTGAGATAGCCTAGGCTTGTGAGGAAACCAAACTTTTTTTTAAATATGTGTTTAAAGGAATTAAAATGTAATGTCATTGTAATTATTGGTAAGAAATGGGGAATTTTACTTACCCATTTCCCCCTCTTTAATTAAAATATGGTATGTGTGTGTTTGTGTAGGTATCTTAATTTTTTAAACATATTGAGTGAGTTTCTGTGCTAAACTTGTATACAAGTTGTATACAAGAGATACAGTGTGGAACTTACATCCCAGGGTGGGTTACGGTAGCTTTAAGCCACCTTTGTGCCAACCTGATCATGCACTGCTCTGAGGGCTGGAGAGGTCCATGGTGTAACCTACCGCATCCTTCTCCTACCACACTCTTCCCACCCCCAGCATGCCTCCTAGCCTGGTGATTGCAAGGGGGTCCTTGGAAGAAAAGTCCTTGGAAGGCAGGGAAATCGTCACTCAGTTGGAACTGAGACTTTTAGTGCCTGTTTACACCATGTTAGTCCTTTACCTAACATAGAGCAGTTGGAGTGGGGTAGATTTTACACTAAATTTAAAATCAAATTAGAAGCTGTTTTGTCACAAAGTTTTATCACAGAAAAGTAATTTGTTAGACCTAGGAAATTTTTGCAGTTGTTTGAATTTATATTTATAAAGGTAATAGAACGTTTATGTCCGTCCACTGTTCCACTCTCCAAATACAATTTAACAAACAATTCAGCCACATAAGGAAGTAACTTGACTCAAAGGAAAGTATTCAGTTTTCCTTTAAACATCATCTCCGTTGCTGGGCCCCTCCCCATTCTGTTTTAAATGTACATTCAGGGAAATTTATAGAAAGTGAGGGCAGGCCAAGTATATTTAGTGAACTATGATGTGTGTGGACTGGACTTACAGTGCCTGGTACATTTGGTAACAGTGAAGCAGTTAATACTACATTAGTAACATCCTTATGAGCTGAGTTCTGTAAATCCCTAGTTAGACTTCTTGTGGATCTTATTCATAATAGTTTATCCTTTCTAAGGCTTGGTCTAAGCACAGATTTGCACCGGTTTAACTTCTTCCTTACGTTAATCCCATCAAATGGGGTCTGCTCTGCGGGTCATCTCCCTCCAAAGTGCTCTGTTCAGTACCATATTCTCTATCACACTACATGCTAACGTATCTTTATGACATCCCACCACTACTTCTTGAATCAGCCTCTCTGTTTTTTTCCTTCAGCCTTGATCTGTTGGTCTCTCTTACACACATAGTTGTCAGGAATGCACTTTACATGATCAAACCATCTGAGCCTGCACTCCTTCATTTTTTTGTGTAGGGTTGTTACTTTGAGTGTGTCTCTAATATTTACATTCCTCATGCTTACACCACTCATCCATCTCAACATTTGCATTTTTTGTGGAACAGATCATTTGCTCATGTTTCTTCTTTGTTGCCTAACAGTGCCATATATTAAAACTGGACAGACCAGTGTTTTATAGAGTTTTCTTTTTGATCTTACAGTTACGTAAGAACATAAGAATGGCCATACTGGGTCAGACCAAAGGTCCATCCAGCCCAGTATCCTGTTTTCCGATAGTGGCCAGTGCCAGGTGCCCCAGAGGGAATAAACAGAACAGGTAATCATCAAATGATCCATCCTCTGTCGCCCATTCCCAGCGTTGGCAAAAAGAGGCTAGGGACACCATCCCTACCCATCCTGGCTAATAGACATTGAGGGACCTATCCTCCATGAACTTATCTAGTTCTTTTTTGAACCCTTTATAGTCTTGGCCTTCACAACATCCTCTGGCAAAGAGTTCCACAGACTAACTGGGCATTGTGTGAAAAAATACTTCCTTTTGTTTATTTTAAACCTGCTGCCTATTAATTTCGTTTGGTGACCCATAGTTCTTGTTTTATGAGAAGAAGTAAATAACACTTCCTCATTTACTTTCTCCACACCAGTCATGATTTTGTAGGCCTCAATCTTATCCCCCCTTAGTTGTCTCTTTTCCAAGCTGAAAAGTCCTAGTCTTACTAATCTCTCCTCATACGGAAGCAGTTTCATGCCCCTAATCATTTTTGTTGCTCTTTTCTGAATTGTTTCCAATTCCAGTATATCATTTTTGAGATAGGGCTACCACATCTGCACACAGTACTCAAGATGTGGGTGTACCATGGATTTATATAGAGGCAATATGATATTTTCTGTCTTATTATCTATCCCTTTCTTAATGATTCCCATCATTCTGTTAGCTTTTTTGCCTGCTGCTGCACATTGAATGGATGTTTTCAGAGAACTAACCACAATGACTCCAAGATCTCTTTCTTGAGTGGTAACAGCTAATTTAGACCCCGTCATTTTATTTATACATTTTATATGTATAGTTGGGATTATGTTATGTTCATATAACATACTACACCACTTATCCCTCTCCATGTGAGCCAGGCATGCATTATCCGAGCTCTAATTTTATCCTCCATTTCCCTGGAATCTGGAACCCGGGTACTTGAAACATTACCTTTTTAGTGTTGTCTGCCCAACTAGTTTCAAGGATGAGTATTTGAAATTCAATGAAATTTCATGCCATATAATCTGTTTTCCCACTGCTTATTTTGAGCCCATGTCTTTCCAACACATCTCTCCACCAATTTAACTAAAAGATGTGACTTTAAATCGTAATGCAAAACTATGGGTGGGTACTCTTTATGTGGTTTAAATCTGACTTACGTTGGTATAGCTTGCATTGATAAAGTCAAACATGTAAGCTAAAATGGTATAAACATTTTTAAACTGATATAATTGTGTTCAGACATGTTCAGAGACATACAACTGTACGTAACTAAGGCACCTACCTTTACAGGTGAAGGCATACAAAAAGAGTCACAACTTAGTAATAATTCCAAAATAGTTTTATATTCTATATGTGACATATTCAGAATATATGAGAGTGTGATGTGTGTTAGAGTTTCCATCAATGCTCATTTTGGATGAGTTGCTTAATTACTGGCTTTGCCACTCATAAGTATTACATCTATCTAAAGCTCAAGGTGATGGAACTTTTTTGTCAGATCACCCTATTATGTATTCCTATTAGTGTGTTAAATAAATAACTTTTTAAGGCAGGAACAGTGTCTTTCTGTATGGTCAAACTATGTATAGAAAATTGGGGCTCTACCAGAATGCAAACAATATGGGACCATATGTAAAAATTATAGATATAATTTTACGTGCATACTGTATATGCTCTGTGTATATAAAATACAGTTCTTTGACAGTCTTATGATTTCTGTTTTGTTTGTATGAGCTCAGATTTGAAAACAGAAGCGATCCTAGACATTCTGTTATTTTTGAGAACTGAAGTTTTGGTGTTAGTTTGTGGAGAATCCAATTCAAAATGGTCATTTTCCAGGTCTGCCATTCTCAGTTAGTGGATACTGGATATGTTTATATGCCAAACTGGCCCTGGCAACTAATTGACAGTATTTAGACAGCATTGTTTGTTTTGTCTTTGACCTGCTAACCAGTAATATAAACTGCATGTTGTAGAACATTGTTTAAATTGTTTGTCTTCTGTAAAATTTAATAAACCACATGTTAGACACAGTATGTTTCATGGTTGTTGATCACTTAATCAGATCCTTTGGATAAGAGCTGTTAGCTTTGAATAGTATCAGAGGGGTAGCCGTGTTAGTCTGAATCTGTAAAAAAGCAACAGATGGGTGCCACAGGACCCTCTGTTGCTTTTTAGCTTTGAATAGTGGTTCATGTTAATTTAGCTTCACAGTCACATTTTACAGTTAAAAATGGAGATGTATTGAATGTGTCAGACAAAAGACATCTGAAGAAGTGAGGTTTTTACCCACGAAAGCTTATGCCCAAATAAATCTGTTAGTCTTTAAGGTGCCACCAGACTCCTTGTTGTTTTAGACAAAATACAGTTTCTAATAGGAATTCTGCAGCCCTGCTTTCTCTTTAGCTAGTTTCTCCTACTAGAAAATGTCAGTGATTTTGGAGCGTTGTCATCTTGATGCTTTAAGAATGCATCTTGCATTTCTTGTCCATTAACCTTTGTATTAGTGGTGAGTTCACCTTCAGTGAGTTTGGCTGTTGACCAGGGTAGTGCTGGGTGTTGCTTTTTCTTTCTTCCAGGCTGTCCATTGTTAATGAATAAAACAGTTACATTAGTCAACAGGGAGATTCTCATTGTACTTATTTAGAACAAAAGGATGGTTATGGTTTTCATCTCGCCTGTTTTATTGGTATATCTTATTTTAACCCTAGTATAAAATATATGTGAGTGCCTAAACAGAGGCATAGTTCTACCCGTTACAGCTCATTTGGTAATAGGAAGCATTATAATGTAATCCAGAGTTCCTCGGCCTGGGAGGTTACACTGGTGTCAGGGGGTTGAGATGATCCTGCGCTTCCCATGTTGCTACATGGGAAGGAAATCCCGGGGATCCACAGTATAGAAAAAGTTGAGAACCATTGTTTTAGTCCAATAATCTAGTGGATGGAGTATTTCCAGATCATTTTAAAGAGTCTGTATCAATAAATACATGCCTTGGATGGTAGCTCTTATGATTTATTATTAAATATTTGTATATAGCATTATAGGTGTGCATGGCACTTTAGGAAGAGACTAAACACACTGTGCCACATCTTCCACTGGTTACATCACCTTAGAGGAGCTTAAGCCTTATAGCATCCCCATTCCCCATAGCCAGGTGGGCTTCAGGAAAGAAACTGCAGGGAGGAACCAGTCAGAGATACCAGAGCAGCTGCAGGAAGACATTCAAGCAAGGGCCCATGGACATGGATGATGTCACCAGACTGCCTTTTGCAGTCACTCTGAATGTTCTATTCCCGGGGCTGATTGGGTGTTTGCTCCAATACTTTGTCTTTCCTTCCAGCTAATCCCCTCCTAAAATAACCCTACTGAAAGAATTTGTGTTTAAAAAAAAAAAATCTGTCAATCAGAGGCAGGAGCAGTGTGGCTCCACATCTGATAAACTCAAAACTGCCAGATTTCTTCTGTCTTTGCAGACCAGCTTCAGAGCAAATTTAAAGAAGGAGAAAAAAGGGGGAGGGAGGAAGGGTTTAAATCTTCAGGCTGTCAGTGTCTGCTTTTATTAGCAGAGAGAATTCCTTTTCTCTTCACTCTGTGTTCCCTGCTCACCCATGCAGAGTGCAGCATGGTACACAAGGCTAAGAAGAGCGGGAAGGCTTCTGACAGGGATCCAGAAAGATACACCAGAGATGTATTCACTTTAAGACACAAGGTATCCCCTCTTTGAACCCAGGACTCTGTCAGAAACTTCTCTCTCTCCATCTGAGGGGGAAGAGGATTAAGAGGAGGTATAAGAAAGAGGTCTCCCAGATGTTCAGTCCCTTTTACTGACCTGAACATAAAGCACTAACAAGAAAGAGCCCCTGCTTCGCCTGTCCCTTTTATCTTCTGAAGAGTCTGATATAGGGGATTCATCTTGGAGGCACTGGAAGAATCACATAGTGAAATCTGTTTCCCTCAAACCACATAAATCTGCAGAGTACAATAGGGCAAATAATCTTAATGCCTGGTTCCCCTGCTCACCTTCACAAAGTGCAGCATGACAATTCAATGAAGAAAAGACCAGGCTGTAGACATATTGTTTCTTCTAGGCATGCATGCATACATACATCCCCACAAAGGAATTTTCTCTGCTTAGGGGAGGAGGGCAAATGGTTCATTCTGGAGGAAAGCTAAGAGGTCCTGGCATCTTATCCACCATTGGGGTATCTCACAATATACTGATTTATAATATTTTTTAAAAAGTAGACTTGTTATGGGCCAAGCGAAGCAAGACCCTGCACTCAGTGTGATGGTATTTCTCTATTTGTTTGAATGTAATGTGATAACTTTTGAACACTGTATCCAAACGTCCTAAGCATGAGTGGGAAGAACCTTATTGAGTTTGGTGAAAATTGGAAAACTGGAATAGGAAAATGAACATACAGTGTTCTTGCATCTGATTAGCAGACCCAATGGCTTCAACCACTGACTTATCTCCCTAACAGAAAGAAAAGAAGTAGGAAATGTGGGGGAGGGGGGAGGAGAGAATTTGGGCACATACAGTCCTTGGCATGGGAGTGGTAGAATGGACATCCCTGGTATGTAGGGAGGAGGAGTAGGGGACACACAGAGCCCCTGGCAGTGGGAAAGGGGTGTCTACAGAACCCCTGGTGTGGGGGCCTCAGATGGTTCTTGGAATGGGAGGAAAATAGAACCCATGGTGAAAATAGCCCATGTGGAGGAAAATTAACTCCTCTCTCCTCTTGTGAATCCCCATCAATCCTAATTCTGCATGGAGAAATCTAGTGCCAAATGTTGCAGTCCACTATAACGTGAAGTATATTTTATGAATATTTGTTTTTGTAAAGATCATTGCATCAGGCCTGTCAGACTCTCTTTAGTTATATGCAGTATAGTTGTAGCCGTGTGGGTCCCAGGATATTAGAGAGACATGGTAGGGGAGGTAATACCTTTTATTGGACCAACTTCTGTTGGTGAGAGAGACAAGCTTTCCTGTGTGGCTTGAAAGCATGTCTCTCTCACCAACAGAAATTGGTCTAATAAAAGGCATTACGTTCCCCACCTTGTCTCTCTAAACTCTCTTTAGTTATGGACCAGTTTTCTAATATACACTAGATTTTACTGTTCAGCAAATAACAAATGTGCTTCTGACTTCACACAGAACATTAGCAGTACTGTGTAAACTGCTCATTAGCACACTTGTTTTGTGTGCTTGATTTAACTGGAAAGGAGGAAATGTTTTATCTTGTTTATGGGAAACGTGATCAGTTAATTAACTTGTGCTTCCAGGTGGGTAATTTGTATCTTTTTTTTTCTATCATGTGTTGCTTTAAATAGCTAAATTCTACAGCAGTTTTCTCTTGCTGGATTCAAACATTAGTTTCTTGTTAAAACACCTGACATCTATTGCTTTCTGTCCAGAGTATCCTTATCTGTTTCTTTTATCAACTTCTATGAACATTTAAGAAGGGATTTCCCAGCATTAAATTGATGTCATTCCCACTTTATTGACATGTATTAATTCCTATATACTTCCCAACATCAGTATCTGTAAATATTGTTATAAGAATAAAACAATGCCAGCATCACAAGAAATATATTTATGAAATTATGCTTACAAACTGTATTTTCTCCATTTCCATTGTTCTGTTTCAGTTTTCTATTATAGTTCTTTTATATCATAACTCTCCCTTGTTAGTGGTGCAAAAACCTAAATGTGTTTCTTCCTAATTAACCTCTAAAGATGCTGTTGTGTATCCTCCAAAATCTGGGTACACACTGCACTTTCCTTTGAAAATGTGTCTCTGATTAGCTAATGCATTTGTAGTATTACTGAGGAAACAGTCACATTAATTAGGTTTAGAAATTGATCTCCCTTAAAAGTCAATTCTTTTGTTGGTTTCAAAGCAGGAGCTCCAAGCTATTCCAGAAAGAAAGTGTAAAGGGTTCTAGCTGTAAATGTTTCTGTGCAGATGTTGGTTGTATTCAGAATGAAAGGAATAGATATTGTAACTGTAATTCTTAAATATTAAATGAAAAAATTACAGAATCAAATGCAATAGTAAATTATAGGCGTGTGCCAGATAAACAAGAACTGTCATGTGAAACAGGTGCCTCTGAGCAATTGTGGAAGACCTATGGTGCTAGGAGTCAGAATTTTTGTAATTTTAGCTGATCACGCAGACCCCCAGGTTGTTTAGTCACTGTCAACAAATCCTAATACCTGATGTGAAAAGGGATTGAAATGTAAATATAAATATTGGGCAAAATTGTGTTAACTGCCTAGGACAAAAAAGGCAAGTTAAGTGTAGATCATGAAGCTGGAGCTATTCAGTGACCTTTTTAAAGGTCCACGGAGCCAGTTTTCATTAGATAAGGTGAAAGATTTTGAAGAGGACATATTAATAATGCTTTTGCAAATCAGATTTAATTATTTTTTTATACAGTATCAAATCAATGTGATCAATCTAGAGCTGAAAGGGAGAAAGCAGTGGGGAACATTTGCTAAATGCTATACATTCATGACGAATTTAGGTGCAGTCCTCCCCCATGCGCAAAACTTAAATGTCAGGTTTTGAGCATGAACTCTCTCTGTGTGTGGCCAAGGTAGGATCAACTCTCCTAGGTCACAGACCACTGTCAAAGTTGCATTGTGGCTGCTGTTGCATCGTTTGAGTCCAGTTTCCTCTGCTGCCCTATCACTTCTCTTTTATATGGGTGTCTTAGTTAGTGGAGCTTAACAGTTGTAAATCCATTGGTTATGACCACCAGCCCTCACACTCTTCTTCATAGCTATGGAGGTGGAGTGCAAAGCATTCTTTGCAGTAGATAGAGGCATAGAGTTTGGGTTATACAGTGAGACAGTAGAAAGGGAAAACTTTAATTTAAAAAATAATTTAGGACCAGAGCCACAGAACAATGGATTGAGTGGGTTAAACATTTTCAACAGATAACCTAACACAAATACATGAAATGTTAATTTTGTGTTGAATCTTTTGTGCTTTTATTTCCCCCCTTTTGCTTTGGTGTGAGGAAATGGAAGGGGAGAGTTCAGATAGTCTGTTGCTGCTTCACCTCCTTTCACCTTTACTATGACTGACCATTATCACATTGCAAATAAAATGTCCATGTGACAACCCAAGTCCCTTTTGCAGCACAAGTCCTTCCTTATACGTTTGTTCATGAGCTAACATTTTTTACAGCAGACTTTTAAGCATATTTTCCGATCTTTTAGTGGCCATATGTCTAAATGAGATTGGAGCACAACTCATGCCTGCCTCTCCCATGCCCATACTCATGCCCATTTATTGAACCAGGTTATCCTGATGTCGTACAGAGAGGTCATTTCATACTTCATTGCTAGTGGGAGAGCCCACTCCTGCAGCCAATGAAACGTATACAAGTCTTGTTTAGGGCAGTTAGGAAACTGATGGCTTTCATACATCTGACTTTGGCCCTTGGTGGCCACATCTAGCTTTTTAATATATATATTGCTTTAGTCACTGGGTATCCTCAGTTAGGAATCAGTTTATACCCTTTCTCATTTTTTTTTCTCCTCCTATTTGTACAGAGTGTGGCTGTGTATTATTTGTGAAGTATCAAAAACATGCTGATTCTGAATTTGCTTTGCCATAGTTGAGTACATCTCCCTCCATTGACCAATGTATTTAGTTTGTTCTAATATTTTCCAGCTTCCTAATTTGCCTTGTATTTGATTGACACAGCAACTGCAACACTTAGTTTTTAAAACTAAGGGGGCTACATTTTTCAAAAGGGGCTAATGGAGTTAGGCACTCAGCTCCCACTGACATAATGGAAAAAGGCAAAACAACATATTTTGGTTTTCAAGTAATCTGTTTTATATATATATATATATATATATATATATATTATATTGTGTATATATATTCATATATATATACAGTTTATTGCATGTATCTGTATATATACGAATGATATACCTGTGTGAATTTACACACACAGAGGATACGTGTTTGTGCCTACATATACTTACATGTATGTGTATGGGCCAAAAAAAAAATCATTTTATGTAGTTCACCATGCTTAGCATGCTCTGCTCAACAGAGACTCTGGACTGGAAATTTATGGATGTTACATATCAAGATTGAGGTTAATTGCCTCAGCTGTGTAAAGAAGTTTGCATGGTGCCTGCCCCTTAATCTATTGGTCCGCTCAGGAATACTAAATTATTATTGCCTTTTATAAGTCTCAGGTGCCATACAGAATTAAAGACTTCCTATGTATATCTTTACATATGGTCTCCTCTTTTGCCCATTTCTTTATCTATATAATCTAAAATCTGTGTTTCTGTTTCACTCACCAATAATATGGAACTTGGCAACCATTATACAAAATCCAGAAATGGCTTAGGAGCAGAAAATAAGGGAAAATACCTTATCTGATAAAAGTAACAAGAAAATAATATCTGGATAAATTGTAATTACTCAATGCAATGTGTATAGACCATCAAGGCTAACCTTTTTGTGTGTCATCCAAAAGATGTTTCCAGAAGCACACTGTCCCAGCAGCACAGCACATGAGCATCATGTTTTGGTCATAAATTATTGTGATTCACCAATGGTACTTTTTGTAGTGTTACCATCCTGTTATTTTCCGTGGTTAGTTTGAGAGATCTGCTAAGATCAAAGCTTGAGGCGGTATACGGTTGCAGGAACTGGCAAATGTATGTAAGTTTAAAAAGATAAAATGTAAATTCGTTTTAAGAAGAAAACAAAACTCATACTTTGAATCTAGATCTGCTACTGTGTTTCTAAAAGAATATATGAATAAATTCTCAGTAAAAGACAAGAACTTCTGAAAAATGATTAAAAATTCAGCACTAAAATTAATTTCCCATTTATGTTGTTCTGCCTACTGCTTTTAAAGGAAATACAGTTGAAACTTATTTTGGAAACTAATAATAATAATAATAATTAATGGAGATATCCCATCTCCTAGAACTGGAAGGGACCTTGAAAGGTCATCGAGTCCAGCCCCCTGCCTTCACTAGCAGGACCAAGTACTGATTTTGCCCCAGATCTCCAGGTGGCCCCCTCAAGGATTGAGCTCACAACCCTGGGTTTAGCGGGCCAATGCTCAAACCACTGAGCTATCCCTCCCCCCTAAATACTAACTAAGCTCTGGGTTTTAAGATTTTGTATTAGCAGAGCAGCAGCATGAAAGGGGACAATTTCCTTTAGTGTTTTAGACATCTGTAGAATATTTTCCATTCAGACACTGGAGATTTTATATCTACTGCATGTGCAATCCGCTTGTGTGGCTTCTGAAAATAATTAGTGATTTGATTTTACTTGAAGGTTATAATATTGCTTCCCTTATCAAGCTTGGAAGGTCACAATATAATAATCTTATCAGTTAAATTATGCTATTACAGGTTCAAGATTAATAAGCTTAATACTCCCCTTCTTGAACTGGGTTTCCTATTTTTCTCCTGTTTGTCATTGTTTATTGCAGTTTCTTACAGAATTATTATCATCTGAAATGACGCACACTGCCCAAGTTTAATTGTATAAAACGTCTGTTGACTTTGCTGAGATTAAATAGAACACCCACATATTTATAGGCATGTGCTTTTCAGACATCCGGCATATAGATAGCTCCCTAGGTATGTTCCTGTTTAGCTATTATCCTCCTGAAATTGTGGAAGTTAAAATTGTACACTTAAGCCATTGCTAAAGTACTGACCTATTTTCAGTTAGATGCATATAATTCATGTTTGTTCTGTATAATAATTTTACAATATGTTTATTTAGATTTATACAAAGTGTTCTAAAAGAGCTCCCATCCAGTGATCTGGGCACTCACGCTAATTTTTAAAAAAATATTAACAGAACTGTTACTTCCCTATGAGCAGGAAGAAAAGGTAGGCTTTGCAGCTGTCAAGGCTGGATCCCCACTTTGAACTTTAGGGTACAAATGTAGGGGCCTGCATGAAAACTTCTAAGCTTAACTACCAGCTTAGCTCTGGTTCGGCTGCCACCATTTCAATGGATTCCATTCCTGGGAAACCTTGAAAAACCTTCACCAAATCCCTGGTGAATACAAATCCAAACCCCTTGGATCTTAAAACAAGGAGAAATTAACCATTCCCCTCCTTCCTCCCACCAACTCCTGGTGAATCAAGATCCAAACCCCTTGGATCTTGAACAAGGAAAAATCAATCAGGTTCTTAAAAAGAAGGTTTTTAATTAAAGAAAAAGGTAAAAATCATCTCTGTAAAATCAGTATGGAAATTAACCTTACAGGGTAATCAAACTTAAAGAGCTCAGAGGACTCCCCTCTAGTCTCAGGTTCAAAGTACAGCAAACAAAGATAAACACTCTAGTAAAAGGTACATTTACAAGTTGAGAAAAACAAAGGAAAACTAACACGCCTTGCCTGGCTATTTACTTACAAGTTTGAAATAGGAGAGACTTGTTTAGAAAGATGTGGAGAACCTGGATTGATGTCTGGTCCCTCTCAGTCCCGAGAACGAACACACTCCCAAACAAAGAACACAAACAACAGCCTTCCCCCCCCAAGATTTGAAAGTATCTTGTCCCCTTATTGGTCCTTTAGGTCAGATGCCAGCCAGGTTACCTGAGCTTCTTAACCTTTTACAGGGAAAAGGATTTTGGAGTCTCTGGCCAGGAGGGGCTTTATAGTACTGTACACAGGACAGCTATTATCCTTCCCTTTATAGTTATGACAGCAGCATTTGTAGTTTTTAAATCAGTCTTGTCTTTGTTATAAAACTAAAATGACACTATCAAGATCCCTTCCCCCCATTATTTTAAAGATAATTTTGGTGCTCACTGAGGAGAATGGGCAGTGTTAGGAGATTGGGTTTCTATTTCTGGCTATGCTATGGTTTTCCTGCTTGTTTTACATTGGGTAAGTTGAGGTACCTCTCTGCTCTTCTTTTGCTTAAGAGTATTGCTTAATAGAAAAAGGAATACTAAAACACTTGTTTAATAACAAACAAGTCTATAAGTTACATGTAGTTTGCGAACAGATGCAAGAAAGAAATATTAGGTAAAAGTTTTGGCCTAACAATTGTGAAGTATAAATGCTGTTGACTCAGTTATAGTCTATTTTGTATTTACCATCAATCTCATACTGTGTTGTCCTCTAGTTTTCCTTTTATGTTAATAATTATAAAAATTTGCCCCTGCTTCCTTCGGTTTATTCTCACAGTTGTTCTTATAGGGTACTAAAATCACAGAACTAGGGACTTGGCGTTTGCCTGAAGAAACTAGAACAGCAAAACTACACACATGAAGGAAACATAATACGCTCTTAGATTCTGTATTTTCTGTTGTTTACCTCCATAATACTGAGGTGTTATACCCTTAGCTGATCAGATCACCTGTGCAAATGAACATACTTTGAATGTCTGTCGTGTGAAAACTATCTGTCATCTTATTTTTTTGAAACTCTAGTTTTGTCTCCTTGTTAGAATGTTAATTGCAAAGTAAAAAACGGTTATTTTTTTAAACATTTTTGGCATTACTGGAGAGACTTCTAGATATTTATTAAGACTTCTTATAAGCAGATTATGAATATTCATTCCCATAACAAATGGCTCACAAATCCACACAATATTGGTCCTTCCCCTCTTCTCAGTAGATTTAACAGTAAAGTGCTATAGTGATCATTTAGAGTACTAAAATTCATTACTTTGGCAATTGTACTACAGAACTGATACTAGTGTACGTTGAAGTACTATCATAAGTAATTAAAATTAAGCTGTATTTTTCAAATAATGAATTTAATTTTTATATGTTTTGCTTGCTTATTTTTGTTTGCATAGTTGCAAAGTTCAGGAATTTGCAGTGACTTGTCTACTTTTTTACCATAGTCTCACAATTCTTAGTGCAAGTTAGCAAAATTCTACTGGCTTATTCCATTTTATAGTATGATATGGTTAAGTATCTTTTCACCCTCCACTTCCAACCACCATTTTGATACAGTTGGGGAAACTGAAATATAAAGTATAAATAACTGGTACAAGGCTGCACAGCAATTCAGTGACAGCTGGGAACTGAACTCTGGAGTTCCCAGCTTCAGAGCTCTCCATAGGATTGGTATCTTGAAGTCAATGAAAGAGTATATAGCTCTTTGTTAGCATATAGTATTTTGATTTGCTGAACATCAAGATTTATTTTTAAGGAAAATATTGACCTTGATTGTGCCTCAGCCACTATTTATTTTTTTGAGTCAATAAATCTTGATATTCACCTTAACAGAAGTAATTATCTCGTTGTTACAAAACCATATATGGAGATATATATGCAGACACTAAAATCATCATTGGGGATAGAGCCCTGGAACTTCATCACCATACAAAGTACAGGACCATAGCGTTAGAGCTAAGGAGTAATTCAGTTAGCACTGAATAAGTATAAGTGTTACGGTAACCAGCCATTTGAATGAGGCTTTTGCTTTTGGTGTTGAAGGTTCTGGTTTCTATTCCAGCAGACAACTGTTGTTTCTGTATGGATTTGGTCATGGGTTCAGTATTTAACCCTGTTTTACAGAAGACTGTAAACCAAGGTATGGAGAGGTTATCTACCTAGGGTCACACATTGAGTTGATGACAGTGCAAGATGTAGGACACCAGACTCCTGGCTGCTAGTCATGTGCTCTGACCGCTAGATCACATTTCCTTCCATATTCGATATTGCCAGTTTACTCTATTAACTTGTTGATCATTTGTCATTAAATTGTTGTTTGTGTCAGAAATCTGCCCTTCTATGGTGGATTCCATTCAAGGGTCTCAAAACACTTCAACAAACTTAATGAATTAAATCTCACAACACCTGTATGATTTAGGTAAATAATATTATCCCCATATTGCAGATGAGGAAATAAATTAATGTCTTTCCCAAGGTCACACAGGAAATCTATGGCAGAGGTAGGAACAGATCCCTAATCTCTTGGCTCCAACACCTCTGCTTTAGCCACCAGATCGCCTCTCCCACACCCATTTTCTTTGTATAGATTTTTTTCTGACGAGGTCTATAATTAAATTATATTTGCATAATAGTTGAAATGACCAAGGGGACGATATTTGCACGTGTGTATGAATTAAAAATCTGGAAATTGAAATAACTCTTCTTAGAAATCTCATTTTCTAGTACAACATGATGGTGAAGGTGATAATTGCGTCTGTTGCACAATGAAATGTTATTTTTCATGTGTTCCTTTATGTAAAAAAAGTGAATTAATGATAAATAAATTAATGGAGATATCCTACCTCCTAGAATGGACCTTGAAAGGTCATTGAGTCCAGCCCCTGCCTTCACTAGCAAGACCAAGTACAGATCCCTAAGTGGCCCCCTCAAGGATTGAACAGCCCTGGGTTTAGCAGGCCAATGCTCAAATCACTGAGCCATCCCTCCCATCGATCTTCACACTCTCCATTCATATAACTACACTGTTCTCTCTAATGCGCTGGACTGATTTATTTTTAAACTGATTGTTCTGTTATGAAACAAAATAAATTTGAAACTTGCTATGTAAAAATGATTTTACTGTAATTTCAGTACAGTCATTTTCAACATGTCCATCACCAGTATCTAGGAATCAATAACAAAATTGGGACTGAACAGCTTAGTAGTTACTAAAATAGAAATTCAGACTAATAGTTGTATACAAATCTTAATGTAGAGTTAAACAAGTGTGATATAGTGTATTGTGAGTGTTCTAAATATGCTATATTGTGATATAATACATAATGTGATACAGTTGCTACTCTTGTATTCCTTGATAAAGCTACTCTTGTATTCCTTTCCCTTAATGACATCTTGTTTCCTTGGCCCCAGAACCAAAATTTACTCTGGTCTAAGATTTTGTGTATAAAGATGCCCCGTCTCCCACAAAGGTTTATTATTTTTCTCGGGGAATACATGAATAATACAAGATAATTTTTTTCTTGAGTAGAAGAATTTGCCCTATGACTATAACTAAGGTACAAATCCTGTTATTTTTACTCAGGGAAAATGCTCATTAAATCAGCCTATTAAATTAAAGATTGATTTATGGGGAGTTTTGACTGAGTGATGATGGCAGAATTGGGATCTTTATACATTTCAAAACAAAAATCTTTAAGGTTGCTAAGAGCTACTGAAAAGAACATGTACTTCTGCACGTCACATTTAACAAAATAAATAAATAAAAATTAACAAACTTGTGGAAATTGCCAGCTAAGGTTAAATATAGAAGTATGATGCTTAGTTTAACATCCCATTCTTCAACGTGCACCTATTCCCTAGAATTTTCTGTTTGTGCTAACCCCTGCGACTTTGCTTCCTGCTCTTTAGTGAATTTACCTTCCAATCTTAGGCCATGTCTTCATTACCAAAAATAAAAATGTATTTTTACATCAGGATAACTGTCACACGGTAAAATCCTACTGGTAACAAGGCACTATAGTTCTTTTTTACCACAGTTTGGCTAAGTGAGGTCAGTCATGAGCAGAGTATAGTGTTGACTTCACGTAGGGTACGTCTTCACTACCTGCCGTATCGGCGGGTAGCAATCAATTTATCTGGGATCGATATATCGATCCCCGAACGCGCTCACCGTCGACTCCGGAACTCCACCAGAGCGAGTGGCAGTAGTGCAGTCGACGGGGGAGCCGCGGCCGTCGATCCCGCACCGTGTGGACCCCAGGTAATTCGATCCAAGATACTTCGACTTCAGCTACGCTATTCGCGTAGCTGAAGTTGCGTATCTTGGATTGATCCCTCCCCCCCCCCCCCAAGTGTAGACCAGCCCTTAGCTAAACTGCTACCTGCACATCATCTCTACTAGGATTTTACAGCAAGATAGCTAAGCTATTTAGTTACCCCAATGTAAAAAGCACTTATTTTGGCAGTGAAGGCGTAACCATAGTTTCTTTCGTACCTGATGTCTGACCTGCAAGTTGAGGTTCAGAATTGTAGGATGTGTTGTTTTGGCATCAATAACTTCTTAAAGGGATTTTAGAATTTCACATATTATAGCTGTAGACATCTTTTAAGTTGAAAAGCCATTGTGCTTCTAAATGGCATTTCATTGCAGTGCTTCTACATGGCCATACCATTGCAGTCCTTCATCATTATCCCTTTTAGAAGGGATTTAAACAGTTTGTAGTTTTGTAAACATAAACTGATCTAGGTTTAGGAGGCTTATAAATGTTGATGCAAGTGTAGATACTTGTATAAACTGTGGCATATTGATTATGATGGTGATTATATACTCAGATCTTGCATGCATTTAGAACAATAAACAAAGAAACAAAAAACATCTAAGGTAGGTAGAGGCTTTTTTTCTTAATAAACCATGGGGAATGCTGTATGCAATGTTGTAGCCGTATTGGTCCCAGAATATTAGAAAGACAAGGTGAAGTATAGGGAATGCTGTCTTCTGTATGTGTCCAATCAGAAATTTTTAAATTTTTAAAATATGTTCCTTTAGCACGGTAAAATCCCTTGATTCTACAGTGGATCTTCAGTACCTTTGTTCAGCTGAAGAATCTGCCAAATTTGTTCTGTCTTCATAGCTACATGCAGGCTTGTCTGCTGCAGAGTTCTAGTTTCTTTGGATCTAAAACTTCTCTTAACTAAAACAAAATGAAGTTTACATTTTGGGTGATTGGACTTTAATTTGGCTGTGTCTTTGTCAAGCTTGTCAGCTGGCCTTTTGAGCTGAGCCGCTTGACTCTTAGCTGCCTTTCTTCTTGAGGCTCAGCAGTAGCAGTCGTCATGCCTGGCATGCCTGTGCAGTCTCCTCTTTGGTCTCTGCACTGTAGACCTGAGTACAAAGAGGAAGTCTTAAAAGGAATATTTCTCGTCCTGCACAACTTTCTGGATAGTGCACAGATAGTGAGCTCTGCTCATTTTTGTAGCCAGAGAAGTGCCCACACACCATTTCCCAGTTGAAAAACAGATTCAGGATGAAGGTGGAAAAATGTGACCGGTGGGTGGTAGAAAGAGAGGTATTTAAGGCCTGGTCTACACTAGGCGTTTATGTCGAAGTTAGCGCCGTTACATCGAATTAACCCTGCACCCGTCCACACCGCGAAGGTATTTAGTTCGACATAGAGGTCTCTTTAATTCGACTTCTGTACTCCTCCCCGACGAGGGGAGTAGCGCTAAATTCGACATGGCCATGTCGAATTAGGCTAGGTGTGGATGGAAATCGACGCTAATAGCTCCGGGAGCTATCCCACAGTGCACCACTCTGTTGACGCTCTGGACAGCAGTACGAGCTCGGATGCTCTGAACTGCCACACAGGAAAAGCCCCGGGAAAATTTGAATTTGAATTCCTTTTCCTGTCTGGCCAGTTTGAATCTCATTTCCTGTCTGGACATCGTGGCGAGCTCAGCAGCACTGGCAACGATGCAGAGCTCTCCAGCAGTGATGGCCGTGCAATCTCAGAATAGAAAGAGGGCCCCAGCATGGACTGATCGGGAAGTCTTGGATCTCATCGCTGTGTGGGGCGATGAGTCCGTGCTTTCCGAGCTGCGATCCAAAAGACGGAATGCAAAGATCTACGAGAAGATCTCTAAAGACATGGCAGAGAGAGGATACAGCCGGGATGTAACGCAGTGCCGCGTGAAAATCAAGGAGCTGAGACAAGGCTACCAGAAGACCAAAGAGGCAAACGGACGCTCCGGATCCCATCCCCAGACATCCCGTTTCTACGAGGCACTGCATTCCATCCTCGGTGCGGCCGCCACCACTACCCCACCAGTGACCGTGGACTCTGAGGATGGGATAGTGTCCACGGCTGGATCCTCGGACATGTTAGCGGACGGGGAAGATGAGGAAGGAGATGAGGAGGACGAGGCAGTCGACAGCGCTCACAACGCTGATTTCCCCGACAGCCAGGATCTCTTCATCACCCTTACAGAGATCCCCTACCAACCCTCCCCAGCCGTTACCCTGGACACAGAATCTGGGGAAGGATCAGCCAGTAAGTGTTGTAAAAATCTAAACATTTATTTGTAACAGAACAGGAATATTAACAATTTAAAAAATGGGTTTCTCATGATTAGTTTGATTAGCTTAACGGTTCAGTCATGGGCAGTGCAACTATTCAAAAAAAATCTAGCAATGTCCGGTTTTGCATGATTGTCCTGCCCAAGCCGCTCTACTGGTTAGTCACTGCTACAGCAGCTACAGTAAAATGCGGTCTATATGTCCGGGGATGGAGCAGAAATCCTCCTGTGACATCTCGAGGAAGCTCTCCTGGAGGTAATTGGAAATCCGCTGCATTAGGTTCTTGGGGAGAGCGGCCTTATTGGGTCCTCCGTAGTAGGACACGTTGCCACGCCACGAGACTATCAAGTACTCTGGAATCATTGCTCTGCACAGCATGGCGGCATACGGCCCTGGTCTTTGCAGGCTTTCCCGGAGCATTCGCTCTTTCTCGCTGTCAGAGATCCTCATGAGGGTGATGTCGCTCATGATGACCTGCTTTGAATGAGGTAGGGGAATGTTAGTGTTGGGACTGCTTTGCCGTTCCTTTACAGAACTGTAACCGCTGGTTTGCAGCCACGCGGTGGAGGCGGGAGAGGGGCAGCCGAAAGGGATCGTTCCCGGGGACAGCCGCGAGGGTGTGGGACAGGAGCAGACTTCCTGCTTGCCGAATTGCTGGCAGCAGGGACCGACATTGATTTCAATGTGAAATGAGGCCATTGCTAATATTAAAGTTTTAAGCTGCCACAAGTCTACGGCTTACCATGTCTGCCTGCAACAGAAATTCCGTTCTCCTGAGAGGCTTCTCAAATGTGCTGTAGAAGACCCCAGGCACTGAATGCGAAGGCCGAGAATTCGACCTTGTGCTGAGTGCGCATGTGATAGGTGCTGTGCATGGTCTTGTTCACAGAGAAAGACTATGTTCTTTGTTCACAACTACATTTATCTTTCTGAGGAATTCACTCCCTTTTTCCCATTCCCACAGCCCCATCTGCGACTGTCTCACAACCTAGCCTGTCATCACACTCCCAGAGGCTAGCGCGGATTAGGCATAAGAAGAAGAGGACATGGGAGGACATGTTCTCGGAGCTTATAGCCTGCTCCAGAGCCCAGGCAGCACAGCAGACCCAGTGGCGGGAGAACTTGACCCGAATGCACCAAGCCAACATGGATCGGGAGGAGAGGTGGCGTCAGGAAGACCAGCAGGCGACTCAAACCCTGCTTGGACTAATGAGGGAGCAAACGGACACGCTCCGGCGCCTTGTGGATGTTCTGCAGGAACGGAGGCAGGAGGACAGAGCCCCACTGCAGTCCATCTCTAACCGCCCTCCCCCGCCACCAAGTCCCATACTCCCCTCACCCAAAGTGCACAGAAGGAGAGGCGGCAGAGTCCCTGCTAACTCTCACTCCACCCCTGCAGAGAGCTCGAGCAGCAGAAGGCTCTCATTCCCCAAAATTTGACAAGTTCTTTCCTTCCCGCCTGACACAAGCCCCCGTCCAAGTTTCACTTTCCCAGTTCCATGTTTGGTTGATAATAAAAAATACGTTTCTGTTAACTACTGTTTCCATCATGTTCTTTTGGAGGAGGGGGGGATAGGGGGTTGGTAATTCGACAGGACAGTCACCTTTGGCAGGGTATATAGTCGGGGGCAGGCACAGCAGCAGGGCACATACATAGTGCAGTGATGCAGTGACTAGTTACCCTGGTTAGTCTGGGAGGTTGTTTTCATGTTATGTGGTGGGGGGTGGGTTGCTCTGTGACTTTGTGGCAGGGGAGGGCAGTTACAGATCTTAAGCGGCGGTCCTTAGGCAGGATCACAGAGCCACACAGCAGGGGATCTGTAACCGTCCTCCCCCTGCCACAAAGTCACATAGACCCCCCCATACACACAGTCCCTATCAGGAGGGGTGACAGGCTCCGTTGAAACAACCATCCCACCGCAGCGGAGCCTGTCAATCCTTGAGTTTAGAAGCTGCATTCGCGCCACTACAGTACACCCGCTCCGCACCACAGTCTGCGTCCCAGTTTTAAAAAATTCCCGCGAATACAGTATTAAAGAAAACGGTGTGCTTTAACAAAGTAGAACTATTTTTATTTTGAAACGTGTGTTGGAAGTGGGGTGAAGGGGGTATGTAACTGGATAGGATAGTCAACATTAACTGGGTAAAGAAACGGGGGCAGGTTTAGCTTCTCAATACACAAACTTTAAAGTCACAGGTTACCCTGCTCACTCAGGAACTTTGCTTTCAAAGCCTTCCGGATGCACAGCGCTTCCCGCTGGTCTCTTCTAATCGCCCGGCTGTCTGGCTGTGAGTAATCAGCAGCCAGGCTATTTTCCTCAACCTCCCACCCCGCCATAAAGGTCTCCCCCTTGCTCTCACAGAGATTGTGGAGCACACAGCAAGCTGCAATAACAATGGGGATATTGGTTTCGCTGAGATCACAGCGAGTCAGTAAGCTTCTCCATCTCCCCTTGAGACGGCCAAAAGCACACTCCACCACCATTCTGCACTTGCTCAGCCGGTAGTTGAAGAGTTCTTTTTCAGTGTCCAGGGCGCCAGTATAGGGCTTCATGAGCCAGGGCATTAGCGGGTAGGCTGGGTCCCCGAGGATGACTATAGGCATCTCCACATCCCCAAGAGTTATTTTGTGGTCCGGGAAGTAAATACCTTGCTGCAGCCGTCTAAACAGACCAGAGTTCCTGAAAACACGAGCGTCATGAACCTTGCCCGGCCATCCCACGTAGATGTTGGTAAAACGTCCCCTGTGGTCCACCAGTGCTTGCAGCACCATGGAAAAGTAGCCCTTTCTGTTAATGTACTGGCTGGCCTGGTGTTCCGGTGCCAGGATAGGGATGTGAGTTCCATCTATGGCCCCACCGCAGTTTGGGAATCCCATCGCTGCGAAGCCATCTATGATCGCCTCCACGTTTCCCAGGGTCACTACCTTTGGCAGCAGTACATCAACGATTGCCTTGGCTACTTGCATCACAACAACCCCCACGGTAGATTTGCCCACCCCAAACTGGTTCGCGACTGACCGGTAGCTGTCTGGCGTTGCAAGCTTCCACAGGGCTATGGCCACTCGCTTCTGGACAGTCAGGGCTGCTCGCATCCGGGTGTCATTGCGCTTCAGGGCAGGGGACAGCAACTCACAAAGTTCCAGGAAAGTTCCCTTCCGCATGCGAAAGTTTCGCAGCCACTGGGATTCATCCCAGACCTGCAGCACTATGCGGTCCCACCACTCAGTGCTTGTTTCCCGTGCCCAGAATCTCCTTTCCACGGCATCAACATGACCCATTGCCACCGTGATGTTCTCGGCGCTGGGTCCCCTGCTTTCTGAGAGGTCTGTGCTACTCTCAGACTTCAGGACATCACCGCGTTGACGTAGCCTCCTCGCCTGACTTTTCTGCATCTGCCTCAGGGAAAGGTGTATGATAAGTTGCGAGGCGTTGAGAGCGGCCACAACTGCAGTGATGGTTGCAGCAGGCTCCATGCTCGCAGTGCTGTGGCGTCCGCGCTGTCACTGACTAGAAAAGTGCGCGAACTGATTTCCCGCCGGCGCTTTCAGGGAGGGAGGGCGGGAGTGATGGACGGATGACGACAGTTACCCAAAAGCACCCTGGACACATTTTTTTTACCCAGAAGGCATTTGCGGCTCCACCCAGAATTCCAATGGGCAGCGGGGACTCCGGGAACTGTGGGATAGCTGACCACAGTGCACCACTTCCAATGTCGACGCTTTCCCCGTTAGTGTGGACTCACAAAGTCGAATTACTGTCCTTAGTGTGGACACACACGTTCGACTTTGCAATATCGATTCCAAAAATTCGATTTAAGTAAAATCGAACTACTCTCGTAGTGTAGACAAGGCCTAAGAGTAAGAAGAATGATCTGATGAGCTGAGTGTATCAACAGATTGAGGAATAAAGTTACAGTTCAGTCCTTTTATAATGGATAGTTGTGTGGCATAGCACTTTAGAAATTAACTGATCTTTGATGTTTTCTATCAGTTCTGCACATTGGAGGTATCATCAATGACCATGTATTCCATTCATCCTCAGTTGAGTGATTTGTCTTTCCACTCTCTTAGGATGATCTCTTATGCTGTCATTAGACTAGTTCTCAGCCATTTGTTCTTTTGAATTTGTGACTCCTTAGGTCAGAAAAACAATTCAAGTAGCACAGGGTTTCTGTAGATGGGAATTTTGTATGTAACATCATGTCTGTTGATCCAGACATTGTATGCCTCTCCAGTTAGTGAGATAACTCTTTTACTTGTTTTGAATGAGTTATTCCATGTGTCTGTTCTTTGCTGAATTCCAGTACCAGTCCCTGGCATTCTCTTCATGTCCCATCTGTGTAGGTAACTACTTACTAAATTTGGGGATTTGATATATTTGGAGAGAGAAATTTGCCCCATATTTCTATTTTCTTTAAGGCCCTGATTTTTAACAGTATACCTAAGCTTTGTGGCACATACATAACACTAATATAGTTGTTAAACAATAACTCGTATTGTAGAAATTAATAAGGGTTTGTTTGTGTATGTGTGACTTGTTTGCATAAAGATTGCTGGATAGGGTCTCGTTCATATAATGAGTAACTAAAGACAGTACATTATCGCATAAAACACTGAAGTAATGAATAATTAAAACTGTATTTTCTTTATTAGTATACGATTTATGTGTTCTGTAGCACCTAAAGATCCTCTTTGGACTTCATATATGCAAGCAGGATTATAAAAGCAGTGGCCCTGAATACATGTGATTCAAGCTGAATATCAAAGACCAGAATTTGTACCCTAAAATGGGTATTTTACATAGCTGTTTTTCATTAAATACACATTTATATGGAAATCGGACTTTTGCTTAATTATCTTGTTTAAGAGTGTCAGGGATTCAGTTTTCCCAGAAGTGTTGTTGAAATAGTGAGTTGTAAGCAGGAGATGTTTGTGTTTCATAGATTTAGCAAGCTGACCTGAAATCCTGCCAAGCTTGTATAGCTCCCAGATGCTTAGTAGCATAACTTGAAGAAAACAATTATGCTACTTTAGAGGAGCTTTGGGATTTTACATTTTATTAAATAAAAATTGCCAAGATTCTTCAAATCTTGCTTCTAAAACCATTGCAGAAGTATCCCATTTTCAGTCACTTGCTTCTTTTTTACCATTTCAAAAAAGAAGAGAAAACTATATTGTTCTGGAGAGAGTCATTCAATTTTTAGTGAAATCACAAAGCCTATGTGACCAAATACGGACCCTAGACTTCAGAAAAGCAGACTTTGACTCCCTCAGGGAACAGATGGGCAGGATCCCCTGGGAGAACAACATGAAGGGCAAAGGGGTCCAGGAGAGCTGGCTGTATTTTAAAGAATCCTTATTGCGGTTACAGGAACAAACTATCCCGATGTGTAGAAAGAATAGTAAATATGGCAGGCGACTAGCTTGGCTAAAGAGTGAAATCCTTGCTGATCTTAAACGCAAAAAAGAAGCTTACAAGAAGTGGAAGATTGGACAAATGACCAGGGAGGAGTATAAAAATATTGCTCAGGCATGCAGGAGTGAAATCAGGAAGGCCAAATCACACTTGGAGTTGCAGCTAGCAAGAGATGTTAAGAGTAACAAGAAGGGTTTCTTCAGGTATGTTAGCAACAAGAAGAAAGTCAAGGAAAGTGTGGGCCCCTTACTGAATGAGGGAGGCAACCTAGTGACCGAGGATGTGGAAAAAGCTAATGCACTCAATGCTTTTTTTGCCTCTGTCTTCACGAACAAGTTTCAGCTCCCAGACTGCTGCACTGGGCAGCACAATATGGGGAGAAGGTGACCAGCCCTCTGTGGAGAAAGAAGTGGTTCGGGACTATTTAGAAAAACTGGACGTGCACAAGTCCATGGGGCCGGATGTGCTGCATCCGAGGGTGCTAAAGGAGTTGGCGGATGAGATTGCAGAGCCATTAGCCATTATTTTTGAAAACTCATGGCGATCGGGGGAGGTCCCAGATGACTGGAAAAAGGCTAATGTAGTGCCCATCTTTAAAAAAGGGAAGAAGGAGAATCCGGGGAACTACAGACCAGTCAGCTTCACCTCAGTCCCTGGAAAAATCATGGAGCAGGTCCTCAAGGAATCAATTATGAAACACTTAGAGGAGAGAAAAGTGATCAGGAACAGTCAGCATGGGTTCACCAAGGGGAAGTCGTGCCTGACTAACCTAATTGCATTCTCTGATGAGATAACTGGCTCTGTGGATGAGGGGAAAGCAGTGGATCTGTTATTCCTTGACTTTAGCAAAGCTTTTGATACAGTCTCCCACAGTATTCTTGCCGCCAAGTTAAAGAAGTATGGGCTGGATGAATGGACTGTAAGGTGGATAGAAAGCTGGCTAGATCGTCGGGCTCAACGTGTAGTGATCAATGGCTCCATGTCTAGTTGGCAGCCGGTTTCAAGCGGAGTGCACCAAGGGTCAGTCCTGGGGCCGGTTTTGTTTAATATCTTTATTAATGATCTGGAGGATGGTGTGGACTGCACTCTCAGCAAGTTTGCAGATGACACTAAACTAGGAGGCGTGGTAGATACATTAGAGGGTAGGGATTGGATACAGAGGGACCTAGACAAATTAGAGGATTGGGCCAAAAAAAACCTGATGAGGTTCAACAAGGACAAGTGCAGAGTCCTGCACTTAGGACGGAAGAATCCCATGCTCTGCTACAGACTAGGGACCGAATGGCTAGGTAGCAGTTCTGCAGAAAAGGACCTAGGGGTCACAGTGGACGAGAAGCTGGATATGAGTCAACAGTGTGCTCTTGTTGCCAAGAAGGCTAACGGCATTTTGGGCTGTATAAGTAGGGGCATTGCCAGCAGATCGAGGAACGTGATCATTCCCCTTTATTAGACATTGGTGAGGCCTCATCTGGAATACTGTGTCCAGTTTTGGGCCCCACACTACAAGTAGGATGTGGAAAAATTGGAAAGAGTCCAGCGGAGGGCAACAAAAATGATTAGGGGTCTGTAGCACATGACTTATGAGGAGAGTCTGAGGGAACTGGGATTGTTTAGTCTCCAGAAGAGAAGTATGAGGGGGGATTTGATAGCAGCCTTCAACTACCTGAAGGGGGCTTCCAAAGAGGTTGGAGCTCGGCTGCTCTCAGTGGTGGCAGATGACAGAACAAGGAGCAATGGTCTCAAGTTGCAGTGGGGGAAGTCCAGGTTGGATATTAGGAAACACTATTTCACTAGGAGGATGGTGAAACAAGCATTCTCAAAACTACGATATCCACACAAGGAAATAAAGAAACAAATCAGCAGAGCCAGACGTGTACCCAGAAGCCTCCTGCTACAAGACAGGCCCAGAAGAGAAACCAACAGAACTCCACTGGCCATCACCTACAGTCCTCAGCTTAAACCTCTCCAACGCATCATCAGTGATCTACAACCCATCCTGGACAATGATCCCTCACTTTCACAGACCTTGGGAGGCAGGCCAGTCCTCGCCCACAGACAACCTGCCAACCTTAAGCATATTCTCACCAGCAACCACGCACCGCACCATAACAACTCTAACTCAGGAACCAACCCATGCAACAAACCTCGATGCCTACTCTGCCCACATATCTACACCAGCAACACCATCACTGGACCTAACCAGATCAGCTAGAACATCACCGGCTCATTCACCTGCACGTCCACTAATGTTATATATGCCATCATATGCCAGCAATGCCCCTCTGCTATGTACATTGGCCAAACTGGACAGTCACTACGCAAGAGGATAAATGGACACAAGTCAGATATCAGGAATGGCAATATACAAAAACCTGTAGGAGAACACTTCAACCTCCCTGGCCACACAATAGCAGATGTAAAGGTTGCCATCTTACAGCAAAAAAACTTCAGGACCAGACTCCAAAGAGAAACTGCTGAGCTCCAGTTCATTTGCAAATTTGACACCATCAGATCAGGATTAAACAAAGACTGTGAATGGCTATCCAACTACAGAAACAGTTTCTCCTCCCTTGGTGTTCACACCTCAACTGCTAGCAGAGCACCTCACCCTCCCTGATTGAACTAACCTCGTTATCTCCACACTGATATATACCTGCCTCTAGAGATTTCCATTACTTGCATCTGAAGAAGTGAGGTTCTTACCCACGAAAGCTTATGCTCCCAATACTTCTGTTAGTCTCAAAGGTGCCACAAGACCCTCTGTTGCTTTTTACAGATTCAGACTAACACGGCTACCCCTCTGATACTGGAATGCGTTACCTAGGGAGGTGGTGGAGTCTCCTTCCTTAGAGGTTTTTAGGGCCCGGCTTGACAAAGCCCTGGCTGGAATGATTTAGTTGGGAATTGGTCCTGCTTTGAGCCGGGGGTTGGACTAGATGACCTCTTGAGGTCCCTTCCAACCCTGATATTCTGTGATTCTATTATTCTGTGTTTTGTAGATGAAATGAAGTATGCCATGTTATTCCACTGCTAGTAAGTGAGAATGAAATATTCAAAAAACCTGTGTAGATTTTTTAAAACATTCTCTGCTGATGAAGATTAAACATTTGGATTAAAATTATTTGTGGAGTTGGGTTTTGTTTTTACTGGAAATTAATTAAGTATCCCATATAATTCAAACATGTGTCTATTACTTGCCCTACGTGATTTGCCCAAGGTTACATAAGATATTTAATTTCTTTTACATCCATATACATCTGAAAAAGGAGTTCCTGCTTCCTATGATAAAACTGCTCCCTGTTCTTTCAAAAATAATATTCATGTGGCAAAAAAAATAAGTAAGCTCAGATTTCATTTTCACCTCCATGTCACAATTCTGGGGTGGCTGTTAGCCATAGCCATCACCTCATATCATGTCATTAAAAATTGGTATTCTGGATACATCTATAGCATAGTTTATAGATATTTACTTTTCATTTGTGGAAGGGAGGGTAGCACATTGATTTACATGTTTATTGTTTGGATGTTTCTGACAGTTGAGAGCAACACAGCAGTTGTCATTTACAGTTCTTCGAGTGATTGCTCATGTGTATTCCACAATAGGTTTGCGTATTCGCCATGTGCACCGGTGTCAGAAGTTTTTCCCCTAGCAGTACCCGTAGGGGAGTGCCCCTAGCGATCCCTGTAGTGGCGCCTCCATGATGTGGTATAAGTGGCACTGCATGCTCCCCCCATCCTCAGTTCCTTCTTGCTGCCAGTGAAGGTGCTTCAGAACTGCTCTGCTCCAGCTTTGCTGCAGCTTGTCCCCAGAACTCCTGTTCATTCAGTGTATGGTACCTATAGTGATTAGTTTGATTAGTTTTAGTTTAGTTTAGTTAGTGCGCCTGGGCCGGAGCATGCCCTGCGCCCCGGGTTTTAAGTCGTGCGACACTTGTAGGCGACCAGTGCTAGAGAGTGATCTGCATGCGGACTGTTTATGCTGTTTGGGTGAAACAGTGATTGCTGCAAAATTTGCAAGTCGTTCAAGCCTAAGTCCGAGAGAGAGAGAGAGAGAGACATTAGGCTGACCTGATGGAGTTGGCATTAACCACAACTCCATCGTGCTGCTCCAAGTCGGCACCGGGTACCACAGTGTCGGTGCGCGGCAACCCCCTGGCACCATCTATCAGTTGGCACTGCTCCCCGTCCGTGAGGCACGCAAAGAACACTAAGATGAGGCCTTCTCCGCCGTGGCACCAGAGCAAGACTGGGGGAGAGGCTAGACCCATGTTGGGCAGTCCTCGGTCCCCATCGGTCTCTAAGCCTCCGACTCAGGTCGAGCCGAGTAGCCTGGCCTGTTCGGAGGAGGCTTGTCTGGATGCCCTCCGCGCCAGAGGCCCAGGACATTATGTCCATGCCGGTACCAGGAGCACTGCCAATGTTAGCCCCGCGGTCCAGAGGCAAGCTGCCGCTGTGATCTCCGCAGTCGCCTCTGCCTCGGTACCGGTCACAGTCAAGGGAATGTTCCCGACGCCGTTCACTGCTCAGCAACCATCCCGTGCATAGTCCACGAAGGTCGCCATTGACCCCCACCAGGTTGTCTGGCTGGATCCCATCTGACAGAGGCTCCAGGCACCACTCTGCCTCAAGGAGCGGACGCCGATGGGACCGAGGCAGACGCTGCTGAAGGTCCTCGTCTCAGAGGGGCTATCGTAGCCAGTCGCGACATGAACAGTGACGCTGTTCCCATTCGTCGTCTCGCTCCAGGACCCGACCACGGCACCGCTCCCGCAGTCCCGGGCGTTGATTGCCGTCACCTCGCTGTTGCGGATGCACCGCGTTGCTACCAGCGGTACCGTTCCTCCACGTCGGGGTCGCAGACTTGTGGTTGGCACTGCTCCCGGCGCCACTGCTCCTCCTGGTCCAGGGACAGCGGCAGGTCGTATGTCAGCCCAGCCTCCCTTCGTAGTTGTCCATCGATGGGTCAGGCCAGCCAGGCCGAATAGCGTGCTCTGCCGGTGCCACAGCAGGTGTAGTGGCACCAGGACCCAAGGTTGGCACAGTGGTACCAATGGGCACCGTAGCCCCCGATGCCACAGCAGGTGTAGTGGCACCAGGACCCAAGGTTGGCACAGTGTTACCAATGAGCACCGTAGCCCCCGATGCAGCCCCCAGTGGGGGCTCGCTCAGTGGCCAGAGCCTCGGAATGGCCATCAGCCTCCCTGTCCCGGCCTCCGAGGAAAGAGTCAGTGGGATGTGCATCTTCGACGCCATGCCCGGAGAGCAACCAGGTAGTGGATCCTCCGGTGCCGATGGACACCCAAAGTACTGCACCTGCTTTCTCTCCCTCCCCTGATGAGGCGATTACGGCCCCTTTGTCCCGCAGGAGGTCTCTAGGGCCCCACCAGGAGCTATTGAAAACAGCGGCATCAAATCTCAAACTTCAGGCAGAGGAGGTGGAGGAGCCCTCGGACTCCCTTTTTAACATCCTGTCCACCTCGGTATCGGGCAGGGTGGCCTTGCCACTCCACGAAGGGGTGACGAAAATTTCAAATGTCTTGTGCAAACCCCGCCCTCATTGGCCCCCATCTCTAAGAGAACAGAAGGCAAATATTTTGTGCCCACAAAAGAACAGGAATACCTATACACCCAGCCTGATCCTAACTTCCTGGTGTTTGAGTCGGTCAACCACAGGAAACGTCAGGGCCAACCAGCCCCTACTCCGATTCAAGGAGCCTGGATTAATTTGGGAGAAAAATGTATTTGTCCTCGAGCTTCCAGTTGCGGGTGGTGAACCATCAGGCTCTCCTAGGCCAGTATGAGTTCAATCTATGGGGCTCTCTGCCCAAGTTAGAGGACTCCTTCCAGGAGTGTGATAGGAAGGAGTTCAAACCGCTGGTGGAGGAGGGTACAGCGGCTGCCAGGGCAACCCTGCAGGCAGCGTCGGATGAAGCGGTCCATGGCCTTTGTGATTTCCGTGAGAAGGACGTCGCAGCTCCTGCTGTCTGAGTTCTCCAGTGAGGCGCAGAACTCCTTGCAGGACATCCCATTTGACGGCAAGGCTCTGTTTGCGGAAAAGACGGACATAAAACTGCATGGCCTGAAAGACTCCCGCACTACGCTTCAGACTCTTGGCCTCTATGTTCTGGCTCCGGCTAGACCTAAGTTTAAGCTGCAGCAGGCTCCCACCCAGGCCACCCACCCTAAATACGAGCCCCCTTATAAAAAGTCACAGGACTATAAGAAATGCCCACAGAGACGGCCTTGGTCTGCCCCCCAGCCAAGGGCAAACAGGCAAGGAAACGGCAGTTTTGACAGGATGCCTGGGGGCGACCTACCAGTTCACATCAGGGATCCACCCTCAATAAAGCTTCCCTTCTCTAACCAGTTGTGTGCTTTTCTCCTGGAGTGGTCGTGACCGAAGGCCACAGGGGGTTCAGGCCCATCCTGGACCCGTGAGGCCTGAACCAGTACGTGGTGAAGCTCAAGTTCCGCATGGTCTCCCTGGCCTCCATCATTCCCTCCCGGGATCCCGGGGACTGATACGCCGCGCTCGATCTGCAGGACGCGTACTTCCACATCCATATATTCAAGAGGCACAGACACTTGCTCTGTTTCACGGTTGGTCAGGAACACTACCAATTTACAGTCCTCTGTTTGGCCTGTCCACTGCCCCCAAGGTATTTACACAGTGTATGTCTGTGGTGGTGGCCTACCTCAGGCACCGTGGGGTCCAGATCTTCCCCTATCTGGATGACTGGCTGGTCAAAGGCAGCTCCCGGTCGCAAGCGCAGGACCACATGGCGCCAATCTGGGCTTGTTGGTAAATGACACCAAGTCCACATTAGTCCCAGTACAACGCATAGAGTTTATTGGGGTGGTCCTGAACGCCACGTCGGCCAGAGCCTCCCTCCCACTGGACAGGTTCGAGACTCTGAAAGGGTCATCGACATAGTCACAAGGTTTCCAGTGACAACAGCCAGAGCATCTTCAGTTCTTTGGTCACATGTTGGCATGCACATACGTTATTCATCACACCAGACTAAGGATGAGGCCTCCTCCAGCTCTGGTTGGCCTTGGTGTTCTCCCAGGCAAGAGACAGGATGGACCGGGTCCTCACTGTACCCGAACCGGTGATTGCCTCCCTTCGACGGTGGTCCTCCCTGGGGAACATGCTCCGCGGGGTCCCATTCAAAGGCAGGCCCCCCGTCGCTGGAATTGGTGTCCGACGCATCAGACCTGGGGTGGGGAGCCCATGTGAGAGACTTTCAAACCCAAGGTCTGTGGTCTGCACATAAACGTCAAAGAGCTCAGGGTGGTTCAACTGGCATGCATGGCCTTCCGCTCGCATCTGGAGGTCAGAGTAGTCAGGGTTCTCACAGACAACATGGCTTTGATGTTTTACATCAACAGGCAAGGCGGGGCCCGATCCTCTGCCTGGAAGCCCTCAAACTGTGGGCCTTCTGTGTAGCCCACGACATTTGCCTACAGGCTTACCACCTACCGGGCACCTGGAACTCGCAGGCGGATCACTTGATCACCTCCCTCAGCACAAGTGGTTTCTTTATCCAGAGGTGGTGCACAGACTTTTCCAAGAGTGGGGAACTCCCCAGGTGGACCTGTTCGCAACTTGAGCAGAACTGTCCCTGTCCCTGGTTCTGCTCCGCGAGGGCTGGGACAGGACACTGTCTCTGATGCCTTCCTCCTTTCCTGGTCAGGCCAGTTTCTTTATGCCTTCCCGCTGATCGACAGGGTCCTGGAAAAGATAAAGATAGACAGGGCCTGCGTCCTCCTGATTGCCCCGGTGTGGCCCAGGCAACATTGGTACGGGACCCTCACGACCCTGGCGGTCGCCCCGCCGTGGCCATTACCGTTCCGTCTGGACCTGCTCTCCCAGGACCAAGGCCACCGCCACCACCCCAACCTAGTGGCACTCCACCTCACGGCGTGGCTGCTCAATGGTTAGGCCGGGAGGAAAGGACATGCGCGGAAGGGGTTCAGTGTGTCCTCTTGGAAAGCAGGTGACTCTCCACATGCCGAGCCTACTTGGCAAAATGGTCTCGGTTTTCCTGATGGTCAACTGAGCGGGGCATTTTCCCTGTGACTGCCCCAATCCAGTTCATTTGGACTACACTTTCACCTTAGAGCCCAGGGCTTGGCGCCCTCATCCGTCAAGGTGCACTTGGCGGCCATATTGGCCTTCCACCCACCGGTGCAGGGCCACACAGTATTCTCCCATGCCATGACTGGCCGATTCCTTAAGGGATTGGTACATTAGGCCCCCTGTCCTGCAGTGGGACCTGAACTTGGTAGTGCCCGGCTGACGGGCCCTCCGATTTCAGCTGCTAGCTACGTGCTCCTGGTTGCACCTCTCATGGAAGGTAGCCTTTCTGGTAGCTATCACGTCGGAACTCAGGGCCCTGATCTCTGAGCCCCCGAATACAGTTTTCCATAAGGATACGGTCCAGCTCCACCCACATCCTTCGTTCCTCCTGAAGGTGGTCTCTGCCTACCACGTAGGTCAGGACATTTTCCTGCCGGTCCTCTGCCCCAAGCCCCATGCGTCCAGTGAGGCGCACCACCTCCACATGCTGGATGTGAGACGGGCTCTGGCTTTTTACCTGGAGCGAACTAAGACGTTCAGGAAGTCCTCGCAGCTGTTCATCGCCTCGGCCGAACGCAGAGGGGTCGGCCAATCTCCACTCAGCGGCTCTCCAACTGGATCACCTCGTGCATCCATACCTGTTATGACCTGGTGGGAATCCCTCCACCGTCAATTGTGAGGGCACACTCGACTAGGGCGCAAGCCTCGTCGGCTGCCTTTTTAGCCCATGTCCCCATTCAGGACATTTGTAGGGCTGCCACTGGTCTTCAGTTCACACATTCACCTCACATTATGCGATCGTCTCCCAGATCAGGGAGGACACCAGGTTCGTCGGGGCTGTGCTTCGTCCCAAGAGTTTGTGAACTCCTATCCACCTCTAATAGATATAGCTTGCAGATATAGAATACACATAAGCAATCACTCGAAGAAGAAAAGCTAGTTACCTTTTCCGTAACTGGTGTTCTTCGAGATGTGTTGCTCATGTCTATTCCACATCCTGCCCTCCTTCCTCTCTGTCAGAGTTGCCTGGCAAGAAGGAACTGACGGTGGGGGGGAGTGTGCAGCGCCCATTATACTGCGCCATGGAGGGGCCACTCCAGGGGTTGCTAGGGGCGTTCCCCTACAGGTACTGCTAGGGGAAAAACTTCCGGCACCGGTGCACGTGGTGAGCACACACACCTATTGTGGATAGACATGAGCAACGCATCTCGAAGAACACCAGTTATGGGAAAGGTAACTGTCTTTTGTCTATTCTTCCTTTCTTGCTACCCCATAAAAATTATGAAAATGAAAAACAGGTGTTTGGCATTGGTTTGATCTGTGTTGCTTGTTTATTTGTCCTAAATGGCAAGTATTAAATAAACAACACCAGCATCAATCAAATAAAATTTTAACTGGAATTTTAAAGAAATCGTAAGTTCCTATCTGACTTGAGTCACCCAGGGAGTCTTACAGACACAAACTGAACAGTATAAGAGTTATTGCCACTTCTCACCATTCAGTACAGTATTTGATTTATTCACCATCAGTGTTTATTATATACCTGAAGTCTCTTTTTGGAAAAGACTCTTGGCTTAGTTCTCCAAAGTCTTGCACTTTGTGTGTTACTGACACTTGTGTGAAGTGTGTAAAATGTTGCTATTCTAATTTGGTGACTATACATTGTGCCACATAGTGAAGAATCAGGCCTCTATTATTTAAAAGTACTGTAATAAAGTTGGAGTGAGAACTGTATCGTTAGACAACGGGAAGTTACTTACCTATGGTTCAGCTGCTCTGAAGATATCATTATGCAGATTTGTTTTGCCAACTCCCATTACAGTCTGGAAATTCCTTTTTGTTTTGTTTTGTTATGTTTTTCAAGCTCTTGTACCTTCTTTTTCGGGTACACTTTTCTTCTGAGGCTTTTTTTTTTTTTTTTTTTTTTTTTTTTACACTTTTTGTCATTTTTAAGTGGCTTTTTCCTCTGGGAGCTTCACATCCAATACAATCAAATGAACTGACTGAAATGTTTGGGGAGCTATGTCCTGAGATTTTGAGAACATCCTGAGCAGGGTAACAAAAATTGTTAGTGGCATGTCGGAGTTTACATTTGACAAGAAACTTCAAAAACTAAGATTATTTATCCTGGAAAAGAAAATATGGTGAGCAAGTTAAGTGACATTTTCAAAATTATGAAGAACATATAGAAAACAAATCAATCCTTCCCTTGTCACATAATATGAGAGCTGGGAAGTACCCAGTGAAACTAGGGCTGTAATTTAAGAAACAGTAAAAGGGAATATTTCTAAAGCAGTATATTGTCAATCAACCTGTGAAATTTTCTACAGAAAGTTGTAAAGACAAATGTGAGATAATTTTATGGTCAAAAATACATTTTTTTTAATGAAAAGTAATTCTCATATTTTTTCTCATCACCCAAGGTGAAACTGATCACTTTTCAAGTCAGCAGAAAATTCTGCCCTTTCCTTACCCTCTTGTACAACATTGCACAATTTGTTATATGTGTATCATGAGGTAGTGTAGGGGATATCTCTTGAGACATCAGGTACTGATAATACTTGAGGCAAAATAGACAACAAGATGGACAACTTTCCTGTTGCATAAACATGTTTAGTAACCAGTTGGGTTTTTTTTTTTTAGATACACAACAATGTGTTCATGTTTTTGAGATTGGGATCTTGCTATCAAAGAAAATGTTAGTTCTGATTACATTAGTTGAGTTAGCATTTTGTTCTGATATTGAACAGGAACAGTATTTTATAGGAATAAAGAAAAATATTAATGTTACTGTTAGTTTTCTTTCCAGGACTAAGCCTGATCTTTGGACATAGGTGTCAGGTTTGGTTAATTACAGCATATCAAGGAATATAGCCTGTTTACTTGCTTAATATGCATAGAAACATAGGTCCAAAGGTCCCTCTAGCCCAGTATCCTGACTCTTAGTAGCCAGCACTTGATGCTGCAGAGGAAGATGTAAGCAGTTGTGGGATAATCTACTCCCCACACAGGTCTCATCCTGTTGTCTGACAGAGATTGTCTTAAACCCTGAAGCACAAAGTTTAATATCCCTTCTAAAATTTGTTTTAATTAATTATGATAGCTCTATATAATCTTGATATCCGTATAAATATCCTCAACCTTTTTTAATCTTGTTAAATTATTGGACTTAATGACTTCCTGTGGCAATGAGTTTCACAGTTTAATCACCAATTGTGTGCAAAAGTATTTTATCAGTTTTAAATTTGCCACCATTTAAATTAATTAATGTCCTTTTATTCTTGTGTTATCAGAGAGGAAGAACAGAAGTTTCCAAATTACCTTCTCTAGACCAGTCATTATTTTATATACATGTATCATGTCCTCTCTTATTTGCTTCCTTTTTAAGATAAATAATCCCAGTCTTTTCAATCTGCCTTCATATAAGAGTTTTTCCAGGCCCTGGATCATTCTCATCACTCTTCTTCTGAACCCTCTTCTAGTTCTGCAGTATCCTTTTTGAAATGGGATGAGCAGTAGTTCAGACAATATTCAAAATGAGGTTGCACCATTGATTTATATAAAGGCATCATAATATACTATAATATCAGTCATTATCGTATATTTTATACGTCCTAACATCTTGTCATCTTTTTCATCATTCCCTGCCAATGGGAGCTGCAGGAAGTGGCGGCCAGGCCCGCATCTCTTCCCGCAGCTCCCATTGGCCTGGAACAGTGAACTGTGGCCACTGGAGGCTGCAGGTGGCTGTGCAAATGTAAACAAATGGCCTGGCAGCCTGCCAGCAGCTTGCCCTGAAGGGTCGCATGCACCCGCAGGCTGCAGGTTGCCCACCACTGTAAGAGAGTTAATAAAATCTCTTTTTGAAATTTTCTCCTTATCTTCAGGATTTGGTTTGGTCATGATCTTCTGAGTTATAACTTTGTTTTCATCTCAGAAAGTGCCATAGGAAAGACAAAGGTTTAGAGAAGTGTGAAATGTTATTTTACAAATCAATACTTTTGAGAGACGATGTGGTTTAATAGTATGAGCATGGGGATGGAAGTAAGGAACTTCTCAATTCTAATCTTTTTGCCCATTGACTCATTGTATGTCCTTGAGCAAGAGACTTAATCTCTCTGTTTCTTGATCTGTAAAATGGTATTTTGAGGCTTAATTTGTTAATGTTGGTACGGCACTTTGAAAACGTGAAGTGTTATTAAAATGCTAATAATTGTTACTGAAACTAAGGTATATCACAAAGCAAGCCATTAGCCACGCCAGCCTTGTTTTCCCCCCTTTTAGGGAAATTATTTTATGAAAAAATGTACCCTTTAGAAGTTAAAATAAAAAAAATCTTTGTGAAAAATAAAAGCCACAAAGATGTGTGTAACAGATTTTGTAGGATTACAGATTTTGAAAACTAGATTGCTTGAACTGAAATAAAAATACCAGCTAGCTTTTATTACCCTGCCATGGCACATAGACCACACACCTATAGATAGTTCAAATAAGTTTGAAAGTAGTTGGTTGCTTTCTGTAAAACAATTATAATACTCTAGCAGGAGAATGAGGATATGATTAATTTGTTCCAAATAAAAAGATATATATTATGTATATATATTTTCTGTTATATAATTTTCTATTATATGTATGACTCATTTGCCTAACAAATAGCATTTTCTTTGAGGACGTTTTTCTTGTTTAAAACTTTTTTTATGCACTAGGATCTCTCTTTTTATTTGTGTTAGGCAGGACTAGATAAAAAATAGATTCACTATAGCTGGTGCTTGCCTCATACTAGATATGTCTTAATTACAACAATGGTTTCATATTTTTTCTAGCTCTTTTTTGAGTTACAAGGGAGGCATTGTTACCCAGTGTTTAGAGCACTGGACTGGGACTCAGGAGATGTGGGTTATGTTCCTTGCTCTGTGATTGGTCTGTTTGGTACCTTTGGGCAAGTCACTTCATTCTATGACTCAGTTTTCCCATCTGTAAAATGGAGATAATGGTACTGAACTTTGTAAGGCATTGAGATGTACTGAGAAAAGCACTGTATAAGAAATAGGTGGTGATGGTGATATTATTTATTATTATTATTATCATTATCATCAACAACACATACAATATAATTCTGAAATTCAGCATTTTTTTTGGGAAACTTGCCAAAGTTTCGAGTTCATATAAGCTGAAACTCTAGTGAATGGGATGGGTAAAACTGGATTCATTTCATTCAACCCAGAATACAGTTTGACTGCTCTGTGAAAGGAAGGCTTATGAATAAATCTGTATGATTTCCAGCACAAAAATGTCAAGTTGAAGTTAAAATTGAAAGCATATATCAAGGCTGCAATTGGTCTTAGTACAAATTAGCTTTGAAAAATGTAAACAAATAAAAAAAATGAAACCCCCTCTAATGTTTGAAACCCAGGACATAGAGTAAAGTTTGCGCTTTTCTAACGGCATCTGAACTACCTTAACTTTGCCTGTGTGGAGACGCTAGTCTATCATCTTAGCTTTTCTGTATGTAGAGTATTATTTGGGATGTGCACCACTGAATATTGATTGCGTGTCACTGATGTTAAGTGAGGTTAATAATCTTTGTTCTTTTGATGTAAGCATTATAATTTCAGCCTATGAAGTTTGTATATGAAGGATTGACTGCTGCATGGAGTTGTAGAGATTGATGCTGAGAGGTGCTGAGCACTTCTGTGAGTTAGAGTCCTCGGCCCTTTGCTAGGTCCCTCCCTTAAGGAGGAATGGGGAATGATTCCCTTGAGCGTGCTATATTTGTGTAATTGAAAAGTGGTAACATTTTTCTAAGTACTGTGTATAACCATTGAAAAGAGCCACATAGAGACAAGGATTTCTAGATTTTGTGGTCACAGAGAATTACACACTTTGTTCATTATGGATAAAGTAATGTGTGGTTTTGTTATTTTCAGGACAGAGTTTTAAGGTACGTTGTTTGAGAAGTGCAATTCCTTGATTTCTAACATTTGAATTAAAATAAAAAAGCCATCCAAAATGTTCTTGGAAGATGTTATGGAGTTTGGGATACAATCCAAACAAGTCAGGGGTTCTGTCAGCTCTTACCCTGTAACCCTGGGTGCCTCACAATACTTTGCCACTATAGCTCCCAGTCCGGGATGCTCACAGTCAGCAGCAAGCCTGCGGGTCACACCCTGAGTGTCTGTGTGCTATGTAACCAGGCCTGGTTCATCAACTCTGACCTCAGCAGCCTGTCTGCAGCCCACAGCCGCATGCTGGCTTCCACCAGCTTTGGTTACAATCAGCAAGCTGACCCCAACACTCTCCCAGTCCCCAATTTTCCCCCAAACCATGTGCTTTTCAACATCTAGCCCTCTCCTGGACAGTTCAGAGAAATAATAAGATTCTTTTAAAGAGAGAAAAGCACATCACAGCTTATTAACTTAACTGGGGTAAATATACCATTTCCTGCAAACACAGCAGGGGATAGGTTAAGTGAGTAAAAAGGAATAATGTTAGAAAGCATTACAAGCAAATAAAGTGAAAACATGCATCTTAAAGTCTAACTCTTAATCTAGCAAGGTAGAGGCTTTGTTCAAGATGGTTTTCTCATCAATCTTCCTTCTTCCTAGCTATGGCTGACTTTCTTTCAGTCTGGAACTTCCACAGAAGTACAATGGGCTGGCTTCCCTTGTCTTCCTGTGTGAAAGATGTTTGTCAAATCTGTATTCAGGTCCCAGAGACTTCAAACTCCCTCCCCCTCCTTGGTTGAGATCCATCTTTCTCAGCTTGCAAGATCTCTGTTCCCTTGTGTCTATCTAGTGATGGATAACTTAAGGGTTCTCTGCCCCTCTCTGTATAGTCCAGTAAACCTTTGAAAACCATATCTGTCAAAGTTAATTGACCTTGTTGCAAGAGGCAGGATGACCTCATGCTGTTCTTTCCTTCCTGTGGGCTTCCCATCGCCCGTTGAGTTCTATGTAAATGAGGCTTCCATTGTTTTTGGTCACACCTTGGATAATTTCTTTGAATATGTGACATTCCCTCCTGTCTGGGAGAGACCTGTTTCTCCCTTTGTTTGAGTCACAGATCGTAAAGCATAATATTAGTAGTATTCCTAATTCCTTATGTAGTATTAATACATACAGTTCACAATGATATTAATCACCGCTGTGTCATTGGCTTTCATAAAACACCTAGCTCAGTACACTTTTATAATACAATAATATTGTACACAATCAGTTGATTCAAATGCTTATCACTTGAGGTTCAGCCCTCTTATTTTTTTAGATCAGTAAGCCTTTGCAATATAGTGTTTGAAAATAAAACTCAGACCAAACTTCTCTCTCCTTCTGGATGTAGATGCTGTGCTTCTCGTCCCCCATTTACTAGCTTGATAGCTTTATGTACCTAATATGTAAATAGATCTTCATTGTCTCTGCCTTATGACCAGGCTGGACAGAGAAGCAAACACATTCCTTTGTCTAGGGCAGACCTGTTATCAACTCCCCTGACATGCCTGGTTTAAACACATTTTAATCATAATTCTAGCATAGATCCACAACTCTTAATACACACCATGTATGTACATCACACAAGAATATTAATGACCTGTAAGTTACAGATATTACATTTTCCAATGATATATTACATGACACCTTTGAGATACAGATTATAACCATACTGAGTTGGGATACACTGAATTGGTCAGGCCAGTGGAAACTCATTGTCTCATATGCCACAGAAGGTAATATCTACTCTAATCACTGATAAACCACTGATATGTGCCTGCAACATTAATGTTAGTAGAGATTTTGTGTTAGAATTTCCTTTGTTTTTAAAATAATAATAGAATAAATAAACTGTGGTTTGGGGGCTTCCTCCTGAACCCCTCACCCTTTATTGCTGGCAGCACCCCAACTCCCTTGAGTAGGACATCCACTCCTGCCCCATGTCCACATGCTGTCCCACGATGACTCGATGATTGGTTGGGGAGCCATGAAAGTGGGTTCCAGGTGGAGGTTACTCCTACTTTGCATGTGCTCAAGAACAGCCCAGTGGTATGTGTGGCAGGGAACACTAGCTCTTCTTCATCTGATGAACCTCTTCTGGTCAGCAATGGAACTCCCCTTCTGATGAGCCCTATGAGGTTTACTAGATGGAGAAGGTTGGGAAGCACTAATGCTTGCCCCCAACTTCTCCTTCTGCAGCTCAAGCTATTCTTGAGCATCCCACTTTCCTCCCCTGTGAATCATGAACAATCATCAGGATGACCAGCACCAATCATATGGAGTTAATGTTAATTACCCAGTTTAAAAATACTTTTATTTTGCTAGTCCTGTTTTGGCACGTGTGTGTGGGAGCATTCCAGTTGCTCTGGGTTAGAAGAAGAGTAAATGAAAGGGACTCTGCTCTGGTGAAGTGCCTGTGGGTTTTCAGAATGAAGCTCCAATTCCTTTGGTTTCTCCCCACAGATCCCCAACACTGAATCCTCACTTCTCTATCATCACCCTCATGCACAGCTCAGATTCCCCTCATTGAGGGGTCTTCTAACGTTCACGGGTTCCCTAGGTTGTGTACCAAGAGCAGGATCAATGCTGCATATCCGGACAAGTTTCCTAAGACTCTCAGAGAAAGGAGAGGGGATCGTTAATCTACAGATAGTTTGGAGTCAGTGTTAGTTAATTAAACCTAAAGCAGCTATAATGTTTAGGGTCTGATTATACTGAATATGTACCTTTACTGTTACAAATTCATTTTCCACTGATAACTCTTCACTAAAGTTTTATACCAGTTAGATGCAAAAGAAAAACACTAGGAGATGCTGACTGGTATAGAGAGGGTAGTTTATTGTGTAGTTTGATAACTGTTCTTGAGTTAGCTTAATTTTTATTACAAACAGAATGTGTGGTTTTCATCAAACATTTACTGGAATATCAGCTTTTACATCTGTATCTTATAGCCCCACACAATTTTTTCAATAGCATGTCTGACATTTAATAAACTATACACTTTTTCTTTTAAAACAATGAGCCAAGAAATCTTTTGATTAGAAGTAAAACTCTATAGAAGAGAGATTTCCCCCCCTATGCTGCATATTATTACACCAAACAGCATGTTTCATCTTTGAGAATAATACTCAGTTTTGTTTGTGGAACAACAATGGCATAATTTTGTTAAAATTAACGTGTATGAATTTTCTGCATATTTGTAAAAGAAAATTTTCTACTAATGCAATGGTTCTCAAACTTTTTTTTTCACGGACCACTTGAAAATTGCTGAGGGTCTCGGCGGACCACTTAATGATCTTCCCAAATGTTGTTTGTACCATTAGCTAACTATTGTAAAGCACTTTGTATAAAAGCACTATACAAAAAAACAAAACCTTAATAATAATTAACGTGTTTTTGTTCTACAGATAAAAGCACACAACTCATATTTTAATATCAGTAGTCTTACCTTTCAAATGCGATGGATGTGCCCTCTGCCCCCCGCTGTGGCAGCCCCCGAGCTGGGGCTGGGAAGGAGGGCCGTCTCTCCCCAGCAGCTGCAGCCCTCGAGCTGCGGAAAGTTGCCTCTTTCTCTGACCACTGAAGCCCTGCACATCCCAAATTCCCACCACCCCCTCTTCTCACCTCACTGCCATTTCGCACCTACCCCCTATTCGCCCCCAAGGCCACCACCTCACGTTACATGTGCGTCTTCTCCAGGGTCCACGCACCTAATTAGTGGAGCCGCGCCTGTGCGGCTCCACTAATTAGGTGGGTGGCCCTTCAGTCTCTTGTGTGCGGCCACCCAGGCGCACACCATAGAGAGAACTATCCGTGGACCATCTGAATGGAGCTCGCGGACCACTGGTGCTCCGCCCACCTCAGTTTGAGAACCTGTGTACTAATGGATGTATTTACATTTTTAACAGTAAACTTAATGCTGTGAGAGTGGTTCAGAAGAATTACACTGGAAATGTAATATTTATACATAAGCAACAACAATCAGTGGTGGGGTCAGAAGTACTAGTAATTTTTCTGTAGTTGGTACAGCACCCACCCACAAATAGGTCTCAATCCTATTCTGCTTTCCCTGCAGTTCAAGTAGGTAGTTTTCGAGTGCTGCTCTCCCACAGTGATCTTTCCTCTTTGATCACTCTGCCTTAAGTTCATAGGCTGAACTGAGAGAAGTGCTAATGAAATTAATGTTCATCATTCTGTCCCAACAGCTGGGAGAGCACCCTTCGGATTTATGCCCCTGTCATTTCTGAAATCCATTATTTACATTTTTTAGGGCAAACCACCAATCCTGAACCAGCGAATTAAGATTTAAAACAGCCAACAAATTCAGTTTGTCTCTTCACTCATCTTTTTGCCTGTCCACTTCTACCATTCATTCTGGTCAGATGCAGTGTCATTACTTTAGTTTCTTGTTTTGCAGTTGTCACATAGTTCCCTACAGAGTTCTGTTGGACCTTAGCTTGCTTCTAAACATGCTTTTCATTTCCATATGCCGTTGCTACACTGGCAGTAGTGCCGCTTGCCTTATGCTTCCTTGCCTACATGTCTCGTGATTAAGGCTACATTTTAGTCACAGGTATTTTTAGTAAAAGTCATAGGCAGTAAACAAAAATTCACGGTCTGTGACCTGTCCATGACTTCTACTATATACTCCTGACTAAATCTTGGGGGGGGCTGCCTGGGGGTGCCATGGGTGCTCGGGGCAGGGGGCGGTGTGTGAGCCAGAGGCCGCGGCGCATGGCCTGGGACCCCCGCTGGTGCTGGGGGGAGTTGGCAGGGCCAGCAGGCTCCCTACCTGGCTCTGCCCCTCCCCGGAAGTGGCAACATTCCCCTCGCCCAGCTCCTAGGTGGAGGCATGGCCAGGCAGTTCTGTGTGCTGCCTCTGCCCAGAGCGGTGGCTTCACAGGAGCCGCGGCCAATGGGAGCTGTGAGGGTGGTGCCTGCAGGCAGAGGCAGCGCGCAGAGCTGCCTGGCCATGCCTCTGCCTAGGAGCTGAGCGAGGGGAATGTCACTGCTTCTGGGAAGCCCACCAGGTAAGCACCGCCGAGAGCTTGCCTCACCCCATCCCGTGCCCCAATCCCCTGCCCCCTTCCACACCCAAACTCTGCTGCTGCTGGGGGGGGGGGGGGCGCGGTGGCCCAAGACTGCCCCAGCAGTAGCTGGTGTGACTGGCGCGGGGGCTGCCTGAACTGCCGCCAGCCACTGCAGAAGTCATGGAGGTTCTGTGACCTCTGTGACAAACCCGCAGCCTTACTTATGATTACTCATGGGTTTCCATGCTTATCTAATCCTTGTTTGTATTTAACATTTATATTATGATAGTGCTGTGCTAGACATTGTACAAACATATAGCAAATGACAGTCCCTGCCCCAAAGCGCTGACAGTCTAAAAGACATCTTGCTACCCTGGCTGAGATTGCCAGCAATTGTGATGTTTTCTGAAGTCTGGGCACTTGTCTACTAAGAATGAACACTAAGTTGGTTGTTTAACTTTGAGAAAATGTGAAAACACATTGAAACATCCCTTTGGCTTATATTTAACTTGAATACTAAACATAGTTGTCAGCCATTTTCATCTGTAAACTTTTTTAAAAGGGTAATTATAGCTGAAGCACCAGTGACAATTATAGTTTAAGATTGCCCAAGGGTTTCCATTATAACCTGTTTTCAGTCACTCATAAAGTTCTGAAATCTTCATCTGTTGGGCTGAAATTTTCCAGACCTTGTCCCTGCCAGAGTGTGTTGTTTGTTTATTTTTTTAAAGAAAGATAGGATAAAAAAACCTGAAAGCTGTTTTGAGTATGAAAAGTGTGTGTGTGTATGTGTATGTAAAATTTTTCCAGTTTTATACATATTATATAAAAAGTTGCAGTATATCTATCTTGTGACTAATTTTAATAACTCTAGCACCTAAGCAGTTGAGTTAAAAGCTGAAATTTATCAGAGAGAAAGCCCTCCTTGAGGACAAGTGCCTTTGAATGCAGTGGAAAAAATAATTATGATTTTATCACTTTATGTGCATTTGAAAATTGCATTTAACAGGCACAATAGTTTATTGGTGTAAAAATGTGATATTTTTAACACTGAGCCATGAGAAAGGTAGGCTCCACTGTGCATGCATGTATACATGGCTAATTTGGCTGTATATTTAAAATAAATAGATACATTCAGTTAAAGTTTACACAGTATAGGCCTGATCAAAACTCATAGAAGTCAATGGAAAAACTCCCATTAACTGAAGCAGGCAGTGGATCAGGATATGTATGAACCAGTTGTCTATACCAATAGTTTTAAACCTTTTTTTCTGAGGACCCAGTTGGAGAAAATTGTTGATGCCCGCGACCCAACAAAGCTGGGGATGAGGGCCTCGGGGCATGGGAGGGGCTCAGGGCTGGGGCAGAGGGTTGGGGTGCGGGGTGAGAGCTGTGGGGTGGGGCCGGGAATGAGGGGTTCAGGGTGTGGGAGGGGGTAGATTTTGCAGCCATGGGATCAGAGAATATGTGGAGCCCTATCCAACAGCATTCCTAGTATTTATCTCAGGCCTTGTCTGAATTAGAAAAATTGCACTGGTGTAATGAAATTGATTTAAATTCTCTCTCATTACACTGGTGGAAACCCCTAATGTAAACATACTTAAATCAGTTTAAAATCTTAAATATATCAATTAAGCTTAAGTTGTACTTGTCTAATAAAAATAAAGCCTTAGCCCTTTTCCTTTTCAGTCTGCTTCTTTCCATGTTCCCTATTGGAGGACAACCTAATGCCTAGCAGTTAAATATTTTCCCAGTCACGTTGATGACTGAATCTTTAAATGTTAAGACCACAGTCAGTGCTCCAGTTTATACAGAATATTCTATTATATTTGAAATTAAAGAAAGATAATTTGATTTACTTTTTAATATGATCTTTAAAAAAAAATAGAGTATGATTAAATGCAATGTAGTGATTATACATTGAGTGTCTCTCTAGTTGCAGTAGAAAAAATAAAATGGATAGCCCAAATTTCAGTAGGCTTCTTAGACTGGAAAGAATTTTAAAAGGAAATATATGTCGAGTGATCAGATGCAGATTGCATTTTTTTTTCTAAAAGAGATTAGCTACTATTTAATTCCAAATCAAGGGACAGAGAAGAAGGATGGTTTTGAAATTAAGGAATTGGACTAAGATTCAGGAGATCTGGTTCTAGTTCTCAGCTCTGCCAAGGGCTTACTCTGGGACCTATGGCAAGTCACTGAGATTTTCAGAAGTGCTCTGCACCCACAATCAGGGTCAGATTTTCAAGAGAGCTCATCTTTTAGGCATCAAAATAAGTAGTAATTTTTTCCAAATGAGCCCAGCATGTTGAGTGCTGAGCTGTTTTGAAACTCTGGACATAAGTGGAAGCTGTTGAGTTCAGAGCACTTGTAAAAAATCTGACTCCAGATATCAGGCCTGAGCACTTGAAAACCTGCCTCTTAATCTCTTGGTACCTCAGTTCTCCCATCTGTAAAATGGAGGTAATAGTTCCCTATATTGTGTGGTGTTTTGAGAGTAAATTCATTAATATTTGTAAGATGCTCCAATACTTTGGTGATGAGGATGATATGAATTGAAATACCCAGTCTAAACCATTCATAAACATAGTGAGAACATAATATTGTTTTAACAACTACAGGTACTGGGAAGCTGTTCACAAATGGGATGAAGCACTTCAGTTAACTCCAGAAGATGCTACACTTTATGAGATGAAATCACAGGTAACTCATGAAAATTCTTTGTCAATTTAGAAATCCAAAGTTATATTGTAGTCTTAAACAGAATATGCCTAAAACCCTGCCACCACTTGTGTATGTAAAAGGAGAGTACAACTGGACATGGGCCACTGAATTTAAGAAATATTGCTTGTTATAGGCTCAGAGATAGATCCCTCTCTCCTCTTTCAGCATAACAGGGAATCTTCTAGAGGTTAGAGTATTTTTACTCTTGCTAAGCATGCCATGATAACATCTCTGTCCAGGTCTGAATTTGGCCAGTGTCTAAATGTAAAATTTTAAATTGAGACATTTAAAAATTATATTTATTATCATTACTCCAGGTAGGTAAAGATCTCCAAATCTGCCATTAATAATCCATATGATTTTACTGAAGTATTAGTTTATTGCCACCTCTTTCCTCTCTCCTCACCCTTCTCAAAAAAAAAAAAAAAAAAAAAAGTATATGTTATGCGAAATACATACCCCATATTTTGGTGTCCACTTAATGCACAGACAAACTTTGGAGAAAAATGCATTTAGTCAAATACATTCATTGGTCTCAACCATCCTGGCTCTGTTTCAGGGCTGTTTTGATGGGTTAAGGCTCCAGCAACCACCAACACTGCAATGAAACCTTGATATGTACTGTCCCTTTTCTCTCCAAGCGGCTAGTCAAATTTTGGGGCCATGGCGACTTTCCAGTTAGAAGTAGAAATTGATGGAGTCTGGTATTCTCTTTCATGCAATCTTGTTTATTTACAAAGAATGTACAAAGCCCCGCTTCTCCAAACGCCAGAGGAACAAAGAATAAAAGGAGCAGTTTCTTAGTTTATAGCTCCAGACTTCTTTAGCCAACAGACCCAAAGCTCTCTAGTTTTTCCCAATGTCACACTGTGCTCACAGGCTACTTCTTAGCTTTCATGTTTTGTTGCTTCTTCCTCTTGCTTTGTTATTGTCTCTTCTTAGTTTCTGTGTGTTCAGTCACACACCTGCACCCATATGCACACCTAGTTGCAATACCAAGTGACCCCCTGCCGCAACCACACATGGTGCTGGTTTCTGGCAGACTGTATTAGTCCTTGTTTTAGGTGTGGCTCCTTCACTGTCTCATACAACTATCTTAAATAAAGGATGTATTCACACACCAGTTTGAACTAGGTTGTATCTCAGCCCATAATAAAGTTTCACCCAGTTAGAAACAGTATCAGCTGTATGGACTAAGAAAACTGCTGACCTCACAGTGACTTTTTGTATGGCTTCAGTGGCAAAGTTATGGGACACCATTATTTTATGCATGTCCATGTGCTTGTGTCCCCTTCCTGCCTAAGTAGAAAAAATAAGATTTTCCATCTTTTTGTAACATACATTCAGTGGATTTTTAAATTGGAAATGAGGAGCCAGTTAGAGGGAGAGAAGACAAGATGTGTGGGTTCAGCATCCTATCACCTTGTTTTACTTTTCATTTAAGCTTTTGTTATGCCATTTTCTGTTTTTCATTTAAGATGTTTTAGGTTTTTTCCCCTTTCACGTGGTTGATTTGCTTCTTTTTGCTCCTTACCTTTTAAAAACAACGTTAACTGTCAAACTGCTTCTCAATGTAGGCACACCACAGTAAGACATACCTGTTGTGATGCCAAATATATCAGATATGTTCTGGTATTTCACAAAATGACTGCAGCCCAGCAGCTGAGGTGGAGGACCTGGAGAAACAATGTTAAATGTTTACAGAAACCAAACCCTAGTGTTTGACTGATTCCCTAGTTTGGCACCAGCAGTATGTTCTCCTTTCTCCACTTAGGCTTTCTCCCTGGCCTTTTAAAAAGATACATATTCCTACTTTCCAGTGGTGTGCAGAGAAGAAGGCAATTAACATTCACAATGGCTTGTGTGTGCTTGGGGTATATTTCCCAGGGAGACATTCTGCTTTCTCTCAGATCAGTTGTATTAATACTTTGGGTGCATACTTGCTCTTTGCAGAGGCCGTAGTAAAATTTAGGCACTAGTAACCAAAGGTGAATAGTTCTGGTATAATGTTGGAATTGCTGTATTTGTTGACTCTTACTGCCCAGGTATTTCCCTATTGTTTGGGAGTATATGATAACCAAAAGCCACCTCTCCCCCACTTCCATCTCTATGAATCCTCAAATGAAATTTTAGAAATTAAGCATATATATAGATCATGTTTTGTCACAGTGCCCTATTGGGATAAGAACCAAAGGGCTGGTGATTGGAGAGGGGAAGGGACCAGTGGGTGGAATGAGACAAAGACAGAAGAGAGAACACTGCATGTAAAAGAAAGAGGAAGAAAGTCCACATCAGAAAAGAGAGAGGATTAAAGATTAAGAGAATAAACAGTTAAAAGGGGGAAATTACTCTGAAGGAAAATGTGGCTATTGAAAAACCTGGAAGAAAAATAAAAAAATGTAGACTAGTGGGCAGAAAAGAAAAAGGACAAAAAAACCCATGGTGCTATAGTAAATTATTTGTTTATTTTATGGAAAATATGCTTTATTCACTGTTAGAATCTATAATGTTATAGTAATTGACTGTTTCCAGTTTAAAAAAAAAAAAGTAAAGGCAAAACTCAAGAAAAACAAAAACCTGAACATTTTCCCAGCATTTGAATGGGAATGTGATGATGTTCCCTCTCACCCTCTTTGGATGTTGTCATGTTTTGTTTTTCCTGGGCTGGAGAATGTTTGACTCCTCAAAAATGTGGAAGTTTATTAATAATCAAATGTACAGAGGCCAGTTGTAGTGAAATAACACCAAGGTGGCATCCGTTTCTACATAGCTACTGAAGGTTTAGTCCTCCTTTAGTTGTGGCTTTCTGTTCTTTAGTAGTTTTAAGACACAACCTTTACAGCTTTTGTAATTTTTCTTCATGAATTCCCTTGGGTAACATATCAAAGATACTGAATTATTTGGCACACATCACTATGCATATTACATGTTACATTAGAAAGGCTCTATTGAAACAAAGGAGTAGGCCCCTAGATTAATTAGAAATGGTCCTTTTATTTCAGTGGAGTAGACATTAGGATCCATTAATAGTTTTCTTTTGAAACCACTGAATGTTTCTAATGAAACACACACATAATTTGTTTTACATTAATGGAGTAAAGAAGTGGATGTTTATTTTTCCTTTCACATCAGGCTACAGTTCATAGTCAATTATTTTCCTCTTGATTTTATGCAACAAATTGCTTCTCTGAAATGCCACTTAACTCTTCGCATTATTCAAAGCCTGTAGGAAGCAAGAAGGGGAACCTAGCATACCATCAGATATACTTAGAGCCAGGTTTACAAAGGTATATATGCACCTAAAAATGCAGATAGGCCCCTGTGGGGATTTATAAAAACACCTAAGTGAATAAGGGTCCTAACTCCAATTGATTTTAATAGGAGTTAGGTGTCCAACTGGTTTAGGTGCTTTTGTAAATGCCACTAAGTGCCTGTCTGCATCTTTAGGCACCTAAATACCTTTGAAAATTAACCCTTTAGTTCTTCAAGTAAAGCAAATGGCTTAAAATATGAAAACTGCTTAGGTTCTTGTTAGGGACATAAATGCAGGCTGAGCAATTTCTTGAATAAAAGAGACCAAGGAGTGGAGTTTGTTTGTTTCAAAGGCCCTGAGGCTGGCTCTAACCGTATCTCATAATCTAGGTCTGTTTTCATATAATCTTTACTTTGCATTTTTGAGCTGTCTTTGTCATTAGAGTGACTACAAGAATGAATGCTGCACAATGCTATCATAATGGGACAGTTAGCTAATATTTAGTGGAACAAATTAGCATATAAATGTGTCTTTAGTAACATCTGTTTCTCTTTTTTGATTATGGTTTTATTGTTCATGTCATGTGAATTTAACAAATGAGGTCTAGGCTCATCTTGTACATTAAAGCTGCTTTTCTCATTTAAATTCCCTCAAAACCTAAGATAGGTATAGTGTGAATGGCAGAAGAATATAGTGTACTCCTAATGAGTTATATGCTCATCCACAAAACTCATGATAATAGACTACGAATAGTCAAAACAATAGTGTAAGGACCAACATAATCAAGGGCTCTCTGCAAGGCCATTCAGTTGGTGCTCCAGCTGCAAGCCCAAGACTAAGTTTGTGATCAGCTCTCATAACTGGATCCCATGCCATACTAGTGGAGGGAGTTCAGTGTTGTGCACAAGGACACAGAATGGGCAGTAGCTCGTTTTGTGTGTGTGTGTGTGTGTGTGTGTGAGAGAGAGAGAGAGAGAGAGATTGTGTCTGCACTGCAGTATAGGGAGGAGACATTCTGATTCCATATGGAGCCCTTGTGACAGTACTGGAAATCTGTCTATGTAAAATGTATGAATTCAGATTGATTTTATGAGCTGTCTATATATATATGCCTCAGTATATATTGAACCAGGCATTTTCCAGCAGGGACTTTGTCAGGTACTGCACAGATCCTCTCTAGGGAGCTGATGCAGGAACATTAACATTTGAATAGGTCTATCTCTAGTCTTTTCTGTGCTTTCACACCAGTGCTTCAGCATGCTGGCATTTAGTAATGGATATTATTTACCAGACACCTACTAGGCGACCATAGGTAGACACATTAGACAGGATGGTAGCACCACCAGTGAGATCCAAGAGAAATGCCCTGGAGTTCTCCCCCTCATTCCCATCTGCTGAACAGAAGGCAGCATAATGGGTCTACCAAGCTGCTGTTGCTGAGCACACCTTGGGGGTTCAGTCTGGCCATGGCATATCAGCCTCTGGCTTTTAGGTGTCATAGGTTTGAAGCTCTGCCCCCTCTCATTGCTGGAAAAGAGAAGGGATTTTCTGTCTTCTCCCCACTCCCAGAACTTCCTGGGTGCTGAAGAGAAGCACTTCACCACAACTCTACGGATTCGCCTACTCTCTGTGTTTTAGGTAGGGTTACCATACTTCTGGGTTTTCCCGGACATTGCCTCTTTCTTGAGCCTCTGTCCAGGTGGATTTTTCAAATAAGGAAATGTCCTGATTTTTGCAGAGCAGACACTGCAGCTCAGAAAGAGCCTCCATTGATCTGCTTCCTGATTGGGCCCTCCCCTACATCTGAAGGTGATTGGTCTATTTCTTTGCAGCCGCAGCTGCCCGATCTTTCCCACCCAGGCCCTGGCTCCCAGCCCTGGGGAGGGGGTCCTACAGGGAGTCGCTGACTGAAGGCTGTCGCTGCCTCCTGGGCTTGCGACAGCTGCCTTGAGACTGTGACAGAAAGCAACACTGTCCCCCACCTCCAGTGAGTGCCCCTGCTGCAGGTACCCCCTTGAGTTCCCCTGCTGCTCCCCCCAATGTCCTCTTTTTGAAAACCTGAAATAAGGTAACCCTAGTTAGGGCCTCCTCCTCCTCTGTGCTGTTGCTCTCAGCTTTTCCAAGTAATGGCAGCAGCAAGAAACTATATGATTTGTGACATTTTCATTGCTACATAAAAAGTTCTAAATAGCGTCAGAGAAAATAACCAAAGTCTGGTTACTTTAATCTGCTTCATCTTGGAGCAGTTAGTCTGTCTGAGGGTATGGCTACTACAGATGCTACAGTGTCACAGCTGCAGCTATGCCAGTGTAGCACTTTAGTGTAGACACTTACTATACTGCTAGAAGGATTTTCTGTTGCTGTGGTAAATTTACCCCCTAAAGAGGTCGTGGCTAGGTTGATGGAAGAATTCTTCTGTCGACCTAACTGCATCTCTAGTGGAAGACAACATTGAATAGGACATGAATTTTTTCACAGCCTTGAGCAAAGTAGCTTGGTAAACCTAAGTTTTAGGTGTACACCAGACCCAAAGAATTATAACAACAATACTGCATCAGTTTATACTGTGTGCAATTTGTAAGGTTGCTGTAGCAAAGCGAAGACTCACTGGCACAGCGCCTCCTGCTGGTCTTCTTGGGAATTAGCTCATCCAGCACTCAGAGCGCCCTCTGCTGACCAATGTATTGCTTGCCTCAGGCCCCTTACTTTGGGGTTCTGCCCCAGCAGTACCCCACCATGCTCTGGGTCTCCCCTCCCAGGGGAACCCCCAACTCTCTCACCCACCTTGCCTCAGTGGCTACTGCCAGTCACCATGTAGCCCCTATTCACTGGGGCAGACTGCAGTCTGTCATGGCCACTCATCATTGGCAAGGAGGTTGGACCAGCTGCCTCTACCTATCTCTGGGATGCTGCCTTTGCAACCCCAGTACCTGTTTTGGCCTTTTAGCCAGGCCCGCAACCTGGGGATTTACCAGGCTAGAGCACCCCTTGCCTTTCCCCAGCCCTGTTCCATTTCCTGTACCCTGAGCTCCCAGGCAGCCAGGTCCTCCTCTCTCCAGAGCAAGAGAGAGACTGCCTCAGCCCATGGCTCACAGCCCTTTTATAGGGCCAACTGTGGCCTGATTGGGGCGTGGCCCCAGCTGTGGCTGCTTCCCCAGTCAGCCTAGTCTTTTCTCTCTCTTTTCTGTCTCAAGTGCTTGGGCGAGTCGCACGTAAAGGAGAAGTGCCGCATATGTAAAAACTTTCAGCCATGAACTCAGAAGGAGTGGGATATCCGTCTCCAAGCTCTCCTATTGGAGTCGGCCCTTCGCCTGGCATCCGAGCCTTACCACCAGGAATCAGCGAGCACCTTGACATCAGCGTGTAGTGCACCCCCGGCACCAGGCTCCACCCAGTACCGTTCCACATCTCTGGTGCCTAAGAAGAAGGCACAGCTCCCCAGCATCAGGCAAAAAGGCCCAAGGGTCCTCAGGCAAGGGAACCTAGTTCAGCCTGCCCGGCCACTCCAGAGTCCACGGACCCCAGTTTGAGAAACGCTGCTCTAGGAATTATTTTGGGGAAATTCTGTGGCCTGTGTTATAAAGAGTTTAGACTAATGAACACAGTGGTCCCTTCAGGCCTTGGAATTTATTAATCTATGTTTATTACTCTGTTAATGATGTAAGTAGGCCCATCAGCAGGGCTTTTTTTCTATACTAATCTTTATGTATTTTAAACCACATTCACCACAGTAGTATCTGAATGCCTTTCAGTGGTGCATTAAGCAATGTGACTATATATCTGTCATATGTTGTTTGTTCTCTTATCTCCACAGAGGGGGAAGCATATGCAGCAGAGCATCTTGTTTTGGTAGTATGTGTCTCTTGTTTTTTTAAAATATAAATGTACCTGCTTCTCTTTGTTTATATTAGAAGAAGGGTACGGTCAAAGAAATGCATTTTACCCTTGGAGCAGAAAGCAGTATGGTTTGTAACAGTCCTTAGTTTTTGGGGAAGTTCATTCCATAGTCTCAGCCCAACCCTGGACAAAGTTCTATCTCCTGCAAAGACTTTATGCTTATTGTTGAGAGTTCCCTTGTTCCAGAGGAATGCAGTTGTCAACCACCAGCTTTGTCTTGGAGCTTTAGATGATCTTTTAGCTACCCTGGGCTCAGGCCATGGAGCATCTTGACGCTAAGGACCAAGAACTTGAAGTTCATTCTAGATTTATGGGAAGCCAGTGTAGAAAGTGGAGGACAGGTTTGATGTGTTCCCAGTGGCCTGTGTTACTGAAGAGATATGCTGTGGCATTCTGTGGTAGTTGGGATTTCCTAAGGGCAAAAAGGCTTCATGCCCAGTTATATTACATGGCTATAGTCCAGCCGAGAGGTAACAAAAGCATGAGTAACTGAGGCCAGGTCTTCATCTGGCAGGATGTTTCCTAGTCAAGCAGAGATGGTAGAAAGCATTACTTGCGGATGCTGCTGTGTGAGGAAAGCTCAGCGGCAGTGAGGAACCCCAGAGTACTTATAGACTACAGACTGAATTGACCGGTTGTGAATCTTTATGCAGCGGAGGTGGCACTGTGTATGCAGGCTCTTCAGAATACTTTCTTCTGCCCACCAGCATTACCTCTGCCTTGCTCAGGTTCAATTTTAGCCAGCTGTTCTTCATCCAAGAGCTGATCTCATCCAAACACTGGACCATCTTGATAGTACTGGTGTGTCATATGTGGTTATGAATAGATAGAGCTGTGTGTCATCTGCATGTTGCTGGGACTTAAGTCTGTGTTATCTGACAAAGGTATCTGCATGGAATACTTACAGAGCTGGAACCATAGTTTGTATTTAAAAAGATACTGGCAAGATTAATATATGTGTTTGTAAAGTGTCCTTGCCTATCTTTTTAATACCACTGGAGAAGATTGAAAATTGAAAGAATTTTTTAAATAACATTTAGTTTTCACCATTTATTTTGTTTCCTTCCTGCTTTTCACATTTACTTGGACAATTGTAACACAATTGGTCAATTTCATTGTGGTGCTTCTAGCTAGGTTTACTTTCTGATCCTCTTGCAGTGCATAGTACTATTGTGATCACATTCAAAACACTGCAGGAGAATGTTCAAATATAAAAATATTTTTAAAAATTGTAAAGAAATAATTTGTTATCTGTGCAGTTTTCTAAAACCTTTTTAAAAAACAAAACCTAAATTTTGGGCCTTAACTAAGTTGGCAGCATTCTTATAATGCAAGCAAATGGCTAGTACAGATGTCATTTACGGTATGACGTGTGTTAACTAACTTCCAGTAAGCATAACTTTGTGTAATTTGATGCCCTTCTGCTTTTAAAGGTAGTAATCTGAGCAGTGAAAATCTTGTGTATGCCAAAATTGGAATGAGTAATTCATTCCAAAAATATTACTGTTAATATTTAAACAGTATTTTCATACACTTGGGTAATTTGTTCCAACCCATCATACCAACCAAATAATAAAGCTGTTATGCAGCTAAATCAGACAATTAATTTTTTAACTGCAGATTTAGAGGAACAATAATGCATTCACTGAACAAAGGATCAATTTGTCAGAAAAATTGTTGAGGTTTTGGGAAAAAATCTGCCTATCTCATTGTACAAGTAACACACTATAGAACGTGACTCCTATTTAGAATTTCTTGGGATTAGATACAAGGATTCTTTAGAATCACTTGCAAATCTTTTCTTTTCAGGCATGAAGAATAATAGCTGTTAGGTATGTTCTCAGGATTAACACAGAAACCACTTGCGTAAATCTTTACATATCTGTAGTCCTCTTAATTAGTTAGGTTTATTAAAGAAATTTTATGTTCATTTGTAACAGCTTCCCAGTTTATGTAGTCAGCAGCAAAGTAATATATTGTAAGTGTACAGATTTCTTTGTTGTTTAATAAACAGTTTAAATAAATATGCTGTCTAAAGACCGTAGGAATCCATAAATATTTACAGAAAGGAACTGAACAGTCATCTATCCATATTTTCATTAACATATGTTTTATTTTACTGAACAAATATATTTTAAGAATTTTCGAAGAGAGAAAATGAGGTTTAAATGCCCTAATTGTCAGTGAAGGGCATACAGTATGTGCTTACAGAAACCCATCTGGGATGTGTGTAATTGCTTAACTAGGGCTTGATTCAAAGCCCCCATAAGTCACTGAGAACCTTTGCATTGCTCTCAGTTACTCATTGGCCCATACAGAATCACATACAGACAGGACATAGAAAATTTTGTTAAGTAAACATATGATGCCCTCCTTTGAAATTACAGTGCAAAATGTACAAGGAAAGGTTTAATTGCACCATAGTTTCTACGCCATCTTCTAATCACTCACATGGCCCACTGGGAAAAAGTTCCAAGTGATGTGGAGAAATCTCTGCAAACAACCTTCTTCCAGGGTTTTGCAATAATTTTTTTTTTAGGCCCCCTTATGTATTAAGTTCATTTTAAATATATTTACCTATCATTGAACTAGGGTCCAATGGAATAATAATAATATTTAGATAGTACTTTATATGTTCAAAGTGTTATACAAGGATCTTCATGTATTATGCAATTTAAAGTTTAGCGATGTCAGTACAACGACGTAGGCACTGGTTGCGTTGTTTTATTGCTGCTTTGAATTAGAAATCAGAAAGAGCAGACATGGAACAATTATTTTATGCATTTAGACCCTGATTTTCCGTTAGCGCTGCAGGGGGAGATACTTGTATCTGATAAAGAATCCCTTGCCATCAGTGCAGTTCCATGCAGACAGAGGACTCTACCTGCCCTGAGCTCATTGCTCCTTTTAAAAGGTAGAAAATTCAAAGTTGGTAAAAGGATATATTTTTTCACACAAAACACATTTAATCTTTGGAACTCATTGCCATAGGAAGGCATTAAGGCCAAGAATTTAATAAGATTCAGAAAGGGATTGTTCATTTATTTGGATAAATGGATAACAAGAATATAAGGAGTTAGGAAGGGAAATTAAACTTTATGCTTCAGAGTTTAAATCAGTCTCTTTTGGGCATTTAGATGAGATCTAATGTGGGGCGTGCTGGGCAGATTATCCCACATCTGCCTATTGTGGAATTCTTTCTCTGACAGCATGTGGAACTGGCCATTGTCAGAGCCAGGATACTGTTTTACATGAACTCTGTGAGATCTAGTATGTCAATTACTATATTCCTTTTGGAGTCTTAGTTGGTATTATTAATGTATATATGATATTGACTCTGTGTTCCGCATTCTAAATGCTCTCATAATAGGTGGTTTTAAATTTTTTATAAATCTGTGTATTAATGAAATGTTATAATGTCTAGTAACACCTTAAACATTACACCTAGTGAAGTAAACAGAATAAATACTAATTTTTATCTATAAGTATTTATTTTGACCTGTAAAGGCCATATTAAAGTAGAAAAATGTAGACGTCAAAGACATTTTTAAAGATCACTTTTAAAACTGAAACATAATGGTAAAGGTTTAGCACCAAAAGAATTTAGGTTAATTGCAGAAAACTAGATGACAGAAGTAGCAGATACCCTGTTTCCCCGAAAATAAGACATCCTCCGAAAATAAGGCCTACTTACAGTTTTGCCTCTCGTTGTAATATAAGGCATCCCCCCGATAATAAGACCTCCCCGATAATAAGGCATCCACCGATAATAAGGCATTTTTCATTTCTGAAAAATAAGACATCCCCTGAAAATAAGACCTAGCGCATCTTTGGGAGCAAAAATTAATATAAGACACTGTCTTATTTTCGGGGAAACAGGGTAGGTCAAAGCCTGGTGGAACAGTAATTAGCTATTACAATGTGAGTCTGCTAAAAACTGCTGAGTACAATTAGGAAGAATTTTATTCATCAGCACTTTGAAACTGACTTTATGGATCAATTTCAGTAGACTTGGCATGTGCTCACATGTACTAAAGTGATCCAATCATAACAATACACAGAGCTCATCTAAAGCAGAGGTTTTATTCAGTCAGACTCACAAGAATGTAAGGCTTAAGTAATTCCAAAGTAATGTGAGTAAGAAGTAACCGGTCATAATACTTCTTAGATTTGATTGTAAAGCCAACCTCTTGATGAATATTACCATGTTTTAATTAATTTTTACAATAATTTTGTAATTCCAATAATTTGCCATACTTATAACTTTTTAAATTAGAACCATTAAACTTCAGTGCACCTTAGTTCTATGAATCTTCATTAATGCATGAAATGGTACAAAGTCCATTGTACTTCTGAGGAGCCACCTACTGGAAATCTTCGAAAGAGATCATGTAATTCTCTAATGTATTTAAAATGACAAGACAGAAATGTTTGTTAGACAAGGGGGTCCTCAGACACTGGAATTTCTACTTCATAGAACTTTACTTTTAAACCTTTAAAATTTTATTTAATTTTTTTAATAGATTTAAGAACTTGTACTAATGAAGTGTTTTAATTATAACTGGGAAATGAATCAAACCTGCAATCAGATTACGTAATCAGTATGATGAAAGCTTGACTGAATAGGAAAGACAGATTTCTTCTGCCTTCCAAATGAAATTTGAGAGAGAGGTAGGAACCAGTGAGTAAAATGAATTTTTCAGGAAAAGCCTGTCAGAAAAGAGCTAGAAACTTAGATATCTATGGTAGAAAATCCTTAGAGAAAACTATATGAGTTAGTGTAGGCAATTTGAATCATACCTGGGAATTTTTCAGACATTTTCCCTTGAGCACAGGATGGTAGCATAGAGGATTTAAAAATGTCTGTGATTAGTAAGAAAGTTCTCATTATCGATAGGATCCGTTGTATCAGTAGAGAAGTGTGGTGCAGAGTGGCATTCATTGTGGGATGAGGTGGAACACAGAGAAATTTGACTCTGAAATTTCATGTGACTTTACTGGGGGATATTTGGAAGCTTAGATGTATATCCTTGCCAAAAAACTAACTGGACCTAACTGTTTATTAGATATTAAAGACTATTGAATGGTTCTGTTTACAAATCTATTGTAAAGGGGGGAGGACGACTGGTGCACACAAAATTATAAATAATCTGAAGGTTTTGGAAAAGTAGTGGAATATTTTTCCTGCTTTCTTCAAAAAGCAGGTCTGCTGACAACTAATATGAAAAAGAAATGGAAAAAAGGCATTAAATCATGCATTTCTCAAAAAAAAATCCAGCCACCCATTAAACTCTGTTCTAAGATTATCAAGTGGAATTAAACTGAACCCAGATTTCTAAATTTAGGGTAGTCACACTAAAAAACACCAAAAACTTGGATTTAAAGTGTTCATTGGAATGCTGTGTTTGTTTAGTTTCTCTTGTACAGAATTATTAGCTTTCTTATCTGTCTAGTGCTTTTACTGTGCTCATCATAGTGCTATGAGAACACTTTACAAGTTATAAAACTAAACATTCAAAATATCTTTATATCTTTTTTCCCTTCCATCCACAGTCAAGTCAATATGTGGTGTTTGTTTAACTTATTGTGGGACATCTAGGTGCAAGAAATAGGTTTTACATTTTGATATGAAGACACAGTCATTCTAATCTACTCTGGTAGTAATCTTCATAGTTGTGGGCCAGCTGCTGAGAAAACAGTTTCCTGTACATGATTATCAGTTGTGACATTTCCATCATTTCAGTGAAATGTAATTGTCAGTGTCTTAATTGTCATAGTAGTGAGTGTCTGAGATAGTGATCTCAAAGTGAGGTTGTCCTGGTAGCACGTGCCAGTTCCACGGAGGACTTGAAAAATAAGTGGATTGTGCTGCTGAATAGGAGGGTCTCTGCATTTTAAAACGTATGCAACTTTTTTAAATTGGTGAATTTTCATTCCTAGGCATAGTGCTTTGCAGTAGCAAAGCCCAGAGCTTCCAAATATAACCATCACTGTTAATGACAATGGAAATTATATATTTGTTGTTATGTGATCTGTGATTTGTAAGGTTTATTTCCAGTCTTAGGTTACTCGTTTTTGCTATATTTATATTTGATATATTTTAGCCTTCTAATAAAAAATATTTTTTTTAAAAAATACTTCAAGTTAGTGTCAGAGTTTGACCTTTAATATTTTCTCCTTCTTATGTATTTAAAGTAATTATGTTACTAGTTTAAACACAGTTAATGGAACCACTGTGGTTTAGTAGTAGATAGGGCTTGAGACTTCCATTCTGCTCCTAGTGCTGCCACTGATTAGCATTTCAAAAATTACTGTGCTATTGAGCAAGTCCCTTGACCTGTCTGTGCCTCAGTTTCCCCATCTGTGAAATGGGATATTTAACTTGCTTTTGTAATGCCCTTTGAGATCCATGAATGAAAAGTGCTCTGTAAGAACTAAGTATTCTTCTTATTATTAGTGGCTATCCGATAATTCAATTCTGCCTGGTTTTTACAAGACAACTAAAAAACAATCCCTTTTGTAGGGAAAATAAGGAAGCTGAAATTGTTTAAAGATGATAGAAACAAGAATGAAAGCTAGGAAAAGTAACCCATTTCTAGCATGTCAGATTCTGAGTATTCTGATGAAAGTTAGTATTGTGTAGGCTAAACACACGAAACGTTGTTGCTGGTTGTCAAATCTACCACTGATGTGTATACTGGGCAAGTTTGTGGCCCATTTCATATGTAGATATGCATAGGAGCTAACCAGACTAGAGGCCTCTGTGCTAGAGGAGCATAGGTGCAGCTACTGATGTGTTCCCTCCTGCTACAAGTTGGCCATGAAGAGAGCAGGCAGTTTGTGCTCCTCTCAGTGCCAATATACATATGCACAATCAGTAGCAGAGGGCTCTGGCTGTTGCAAGCTAGCTATTTGTAATTTTCTGTGAACTGCTTGCGATTTTTGGATATCCCTGACTAACCTACACCTACTACTTTTTCATAGGTCTTGATGGCTCTACATGAGATGTTCCCAGCAGTGCATGCAGCAGAAATGGCCATCCAGAGAAATCCACATTCTTGGGAGGCATGGCAGACTTTGGGACGTGCTCAGCTTGGATTAGGAGAAATAGGACTGGTAAGAAAACAGCCTTCTCAAAGAATGGAACATGCAAATCATGAATTCAGAACCACGTGTGATAGAGTAAAAGTACCAAAATGCCAAAGTAATTTAATTTTCTTATAAAACTTGAATGTAAACAAGGCAAAGGATTATTGTTCCTTTTATTTCCAGTAATCTCTCCTACTTTGTTTCTTAACAAACATTTCCTTTATAACATTAATGTCAGGTTTGTGAAAGACCTGACCAGATCAAAGCCATTCACCTTATTCACATGAGGGATTTAACCAATAGTGTTCTGTGGCACCTTTGAGACTAACAGAAGTATTGGGAGCATAAGCTTTCGTGGGTAAGAACCTCACTTCTTCAGATGCATCTTCAGCTTATGCTCCCAATACTTCTGTTAGTCTCAAAGGTGCCACAGGACCCTCTGTTGCTTTTTACAGATTCAGACTAACACGGCTACCCCTCTGATACTTGAAACCAATAGTGTTGTTACACTTATCTAAGTACACAAGTACAGATGCCTGTTGCCTATCAGGATGCAGTGCAGTTTACCATGGTTTGAAATCAATGTACACTGCACCTGTTCAAGTCATGGTCTACATTGGCGCAACATGTCTATAATAGGGGTTTGCACCGTTGCAGCTACATCAGTGGCTAAAACACTCATCTAAACAAGACCTTACTCTTTTCCACAAGAAGAAGTTTATGAATTTAGCAAATCTATATGAAACCCAGGTTGAGTTGTCTTCTCCATTAGAATACTTAATTTTGGGGATCAAATATTATATTATAACCCTCCTTTATACCTAGTTTGGCACTGATAAGTTAATAAGTTTTACATTGTGTTTAAGAAATGTAGGTACATGTGTCCAGAGGTAAGTGTGATAGGTGCTTGTGTGTCACAACTGGGACATTGATGGTCATACCTAGTGGTTGGAGCAGGAGTTGGGAGTCCAGCCAAATCAGGTACAAGGAGGTCAGAGTTCGACAGGCCAGTGGGCAGATGGATAATCAGGCATTAAGAGGCAGGTAAGGTGAGGTCACTAGTAGACCAAAGTCCAAGGAAGGTCAGAGGGCAAACTGAAAGTCAGGTGTCAGGAGGCAGGCAGGGTCAGGTTACCAGGAGATCGGTGTTGGGCACCAGGTTACAGAAAACAATTAAATACCGAAGTCAAGGACAAACCAGGGTCGGAAGCTAGATTTAGGGTCTGTCGCAAGCAGAGAGAGGCAGGTAGTCTGTGGTGTTTCTCAGACAGCTCTCTTCCATGCTTCCTGGTGTAAGTATTGGTACCGGCCAATCAATGGGCTGTGAGGCGCTGCCACTCAGGTCCTGCTACGTGGTACTTTCTGCCAAGCCCAGCCCTACAGGGCTCTCCTGTAGGAGCCCAAACTAAGTCTCCTGTGATGATCTGGTGGCATCAGCTACCCAAAACCCCCATAGTCTCTGGTTCCAGCCCTGCTGGTTCATACATTGTGTAAAATAAAATATACAGAGATCTGGAATCGCACTGCAAGTTGTTGAATTTTTTTTTAAATAATTTAAAATTCTTTAACAAAATAAATGAATAATTATAGGGTGGACCCTTTAGCAGATCCTCTTTTTGCAAAAGTGTACACTAAAATACCTTGTTTTTAAAAAATAAAACTTTTACTGGGCAATTACATTGTCCTTATGCATACTGTACATACGTACGTAGGTGTGTGTGTGTGTGTATATATATATTTTTTTTTAACTGATACATGAGTAGGTACACAACAGTTATACCCAACTGCTCCTCAACTTACCTTTCCTTGTTAGTGTTTCAAAAGAAGTAGATCTTGTGAAGGAGTGGGTGATGGTTTTCTGGACTAGTTCAGGGAAGTCATGCCATGCATAGCAGTCAGTATGTAAGAAAGTATGGAGACGTTTATGACAGAAGTAAACAAGTGGATGGTTAAGGCTAGTATAGCAGAGTGCAGGACTTCTGATCATTGTGGACCAAATTATAAAGATAAAAAAAACAGTTTCCTAGGAAAAGCTCACATGAATGCATAGACTAATGAACTGGAACTACAAATAAAATGGTGGCTATAATTAATAATATCTATCTCAAATATCATTCAAACCAGCTATCCTATAATAAAGAGCAATATGGGTGAGACCCGATGTTGGTGATAATTAAACGTGTGACATTCATATCTATGTACACAGTTTTCTGGCTGTGTTAATTTGAAAGCACAACCAAGCAGAACTATTGATGAAAACAAATGCAAAAGGCCATCAGTAAAATGATTAATAATGGATTCTGAAATAAAAAAAATATTTGTTTTATTTTATTTGATCTTTTGTAATACATGGAGTTAAGCAGCTATGTGATGATCCAAGAATAATACATTTACAGGGAATTCAGAGTCCTGTTGAAAAGAGAATGATTAAAGGTGTAATGTTTCGGCTGACATGTCTTTGGCTATTTATGAGAAATTAATATGAAGTGTTTTCTTTCCTTTTTTTTGTGTGTGGCTGGATCACTTAAAAAAAAAATTTTTTTTTTAAATAGAAGCGTCAGTGAGGACGCTTTACTGTATTTGAAAAAATGTGACATAAATAACATTTGAAAGCTGTATACTACATATATACAGTGTCTATTTTCTTGATATCACAAGATGAAGATGTTTTACATACAAATTCATAGAATCATAGAATATCAGGGTTGGAAGGGACCTCAGGAGGTCATCTAGTCCAATCCCCTGCTCAAAGCAGGACCAATCTCCAGACAGATTTTTGGCCCAGATCCCTAAATGGCCCCTTCAAGGATTGAACTCACAACCCTCAGTTTAGTAGGCCAGTGCTCAAACCACTGAGCTGTCCTTCCCCTTAATGCATATCTAAAGTCTGGCACATTGAATCACCGGTGAAATTCTATAGCCTGTGTTCTGCAGGAGGTGAGACTTTATAACTTTTCACAGTCTGTTTTGGATTTAACTATTTTGAGTAATTTTGTATCATGTGCAGACTTTGTCACCTTACTGTTTATCCTTTTTCCAGATCACTTATGAATATGTTGAACAGCACTGGTCCCAGTACAGATCCTTGGGTGACTACACTATTTACCACTGTCCTTCGAGTGCTGATCCCCATGTGGATTCCAAGTGTGGGTGTGCATGCGTGCCATGCACTGGAGCCGGAACTGTTCATAGTATTGTCCGTTGACCCGCATCGTGCGTCGACCACGTGGTATATCCGAGACTTCTAAGAGGCTGTGCAGGTCGATGCAGCTCCAGTTCCCTCTTACCGACTCATGGCCAGAGTTGAAACCCTGTCCCTCCATGCTCTTAGTCACCTAAGAGTACTGCGTTCAACCTTTTTCACTGTATATAGTTTCCTTGTTTAGTTAGTTAGGTAGTTGTCTGTTTTTCATCCGTAGCCAGTTAGGTTCTTCGTTAGATTTCTCCCCTTTAGGGGCTTCTCTCCCAAGCCGGGGTATTATGCCCCATCAAGCCGGTTTTAAAAACTGTCCCTCGGTCCTTTTCGGTGAGTGACGAGCACACCCACTGCTTATACCATCTGGGCGAAGCCCACATAGTCTCTCGCTCCTCCATTTGCTACTCTTTCCCATCACAGAACCAGGCAGCTAGCGAGCTCCAACTCTGAAATTTTCAAATGTCAGAGGCCATGCGCCCACGTGCACAGAAAGATCTGGCTCCAGTGAAACCACTGGAGTAATGCCCATCACTGATGTTGACAGCCTCACCTGACCCCTCCCATACGGCATTACCAGAGCCCTACCGCATGCACAAGAAGCACAGGCATGGATGGCTCCTTGATGGGGACCACCTCAAAATGCAGCGTTTCCTCCCTGAGCTGGAATCAGTCGGGCCAGAAATTGCACGCGATAGCTGAAGGCTCACCTTTGACTTCAGCACTGGCTTCCAAGAAAGCATGCACAGAACATTGTTCCAAATGCCACTGCTCTCCACCAGCCCTGTCGATTCCGACACTGGGACCCTTTACATCACTCCCGGCACCGTTGACCCCACTAGATCCGTCGAGCTCGGTGCTCCCGATCCTGCGCACGCCAGGCTGTTTATTGCCTTTTACACCGACGGCAGAGCTTATGTTGCCCTTCACCGGTACCCCACCGCGTTCGGGACCACCACAGGGCCCCAGGCTCCCTACTCCAGCTGATGAACTCCTTGTCCTCCATCTCTCTCCACCAGCGCTGACGACAGCCCAAGGCCCTTCTCCTGGTTGACCGTCCTCCCACATCACTGGTACCACCAGTACTGCCTGCACCATCGGCTCCCCCCTTACCAGAGCAGTTGGAGCACTGATGGTCACGACAGCACCGCAGGAACCACCCATTCTTATGGGTGCTTCATCGTCGCTGGACAATGCACTTATCCCAGCTTCCCTCTCCCCCCTGGATGACCACGCACAATACCAGTCCCTGTTCCGTCGCATGGCACCCGCCCTCAGCCTCCTGGTAGAGGATGTTCAGGATCTCCATGACCAATTCCTGGACATTCTTCAGCTTCTGGGACCCTCCTGCATGGCGTTGCCCATCCATTCGGCTATTTTACAACTGGCCCAGATGGTGTGGCACACGCCAGCCTCTTGTGCCCCTACACCAAAGTGAGCGGAACACCGGTATTTCATCCCCTCCAAGGATACAGATTTTCTATTCACCCACCCTCTGCCAAATTCCCTGGTAATCAATGCTGCCATTGTGTGTGCCCATCAGCAGCACTTCAAATCAACACCACCAGATCGCAGTGCCAAGAAACTAGGCTTGCTGGGGAGAAAAGTTTATTCATCAGTAGGGTTACAATTTTGTATTGCCAGTTACCAGGCCATGTTGGACAAACATGATTTTCTGTCCTGTTCCTGGCTGGTGGACTTCCAACGCATGCTAGATGAAGGCAAACTGGTGGCCAAAGTTGCACTCCAGGCAGCAGTGGATACTATAGACACTGCCTCTCACTCTGTAGTGTCTGGGGTTGTCCTCTGGCATGACTCGTGGTGGTCTTCCAAAGGAGGTCCAGGTGACGCTGGAAAACCTTCCCTTTGACAACAATAAACTGTTTAGCGACAGACGGACAAATCCCTTCACTCCCTTAAGGACTCTCATGTCACCCCTTGCTCCCTGGGTATCTATACCCCAGCTCCCACCCGCCGACAACAGCTCCACCCTTCCGTCCTCGCACCACCTATCAGCCATACCCCCAATGACCTTTGAATCTCTTCAGCATCAACCTCACTATCAATGGCCACAGCACTCTCCCTCAGCTGCCTCTGCCGCTTCAACTTCCCACCGATGACCCAGACAATTGTTTTGACTCTTATATTGAGACCCGTGAACCACCCATAACCCTTCTGGACACACATCCCGTCATATTCAGGGATCACCTGGCACTCTCTGCCCACACATGGAGTTCCATCACCTCCGACCACTGGGTGCTGGATGTCAACCATCAAGGATACCTGATCAAATTCCTTTCCTTTCCCCTGCGCCATCTGCCCGGGGGATGCCCCCCGGACCTCTCCCAACTCCATGTTCTCCACAATGAAGCCACTGCCGTCCTCTGCAAGGGCTCCATAGAACCTGTGCCACATCACCCCATTTCTTCTATTCCCCCTAGTTCCTCATTCTGAAAAAAAGGGAGTGGTATACGACCCATCCTAGACCTCCGCACCTTAAACAAATTCATTTGCAAGTTTTTTTTCTGGATGGTAACCCTCCTTACTATCCCCTTTCTCCCCCATGGAGCCTGGTTCACAGCTCTCAATATGAAAGATGCATACTTTCATAGGCTAGGTCTACACTACCCGCCTGAATCGGCGGGTAGAAATCGACCTCTTGGGGATCGATTTATCGCGTCCCATCGGGACGTGACAATCGATCCCCAAATCGGCGCTCTTACTCCACCAGCGGAGGTGGGAATAAGCGCCGCCGACAGAAAGCCGCAGAAGTCGATTTTGCCGCCGTCCTCACAGTGGGGTAAGTCGGCTGCGATACGTCGAATTCAGCTACGCTATTCACGTAGCTGAATTTGCGTATCTTAAATCGACTCCCCCTGTAGTGTAGATGTACCCTTAGAGACATACACCCTACTTATCGCAAATTCCTTCGCTTTGTCTTTGGCAATGCCCATTATCAATTTTGTGTCCTCCCCTTTGGGATCGCCACTGCCCCCGCCCCTTGTATCTACCAAGGTCTTTGCAGTTTTAGCATCCTATATGTGCTGATTGGGACATACCCGATTTCCTTACTTAGGTGACTGGCTTACGTTGGCATACTCCCACTACCGCCTCCTGACTACCATACACACTGCACACCATACTTCAGAAACTAGGAGTATGCATCAACGAAGAAAAATCTGTCCTCGTCCCTACCCACATGCTTACCTTTATAGGAGCACGTTTGGAGTCCATAGCAGCCAGAGCCTTTGTTCCCAGGGACTGCTTCACCGCCCTTGTTGCCTTCCTTGCTACACTCCGACATCGTCCATGCACACATGCCCGCCAGTGCCTCTCCCTTCTAGGACATATGACGTCTTGCACTGCTATTATACCACATACCCGTCTCCTTATGCATGGCCTCCAACGTTGGCACCGAATAGTCTATGATCCACAAGTAGACTCCCTCACCAAGCTGCTGGTCCTTCCCTCGTGGTGGTACAACCCCTCCACAGTCTTGGTGGGCATTCCATTCACACCCCCACACCCACTGCCACCCTCACCATAGACGCGTCCTTAGTGGGCTGGGGCACCCACCTTGACAACCACACAGCTCAGGGTCTCTGATCCACGCAAGAAGCATGGATGCACATCAACATCCTCGAGCTCTGAGCAGTCCATCTGGCCTGCCAAGCCTTTCTAAACTTCCTCCACTCCTATCACGTCCTAGTATTCCCAGACAACACAATGGCAGTCGTCTATATAAACAAACAAGGTGGCACCTGGTCCCCCTCTCTGTGCGCGGAAGCTGTCCACCTGTGGAATTGGTGCCTCTGTCACCAAATCACGCTACATGCCATACACCTCCCAGGCACCAGCAACTCTCTGGCAGGCCGACATCTTTCCACACCAACCATGAGTGAGAACTCCATGACCCCACTCTCCAGTCCCTCTTCTACCAATGGGGCGTGCCTCACTGTGATCTCTTTGCAACACCACAGAACAACAAACTACCCCTGTTCTGTTCCCAAGGAGGCCTGGGCCCAGACTCTTTGGGCAATGCCCTTCTTGTTTCCTGGCCTGCGCATCTACTCTGTGCATTTCCCTCTATCCTCCTCCCTCCCCAGGTCCTACACAAAATACGCAAGGATTGAGCCACAGTGATTCTTATAGTCCCCTCTTGGCCTTGCCAATATTGGGCTTGGTATTTGGTTGGGGATCCAGTGTAAACCAGGCCTGCTCTACACCCATCCGCAACATCCTCACTAATAGCAGATGACTCTCCACTTACACGTGCTGCTCTGCCAAATGACATCACTTTGCAGCCTGGGCAAGCTGAAATAACATTCCTACCAACTGTGTCTCCATTCCTACACTTCTAAACTACCTCCTTCATCTCTGCCACTTGGGCCTCGTGCATTGCTCTATCTGAGTTCATTTAGCCTCTCTCTGCATCTGAAGAAGTGGGTTTTTTACCCACGAAAGCTTATGCCCAAATAAATCTGTTAGTCTTTAAGGTGCCACCGGACTCCTTGTTGTTTTTGTAGCCTCAATGCCTTCCTTCCTCCCAGGGATGGCTTCTCCGTCTTCACTTTTCCGATGACCTCCAGATTTCTCCAGGGACTCCTCAATGTTTTTCCTCCCGGAAAACAGCCCATCTGTCCCTCCCCCTTGGAACCTCAATCTCATCCTCTCGATACTCACCAAGCCCCTTTCTGAGCCCCTTGCCCACATCTCAAGGAAGGTTATCTTCCTGGTGGCCATCACCTCAGTACGTCGTGTCAGTGAGCTAGCGACCATGATGGCAGATCCCCCCCCCCTTTACCATCTTCCATAAAGATAGTGTCTCCCTGCTCCTCCACCCCAAATTCCTTCCCAAGATGGCTTCCTCCTTTCACTTCAACCATAGCATACCTCTCCCAGTCTTCTATCCTGAACCCTATGCTTTCTCCCTAGAACATGCCTTCCTCTCCTTTGACGTTCGACAAGCACTGGCCTTTTACCTCCACTGAACATGAGCCTTCCGCGCATCTCCGCGACTCTTCATCGCCCTCGCCGAACGTTGCCGAGGCTCTGCCTTATCCTTGCAACGCCTTTCCAAGTGGATCTCCCGCTGCATTGAAACATGCTACGATCTCTCAGGCGCAACACTTCCACTCAGGGTCCAGCCCACTTGACATGGGCTCATGCTACCACATACGCCTTCCTTGCAGACATACCTTGCCAGGACATATGCTGGGCAGCGACCTGGTCCTCCATACACACCTTCTCCATGCATTACACTATTGCTCCCTCCACGGCGATGGGTGCCACCATCGGACATGCTGTCCTACACAGTTGGTCCTCTCGAGAGACCTCGCGCCTGCCTCCTTCCTGAGTACTGCTCGCTACTCTCCCACACTTGGAATCCACATAGGGACCAGCACTTGAAGAAGAAGAGAAGGTTACTTACTGTAACTGGAGGTTTATCGAGATGTGTGGTCCCTATCTGGATTCCAATCTTGCCCTCCCTCCTCTCTGCTTCGGGCTCTCCTACTGCCTGGTAAGAAGGAACTGGAGCAGCATCAACCTGTGCAGCCTCTTAAAGCCTCAGATGCACCACATAGTCAAAGCATGACGTGCGTGCAGGTCAATGGACACTACTATAAACAGCTCTGGCACATGGGCACGCATGCGCACCCACGCTTGAAATCCAGATAGGGACCACACATCTCGAAAAACCTCCAGTTACAGTAAGTAACCTTCTCGACTGTTGAAATGCACAGAAACAGTTCTTCACTGCACTTTAATCATTATAAGTGGGTCATTAAAGGTTGATTTCACTGTACTGCCAAAGACAAATTAAACAGTCATTTCCCCTACACTTTAGGATCATCATCAGTACAGTAGCTTTTCATGAGAAAAACAAAATGGGCTCTGGGTTTTTGTAAAACAAATAAAAATAAGAAAGCCGCGTAAAGCAGAATTTTGCTAACTAACACTGTTATAGACGTTTACAAATTAACAAATAAGAGAACAAACATAAAACAAACCAACACTAAGTGTTCTTTCTTTCTTTCTTTATTTGGACAAATATAGTTAGTTATGTAATTATTTGATAATAGTTCACAGAATACTAGTAAATGTTCTGTAGTATATTTAGTAAAAGTAACTTGGTAATATGAGAACTGTCTATATCACTCTTCTGTTACTTCTTCATAGAGAAATTGGGCATAGAGTATCATGTCTCTTTTGTAAATATGGAGTTTGCAGATCAACAAAGAGCAAAGTATTGCATTTCTGCTAGAGTGCGCATATGCCAGATATACCCAATATTATTATTGCTCATAGATCTAGCCAACTCTTGTATTATATTGGAAGTTTCTATTATAAATTCTGACATAAACCATTTCTAGACTTTAGTTATATTCTTGTGTCATTTGCCAAATTTAGCTAATTAGAAATACAAATATATGATAACCAATGGGAATGCCAACATAGTGTGTGACATTTATTAGTCCATGTAACTTCTGAGTTAGTGGTTCCAGTGTAAAACAGTCAAATCTGTAGACCAGGCTGCTGCCATCCTAAGGGAAACAAATCATACCTCAAAACTCATTTTTATAGTTCTGTGTAGGATTAAGGCATTATGTTTTATCATACTGTTATAATATTCTTTTCTCCTAAGAAGGACACAGTATGCAGATTATTTTGCAGTAAGTAAAATACTGTTTTGAGCAGTGTTGGAATAGTATAACTCTGCCATTAATATTAAAATCATAAGTGGACACTTGCTTTTCTATTAAGAACACAAATACAAAATTGAGACGCAAAATTAAACTTTTAAAATTTACTGTTTGTTTTATATTTGTGAAACAAGCCAAGTGAGGTAATATTTTTTATTAGACCAGCAGAAGTTGGTCCAATAAAATATATTAACTCACATACTTGTCTCTCTCATATTCTGGGATCAACACAGCTACAACAGCACAGCAAACATTTTATATTTGTTTCAGCCAAAAAATTGGCATTGAGCTTTTCTTTACATTATTCAGCTTGTAGTTCTTTATTTTTGTATGTTCTGTAAATATTGGTATTTTCATCAAGTTTTGGTGTGAAATATTTTTTTTCTTGTTAAGGCATATTTCCCCAACCACAAAGCCAGCAACAGTCACATTCTAGCACACAGTATTAAGGGAGTGTTTGGCGAGAAGCTGGGGGAAGTGAAGCTGAGATGAAGCTAGGGGGCTAGAGCTAAACTATCAGGAGTCTAATGGTAGCACTGCACGTGGGCTAACTAGCCATGCTTCCAGTATTGATGGGGCGGGAGAGTAGGCACTCCATACTTCAGACTTTGTATGGTTAGATGGTCACTTCAGTGCCTCTGATAGTCTCACCAAAGAGGAGAAGACAACACTTTCTCTATATCCACAATATTGTTTGTAGCTTTTGCCAATCCATTGGTTTTCCACAGGAGGCAATAATACTATCCCAAGTGGCTGTTCCCAAGCCAACTTGGGGGGCAAAAGTGGTAGAGAGGAACCATGGGATCTGATAAAGTTGCATGCCCTCTGATTTGAAGTAGCCAAAAATTGCAACCAAAAAATAACATACACTTCGGACATCTGTGCTTTCTCTGGCAGCGTTCACAGGGAAAATGGGAAAATATATCATAGGTAATAAGGATTATCAAGTGTTAAATTATCCATCAAAAATGAGAGAAGTACAGGGAATATGTAATGAAAAAGTGCAGACACTTTGATGTAAGAAGAAAGAACAGAGGAAATGTGACTCAGTCTTTAAATTGATGGCACAAAATATTCTTTCATTGCCAATCCATTAGTTGACTCATCTGCAACAAAACAGTAAGTTAGATAGCAAATAGTTAATACTTTCAATCTGTTCTTCAGTATATGAAAGTTGATGATTATCCAGTCAGAACTAAAATTGATTTGTTTTAATTGTTTAATGTGTAATTTACTTTAATATTTTGTCAAATGAACTAAACTTTGGCCATTTTTCATCAATTCTAGATCAAATATATAATTAAAAAAATGTTTCTTTGTATGAATTTGGTGCTCATAAAAATAAAAGGTTATAACAGTGAAGCATAAGAAACATTCCTCACAAAGTTCTGCCAATACACCTTAATCCTAATCTGCTACACTTATGTTACTCCAGTCTTTGACCTCTCTTGAAAGTTTTAATTACATTTAGGTGCTCCCACCAAACTCACTTTTACTCATTCTGTAACTGCACTTACCCACTGAGCTTTCCCATTTTCCAAATCAATAAATTAGAAATGCCTGCAGTTTTCTAAAACCCTAACTGTTCTTTTATAAATAATTTTAGGATTGTTATCGGTAAACCTGGTAAAACCACCTGCAGGCAAAAGTTGCTCAACACTTCCCATTATAAGACCCTGTTTTCAGTCACTTACAACTGCAGACTTTAACCATTTGGCCTGAAATTTCCCAAGCTGGGTGTCTGCTGATTTTTCTTAAAAGTTTCAGCTAAAATGGTTCATCTGTTTCTGATAAAGAGATTAGGGAAAAAAAGTTTTACCCATCTTAAAAAAATTATTACGAACATTTTGCTGTGAAGCTTTAATACCTTCATGTTTTGGAACAGGGCCTTGAAATTTGGCAATGGGGAGGGTTACTTTGATGCCTAGGATGTGCCTTTTGCTGTTCTCTATGAAAATTTGCCCAAATTTGGCTAAATTATAAACCTCTGAATAATCTCAGTTCACCCATGTTCATAAGAACATAACATAAGAATGGCCATACTGGGTCAGACCAAAGGTCCATCCAGCCCAGTATCCTGTCTGCCGACAGTGGCCAATGCCAGGTGCCCCAGAGGGAGTGAACCTAACAGGTAATGCTCAAGTGATCTCTCTCCTGCCATCCATCGCCACCCTCTGACAGACAGAGGCTAAGGACACCGTTCCTTACCCATCCTGTCTAATAGCTATTAATGGACTTAACATCCATGAATTTATCTAGTTCTCTTTTAAACGCTGTTATAGTCCTAGCCTTCACAAACTCCTTAGGCAAGGAGGTCCACAGGTTGATTGTGTGCTGTGTGAAGAACTTCCTTTTGTTTTAAACCTGCTGCCCGTTAGTTTCATTTGGAGGCCCCTAGTTCTTATATTATGGGAACAAGTAAATAACGTTTCCTTATTCACTTTTTCCACACCATTGATGATTTTATATACCTCTATCATATCCCCCCCCTTAGTTTCCTCTTTTCCAACTGAAAAGTCCTCGCCTCTTTAATCTCTCCTCATATGGGACCCGTTCCAAACCCCTAATCATTTTAGTTGCCCTTCTCTGAAATTTTTCTAATGCCAGTATATCTTTTTTGAGATGAGACCATATCTGTACGCAGTATTCAAGATATGGGCGTACCATGGATTTATATAAGGGCAATAAGATATTCTCCGTCTTATTCTCTATCCCTTTTTTAATGATTCCTAACATCCTGTTTGCTTTTTTGACTGCCGCTGCACACGGCATGGACGTCTTCAGAGAACTATTCACGATGACTCCAATCTCTCTTTCCTGATTAGTTGTGGCTAAATTAGCCCCATCATATTGTATGTATAGTTGGGGTTATTTTTTCCAATATGTATTACTTTACATTTATCCACATTAAATTTCAGTTGCCATTTTGTTGCCCTATCACTTAGTTTTGTGAGATCTTTTTGCAGTTCTTCACAGTCTGCTTTGGTCTTAGCTATCTTGAGCAGTTTAGTATCATCTGCAAACTCTGCCACCTCACTGTTTACCCCTTTCTCCAGATCATTTATGAATAGTTGAATAGGATTGGTCCTAGGACAGACCCTTGGGGAACACCACTAGTATTATTGGGGAACACCACTCAGTATTATTATTTATATTACCATAAACTTAATCATGGACCAGGATCCCAGTGTGCTAGATACTGTACAAACACAGAACAAAAAGACCAACCCTTCCCCTGAGTGCTAAGTCTAAAACAAGAGAGAGCAGATGGATACAGACAGATGGGAAAGGGAAAAATGAGACAGTATTGGTCAGTATGGTAGTCAGTGGTCTAAGCAAAGCAGCAGCCTAATCATTGTTTGGGGTTTTTGTAAGTGTCATAGAAAGGAAGGGTTTTAATGAGAGTTTTGAAGGAGGATAATGAGGTAGCTTTGTAGATGTTTATGGGGCAGGGCTCTAATCAAGTGAGAAGGGTAGCCATGGGAGAAAGCATAACGGTGCTTGTTCGGAGGCAGGTGGTGGCATAGAAGCGAGAGTCGACATCTTGATAGTGAATGAGAGATTACATGGAGGGTGTGGTTAGGCCTTGAAGAGCTTTGAAAATGAAAACAAGTTCCTGGTTTTTGATGCAGTAGAGAAGCAGAAGCCCATGGAGGGATACAAAAGTGAGGCAATGTGGTCCAAATGAGAGGCTGGGGAAATGATTTGAGACAGCATTCTGAGTGGATATAGGTGGGGCAAAATAGCATTTGTCAAGGCCACAAACAAGGATGTTGCAGTATGTGACAGTCAGGGTCCAGATGGTTTTTCCCTGGATCCTGGTTGTCACACTATAATGCGAGATGATGAACGCCTGGACCGGAGAGAGAGAGTTAATTTTAGCTGTGTGGATAGGAAAGGCCATATCTTAGGGCAGGTCTTCACTACGGGGGGGGCGATTTAAGATACGCAAATTCAGCTACGCGAATAGCGTAGCTGAATTCGACCTATCGGAGCCAACTTACCCCGCAGTGAGGACGGCGGCAAAATCGACCTCTGCGGCTCCCCGTCGACGGCGCTTACTCCCACCTCCGCTGGTGGAGTAAGAGTGTCGATTCAGGGATCGATTGTCGCGTCTCTCCCCGAGAGATCGATTTCTACCCGCCGATTCAGGCGGGTAGTGTAGACCTCGCCTTAGAGGTGTTATGCAGAAAGAATTGGCAAGATTAAAACATTGGCTGAATGTGAGGACCTAGATTGTGGTCTGAGTCGAAGATGAGGCCCAGGTTATGGGCCTCAGTGGCATGAAGGATGATAATGTCCACAGTGATTAAGAAACAAGTAGTGAGAAGGGCTTGGGAGGGAAATTAAAGAGCTCTGTTTTAGCCACGTTGAATTTTAGTCGATAGCTAGTCATTCATGAAAAGATGTCAGACAGACTGAGATTTTAGTTTAGATGAAAGATGACAGGTCTGAAATAGAGAGGTATTTGAATTGCCAGCATAGAGATGGTAGCTGAATTTGTGTTTGCAGATGAATTTACTGAGAGACCTTGTTAGAGGGAGAATAGGAGGGGACCAAGGACAGAGCCCTGTGGAACCCAGGCCGAAAATTGGAGGGGAGATTAGGAGGATCCTCTGAAGGATATGCTGAAGGAGCAATTAGAGAGATATGAGGAAAACTGGGAGAGGACAGAGTCACCACCTAAAGAAAGACAAGATTTCATGAAGATATCCATGGTCAGCTGTGTCAAAGATGGCTGACATAAAGGTGGATTAGGAAGGAATATTGGTTCTGCAGTTTGGCTAGGAAGAGGTCATTAGAGACCTTGGTGTGAGCAGTTTCTCTGGAGTGCAAGGGTGGAAGCCAGTTTGGAGAGGGTCTAGGATCGAACTTGAGGAGAGGAATTCCAGACACTGTACGCAAATTGTTCAATGAGCTTAGAGATGGAAGGGAAAAGGGATTTGGTTGTGGTAGTTGCAGAGGCAATTGGGATTAAGGGTAGGGCTTTTTTAAAACAGGAGAGACTAAAGCGTGCTTATAATGTGAGCGAAAAGAGTTAGAGAAGAGAGAAGTTAAAGAAAAGAGTAAGGTAGGGAATGAGATTGGCATGAGCAAGATCAAGAGTTGGGATGGGTCAGTGGGACAAGTGAAGGGGTTTGTAGGAGAGAGAGGATAAACTTCTGCATCTATGACAGAAGAGAAGGAGGAGGGTTGTAGGAGGGGAAGGATGAAAGGAAGGCAAGCCAAGGAGTAGAGGAGGTTCATTCATGAGACTAGTTAGAATTTGGCAACTAAATTATCTGAAGATTTCATTTGTACTGAGCATGCACCAGCCCAGAGCTTTCCTTGAATTTGCTCTTTCTAGCTGCCAGAGGCCATTGTGTCTACAGGCACCTGACTCAGCATTCTTTTGTCCTCATCACCTGACCCCTCTGCATTCAAACAAGTCAGGCTGGTGTCATAGTAGCCACTGCTGTTAGGAGGAGAGAATTTCAAGAAAAGTTCTGCTTAGCTTTTGGATATCCTGCAGTTCAGGAATGGAGCGTGCTTAGCTACTCGGTGGGACTGGTGAAAGATCAGTCCAGTGAACTCATAGGAGCTGTGTGGGGATGAGCATGCTCAGCACAGGCAAAACCTTTGGAGAATAATGTTGTTAGCCTCCAACAAACCTCTATTGAGCATGTGCAAACAGAGATTTGTAGGGGCTTATAACTTGATCAAATTTGGGAGCATTTTCACAGGGTTGGCACAACATGCATCCCTGACACCAGGGCAACCTCTCTATCAAATTTCAGGTCACTGCTCCAAATCCTGGCAGCATTAGAGCTTGTCAATGAAATAGTTGTAAGAATCTGTTAACATCACAACTTCAAAAATGAAGACTTTAATAAACTCAGAGAACTTGTAGGTAAAGTTCAATGGAAAGAAAATCTAAAAGAAAAAGGAGTTCAGTAGAGCTGGCAGTTTTAAAAAGACAGTATTAAAGGAACAACTGCCAACTATCCTGATAGGGAGGAAACCTAGGAAGTAGAGTAAGATGCCAATATGGCTCCATCAGGAGCTCTTTAATGACCTGAAAATCAAAAAGGAATCCTACATTAAGTGGAAACATGGACAAATTGATGAAGGAGAACAAAAGAATAGAAACAAAATCAGAAAGACTAAAGCACAAAATGAGTTACACCTAGCAAGGGACATAAAAGGCAGTAAGAAGAGGTTCTTTAAATATTTTAGAAGCAAGAGAAAGATGAAGGAAAGTGTAGGTCCTCTACTTAATGGGGAAGGAGAGCTACTAACTGATGACATGAAGAAAGCTGAGGTGTTTTATGCCTGTTTTGCTTCAGTCTTCACTAAAAAGGTTAATGATGACTCAACACAACTAATACTAACAAAAAGGGGGAAAATGCAAGCCAAAATAGAGAAAGAACAAGTTAAAGAATATGTTAATAAGTTAGATGTAGTCAAGTCAGCAGGGCCTGATGCAACACATCCTGGGGTACTTACAAATCTAACTGAAGCAATCTTGGAACTGTTAGCAGTAATCTTCGAGATCTCTTCGAGGATGAGTGAGGTCCCAGAATACTGGAGAAGGGCAAAGATAGTACCTATCTTTAAAAAGGAGAACAAAGACAACCTGGGGAATTATAGACCAGTCAGTCTAACTTTGATACCTGGAAAGATACTGGAACAAAAATCAATTTGTAACCACCTGGAGGATGATAGAGTTATGAGGAATAAGCAACATGGATTTGTCAAGACCAAATTATGCCATACAAATGTAATTTACTTCTTTGACAGGATTAGTGGCCTAATGGATGGGGAGAAGTAGTAGTTGATATATCTTGATTTTTAGTAAGGTTTTTGATGCAGTCCCACATGACATTCTCATAAACAAACTAGGTAAAAGTGGTCTAAATTAAATTTCTATAAAGTGGGTGCACAACTGGTTGAAAGATCGTATTCAAAGAATAGTTATCAATGGTTCATAGTCAAACTGGGAGGGCATAACTAGTGGTGTCCCACAGGGGTCAGTCCTAGGTCTGGTACCAGTCAATATTTTCACTAATGACTGGGATACTGGAGTGGAGAGTATGCTTATAAAATTCGCAAATGACACCAAGCTGAGAGGGGTTACAAAGACAGGATTAGAATTCAAAACGACCTTGATGAATTGGTCTGAATTCAAAGAAGATGAAATTCAATAACAACAAGTACAAAGTGTTTCACTTAGGAAGGAAAAATCAAACGCACAGCTACAAAATGGGGAATACCTGGCAGGTGGCAATACTGTTGGAAAGGATCTGGACATTATAGTGAATCACAATTTGAATATGAGTTAACAATGTGTTGCAGCTGTGAAAAAGGCTGTCATCATTTTGAGATGTATTTACAGGATTGTCATATGTAAAACATGGGAGATAATTATTCTGCTCTGCTCAGAACTGGTGAGGCCTCAGTTGGAGTACTGTGTCCAGTTCCAGGTGCCACACTTAGGAAAGATTTGAACAAACTGGCGAGAGTCCAGAGGAGAGCAACAAAAATGACAAAAGGTTTAGAAAACTTGACCTATGAGGAAAGGTTAAAAAACTGGGCATGTTTAGTCTTGAGGAAAGAAGACTGAGAGTCTTCAAATATGTTAAGGGCTATTATAAGAGGATGGTGATCAATTGTGCTCCCCATCCAGTGAACCTAGAACAAAAAGTAATGAGCTGCAGCAACGGCGATTTTAGGTTAGCTATTGGGAAAAGCTTTCTAACTATAAGGGTAGTTAAGCTCTGGAATAGGTTTTCAAGGGAGGTTGTGGAATCCCCATCATTGGAGCTTTCTAAGAACACCTGTCAGGGATGGTCAAGGTTTACTTAGTCCTGCCACAGCACCGGAGATGAACTTAATGATTTCTCAAGGTCCCTTCCAGCCCTATGTTTCTATGATTTGATGGTCAAACTACATATTTTCCCCAGACCTTGTTCTTAGAAATGGATGAACCATTTACAAAATTTTAAACTTTAAAAAACTTTTAAAACTGCTGAAACTAAAAAAAAAAAAAAAAAAAAAAAAACACCATTCTGAGACTGGCACCTGGACTGGAAAAAATTGGCCTGAATGGCTAAAGTTTGAAAAAATAATAAGCAACTAGAAAGAGGATGTTGCAATCAGGATGGATTGAAAACACTAGTCAGGAAGACTCGATTTAATCATGGATTTCTACATAAAAGTTGGTTGTTATAACCTTAATACATATTCTACATTCTTGTTGGTTGTTATAACCTTAATACATATTCTTCACAACTCAGAGATAGATGTAGGTTTCATTTTTAGAAGGTACACACTATTTATTTTGAAAACTTTTCAGATTAGTTTTACAGCTGTATTAGAAAATGAATGATTTTTTGGTTATTTCATTTACCAAAGATAATTGAAGCAGACATTTATGAAGTCATTGGGAGGTGAACTATCTCCAATTCAAGTATCAGAGGGGTAGCCGTGTTAGTCTGGCTCTGTAAAAAGCAACAGAGAGTCCTGTGGCACCCTTAAGACTAACAGATGTACTGGAGCATAAGCTTTCGTGGGTGAATGCCCACTTCGTCGGATGCATGCATTCACCCACGAAAGCTTATGCTCCAATACATCTGTTAGTCTTAAAGGTGCCACAGGACTCTGTTGCTATCTCCAATTCAATGGGTTAATCATTAATATTTGGAGGGTTTTCTTGCCATGCTGTATTAGGAGGAGAACATCACCAGACAGACATTTAAATTGTTTTATTTAACTGAAACAACAACGTTATGTATTCTGGATTTTTTTCTTCAACAGCAAACATATAATATTTTAACAAAACAAGCATATGAATTTTTGAATTTAGTTAAACATTCAAGTTTTTTAAAATCAGGTTTGTTTTTGTTAAAATTGTTTTTAACTAAAATAGTTAAATGAATTAAAAAAAAAATTAAATCAACTATGTCAGCCAGGTCAGCATGAGAAACTTTAAATATTGGCTTCTTTAGCTAACTCAGTCGTCTTCACCTTCATTTTCCTGTTCATGATCTGGAAAAGAAAAACAAGCTTTCCTGCTTTTTCAGGTCCCAAATGATTTCTCAATTTGGAATGAATTAGTCCAAAGGAAGAAAATATTCTTTCTACACCGGCAGAAGAAGCTACTGCTGTTAAAAGTGAGATTATCACTTCAACAGTCTCTGAATCCAAGTGCTTCAGTGACTTCCAACAGTTCACTGGTGTGACTTTCTTTAAAACATCATCAGCAAACATATATTTCTTGAATGGTTCACCCTTAGCTCTGAAGTTGATTATAGTTGGCATTATGGAGGGATGATTACTGGATGTCCATGTCATAGCCAACTCCTCTTCTTCAGCAGTTAAGGTTTGACCCTGATACCGAGTATTGAGAATATTTGCAAGAAAATGAGCTGGAGATACTGCTTGTCCCATTCGTTTTTTTAATGCTTGTAATTCAACTCTGTCATTGCATAGTTCTCTTTTTAAGATCTCACTCAGTTCCTTCCAAATTTCAACAGCGTCAGCAATAAAACAGCTATTTCCCTGCATTTTGTTCAAGGCTACAGAAATAGGCTTCAGGGTACTCAGCATGTGTTCAACATTTCTCTTAAGCCCAATGTTGAGAACTTTGGCTGTGATGGTGCTATCTATTTTTTCACGATTTTGTTCACAAACTATCATCAGAGTAGGCCAATTCTTGATATAGTGCTCTAAACAGTCCACTACTGAGTTCCATTGCACATCTTGTGGGAGAGTTAGCTTGGTTCCTCCCACTTTTTTCAGAGCAGCTGCTGCAAAATGGTTGTTACGGAAGTATTTTGCAATTTCAACAACATTAGCCTTTATTTCTGGAACACTGAAGTCTTTGACTAGGAGGTGCATCAAATGAGCACTGCAACCGTATGTTATTAGCATGGGACTCTCTTCTAAATTTCTTCTCATCTTGGATACATTTGTAGCATTGTCTGTGACCAAGCTGCGTACTAGACATTTGAATTTTTTTCACAGTTTGTTATAGCTTTTAATAGCTTTTACTGGTACTTCTTGTAAGTATTCTGCTGTGGGTGCCTTTCCTGATGTATCAATTGTTTCTGTATGGAAGACATTCCCTTCTTCTGTTTTCACACAAGCACATACAACAGGATCATTGTGGACATTGCTCCACCCATTAAGACTCAGGTTAACAATTTCACCCTCTAGACCTTTTGCACACAGCTCAATTTCTCTTTCGTACACTTTATCCAGCAATTTGCCTGCAACATCTGCTCTGTTGGGTGGACTGTATCCTGGTTTTAATGACTGAACCATGTTAATGAAGTGTGGGTTCTCAGTCATACAGAAAGGAGAGTTTGTTGCATAAACAAACAGGGCAATTTTTCCATCAATTACCTCTTTTTGTAATCTGCTGGGTCTTATCACAACTTATCTATGGTTGGTTGTTTCTGGATGATGGAGATTTTTTTTCCTTTTTGCTACAATGATATACTGTGGCTATGTAACATACATGATGTGACTGAAACACTATCATTGGCAGATAACTCTGAAACTATAGAAAATAATGGTGATCTTGAAGGTGGATAGTCTTCTGAATCCTGTATTATGAGGATGGATTCTCCTAAACAAAATAAATCAATGCAGTATTTAATTATTATTACCATAGTGTTTATTTAGTATATTACTCATTGCATTCACTGATACTCAGTACTACTTTAGAGATGAAATTGTAAAAGGAAGATCTGCCTATTTCAGCTATTTATTTTTTATATCAACTGCATCTAAAATGATAGTATCATGGAGTAACAACTATATTTTTCGCTCAAACATGAGAATTCAAGAATAGTCCAGAAGGAAGACAGGCTGTCCTTAAGAAAGAAGTATGAAATAAAAAAGTTTACCAACGTGAAGATCCTGCATGTTCAGACATGTTCCTTTCATCATCTTCAACACAACTTCCTCCTGAGAAGGAACACTTCTCATGATGTTGTTTCATTCGGGCAAACAATCCTTGCATTTCTTTGTTGCTCTGTTTGCATTTTGCACGCATGCCTGTCTTACCCACAGGTAGAGGAACTTCATTAAAATATTCCCAAACTGGGTCTCTTTTACAGCCTGCTGCCATTATAGGTTTTCCCTTCTAGTGAGAGAATGGTATGGTAGATCTCAAATCAATGAAGGCTACACTCAGAAAGACCTCAAGACTTCTGGAATATGTTGCTCAAAGAGTTTCACTTTTGTTTCTACTACCTGTCCCTCCCTTCTCACATTTATCTGCAGACTTCTTCTCCTTGTCCAGATCTATTCCGCCCCCAACAATCTTCTATTGATTGAACTTTTTGAAACTTTACACTTTTAGAGAGAGGTAAGGTATTGACTCTGTGTACACAAATTTGCAGAGGGACAGTAGGGTTGAGGTCTGTTATTTCTCACCTGTCTATATATATATATATATATTATTTATTTATTTATTTAACAACATTTTTGCTGTTAACAAGCATGTTATCTCTGGAGACACAAATCCACAGTTTGAGAACTGCAAAACTAAGCATCTCTGATGATATCTTCTAGACTGAGCACTGAGTCCCATTGGGTAGATAGAAAGATTAACCTAAATAATCTATACAGAAGCCCCTGGAACCCCATAAGATTGTGTCCCTAATCCATGAACTATTGGAATTCATTTACAAAACTTTTTTTAAACATTACATGAATATATTGTCTCATACTATAGAATTAGGATTTATAATCCCTATTCCATGATGAAATATCTTTGAGCTATAATGTATCTTAATTAAAACTATCTTTAGATAGGTTTTTTCCTCAAAAAGCATTTTATCAAAAAAAATCCAATTTAAATTAAAAAAAAATCATTGGTTTTTATCCACCCTGGTTGCAGTGGAGAGTGTTGGCAGCAGTCTTAACTATCGGTGTCACTATCAGCTCTTCCTATAATAAATAACTCCTTCTACGGATAGCAGTGTGATTATAACCACCTTTTTACACTAAAGACTGCAAACCAATAATGGAAATGCATCACAGGAGGAAGGTGTAACCTACAGAGCTCAAAAGTGATAACAAAGATAAAATCTTTTGAAAAACTGAGGTTTTCAGGTGTGTAATGGAGGAGAGGAATGGATTAAAATGGATATCAAAGCAAACAAGTTCCCGCCAGGCTCCCAGAAAAAGTACATGTGGACTTAAAGTACAATGGTGGAATCCCTAAAAAGCAGGTGCTGTCACAGCACAAATGTCCATAAGACTAAAGCTGTGTCTTGACTATAGCTAGTGTCATATATTTTTTTAAAATACCAGTTAAGCAATTGGAATAAATTAGGGGGATGTCCAAGCTGTTCCAGGAATGTGAATTAAAAGTAGCACATTTACACAGATATGAATGGTTTTAGCATAATAGTATTATCCAGCAGAATATGGTTAGGGCAGCAGTCTGTGTGATTAAAGATGTGAAATAAGAATAAAATAAGAAAATAAGAATAAAAACCAGTATCTTACCTTCTGTATGGGTGTTTCAAATTAGATAGGAGGGCACTAGCAAATGGTTACAAATATTTTAACCAACATTGGGTGGATTCATGGATTGCTTTGTTTTCTGTTGTTTTCAATTCTTGATTTTGGCAGAAATTGATAAACATTAAAACATTTCTGATAGCAACATAAAATATTTTCCATCAAATACAGTGATGAATTTTTATGAGGATCTTTGATCTGATATAAAGTGAATCCCTCCAATTTTATGCACCTCTTTATATTAAGCATTATAATATGCAAATACTTAGCTTTAATATCAGGCTTACAAAGAAAGAGCACGATCTGTTGTATTAATGTTGAGTATCCAGGCTACTCTTCAAAATATTGAGAGAAGTGTTGTTGACTCTAGAACATCTGTCTGTCTGCCTACAAATATTAATCTAGATTTTATGATAATTATATTTTTACAGTGCCATAAATGTGAATGGTACTTTATGGATAATGATAGGTCCCTGCCCTGTGGATTTTTAAATCTAAGTGGACGTTTTTGTTTTCATTTTTCAATACTTAAGAAGTTCCAGTTGAGGACATTTCATATTTACTCACAGCTCAAATATCCTCTTGAAATTAAAAGCTGGTTAAGATCAGTAAAATGATACTGTTCTACAAGAATTGAACTGTACTGTTCTCTCTGTCTGGAGTCCCTTGATTGCAGAAATTTTAGATTTGGCAATATGCCTGCAAAATAAAAAAATCATTCTTTTCCTGGAATTGAATGGCAGTTTATCAGAACAACAATACGAATAACATATTCAGCATTTCTTTAAAAAAGTCATGGGTTCCTATTTCTTGTGTGCTAGGACCAATTTATGTCATGGAGTACGTAGATTATTCTGTACTTTGACGAGAATAACTTGCAGCTCTTTTAACCAAAGAAGGACAGAGAATTTTGAAGCCACTCAGATATTTTGTGTACTCACTAAATTAAAGGGAAAACATTGCTTTTGTAGTTAAACAGCTGATCACGGTCTGTTTTCTTGTCAAGTATCTATATAAATTAGTTGTAAGGCAAAACTCTAGCTCAGCATTATCACCACTGATTTGCAGCACAGTAGCAATGGTTTTGTAGCCGGTTGTAGCTGAATTTGGATCAGTCAGGTGGAAACTTTCATAAGCAAAATAATTTGGTTTGGTCAGCAGTCAGTTTTGGCTGCGGTTGCTTTTAGAAATCAAAATACTTATCATTGGCTTGAAGGTTTTGTCAGTTTTGCGTGAAAAGGTACTGACTTTACAGTGAATTTAATTTTACTGTGAATTCATAAGATAAAAGCAATGCATATAGAAAGTCAAAGGCTATACAATAAATCTTAAATCCATTTGCATTTAAAATCTAATCAGTTGTAATTTGTGCTCTACCATTTTTCCAATATTTCAGTACTTTCCCCTTTATGACTAAGGCCTGGTGTACACTACGGGGTTAGGTCGAATTTAGCCGCGTTAGGTCGATTTAAAAATGACTGCATCCACACAACCAACCCTGTTCAGTCAACCTAAAGGGCTCTTAAAATCTACTTCTGTACTCATCCCCGATGAGGGGAGTAGCACTAAAATTGAATTTGCTGGGTCGAATTTGGGGTAGTGTGCACACAAATTGACGGTATTGGCCTCTGGGAGCTATCCCAGAGTGCTTCATTGTGGGACAGCACTTTGAACTCCGATGCACTAGCCAGGTACACAGGAAAAGCCGCAGGAACTTTTGAATTTCATTTCCTGTTTGGTCAGCATGGCGAACTCAGCAGCTCAGGTGACCATGCAGTCCCCCTAGAATCATAGAGCATAGAATGTTTCTACGCTCCCCATCATCTCTGTCCCTGAGGTTATTGCAGATCAGAAGGCGAAAAAAACGCAATTGCGATGACTTGTTTTCTGAGCTCATGCAGTCCTCCCGCACTGATAGGGCACTGATAGGGGGAGAGGCGGAATGGAAAGCCAACAAAATAAAATGAGTTTGGCTTGATTTTTTTCTAGTATACGTTTGTCATGTTCTTATTAGTGTTAAATGCTCTTACAACAAGCATGGTCAAAATTCATAATTATAGGGAAATGATCCTTTTTATAATTTTGGGTTAGCAACATGTAACCCTTCATCTGCATTGTGCTTTAGGGCGTTTCATCATTCTTTTGTATAACAGTGAAATTCTGTGATCTGCTTTTAAATGGTGTTTCTGTTCAGGATGGTTCATGTTTCCAGAGAGAGAAAATTAGTATTCATTGTTTGGCACTACCATTTAAGAGAGTTTTATATTTGATTTTGTTGGATTGGCTAATTTGTATGAAGGTTGTTGCTGCCTTGAAATATGTGAAAGAACACTTTATTATATTAAAGACTTCAATCCTCTGCCAAACTCTCCTTTGAAATAATAGCAAACATTTTCATAAGGGCTTGATTTTCAAACAGTTGTGTGTTCAATTGCAATCCTAATTTGCATTGGTAATTAGCACAGTTGCATGCACAAACTGGGTATTTGTATGTGACAATTGCAAGTTATGTACCGTTTGCTGGACAAGCACATGATTTGTTCATGAATTCATTCTATTTTCACACAAATTAGGCGCACACATCCAATTTTTCAAAAATCAGGCCCAAATTATATGTAAAACTAACCATGGAAAAGCATTCTAGGGAAAATGGGAGAAGTGCTATCACTTGATTTTAAAACTGGGCTGGACAGAGCAATAGAAACATACTGAAATAATCATCTTAGTCACAGCTGAACTAAACGACCTAGAAGGCTGTTTTCATCTCTGTGATTAAACATGTCAGCTCAAAAAATGCTAACCGCTCTCTGTTCATTTTTAGGCAATTCGCAGCTTTCAGGTGGCCTTGCACATCTGTCCAATGAGCCCTGAACTATGGAAGGAAGACCTTACCTGGGCAAGAAAGCTGCATGATCAGCAAAAGAAAGCAACAAAGACTAAGGCGATGCAAGCTGAGGCAAAAGAAGCAGATGTTGCCCATGACTCAATCCCAGACTATGACTTTGAAAGTGATGAGATTGTGGCAGTTTGTGCAGCTATCGCGGAGAAGGAGAAAACTGTTTCAGCAACTAAAACAGTAGTGATTGTGTCTGCTTCGGGCACAGTAGAGACCATAACTGAGAAGGAGGAATGTACTACAACCCCCGATGATGCCGTTTTTATCAGAGCCCGATAGTGCAGCATAATCTTTTGCTGGTATTCTTTTGAAATCTAACGTTATTTATCAAGTGTTGGAAGAATTTTTTTTAGCAGCAGTGGAACAGGGTAAAATAGAAGGGGTCATTATTTCTGAAGTAGCTTTTTCAGAGGAAAAGTGTTTTAAAGAAAACGTGAAAAAACAACAGATAAGCGAAGACCTGAATTCCTGCTGCATCCATACTATCAACTAGGCGTTGATATTAAAACCCATATTGTAAGACTTCACAAATATAATTTGAAAACACTAATTACATTATCATAACTGCTTTCATCCAACTCAATTTCTTAACTGCACAGTCTAAACAACATCTGCTGTTTCTCGTGTAATTAATTATCAGTTACTTAAAAAGAAAACGGAAAAGAGAAAGTTGATTTAAGTATTACAGCTCACACGTGTTAATAATTAACATTATAGATCAACACAATTGAAGTGTGACTCTGAAAGCTTGTTCTCAGAAGTCTTTATTTTCAATAGGGGATAGAGTTTTTTATGAAGAAGTTACAGATCACAGATACTCCTTGTAAACCTGGGGTCAGATTCCAAGCCCATGTCTTACCTTGACCCATCCCAGTATACTTAAGTATATCTCCTTATACGTCACAGTACATAAAATGTTAGGAGTCCCCAGTGCACAATGCACAATGGGGAATGGATTAGGAATAGATCTTTAGATGTAACTCTTTTGTGCTATGATGATTTTACAGTAAGACTACAAAGAAGGGAATCTATTGCTGTGTTGTTTGGTCACATTCCCTGTGATATGGCATTGCACTCATAAAGAGTTAGATGATTTTTTGTTTTTAACAGGCCACTTATTCAGGATAGCATTTATTCCTGTTGCTTTGTGGGGACTGTGTACACTTGCTAAAATAAATGAACAAAATACATCTTGTGCTGCACACAAGGAACACAGAATGCTTCATTTTGTTTGCTTGCTGGTTAATTCTAAAATTTCAGTAATTCATAATGGATCTCCCTTTCATGGGTGGGGTTCTAATGTATAGAACACCCATATATAGGATGTGTGTGTTTATAATCTTTCCCTTCTGTGACAAAAAACAGTTAAAGCTTTTTGTTTTGTAATTTGGAAAACGTATCTTCTCCAGGACTGATATTCATAGGCTAAATTTCAGCTCAGATTAAATTTTCCTTAATTCCCCAAAGACAGGCTTTATAATAGAACTATTGATAAACCTATACTTGTTGCAACAGCAGGCACTGTAAAACTGTTTTACTATATATGTACTATACAGCCATGAAGGGGTCATCTTGTTATTGCACAGCCTCAAGAGGATCATTGTTCCACTAAGGTAATGTTGGCACTGAGAGGGATCAGAGCAGATCTTTCAGGTACAGGAAAATTCTCCTATTTGAAGATTTGTTCCTGGGGCTGTAATTCTACTTGTATACATTGATAGGATATATTTGCTATGTCTCACTTGGAGAGAATTGGACTAGATAACCTTGATATGTCTTTTCATTCTATGCCTTCCAGTGTGTGGTACATTCATGGGTGCAAAGGGTTTTTCTCCTTCCTCCTGTCCCAAGTTTATATAAACCCATATCTGCTCCCATTGAAATTAGTTGTAAAATTCTCATTGACTTCAGAGGTGCAGTGTCAGGCTCATGAAAGGATGCCCTTGCATACTGTCAACTTGGGTGGATTGTTGGGCCAGGTTTGAGAGGTCTGCACTTACATCCCAAATATACAGAACATGTGTTTCCCTCTAGATTAGATTAGATTATTAGTTCCAGGTAGTGAGGTGAGCAGTAACGTCTTGTATGAGGGAGCACCTAGCACACTTCTTGTGATGGTGTGTTATTCCCAAATTGGGAAGTTTGACATCTGGTGCTATGAACCTCATTCTAATGTTGTACAGTGTTTTGTGTTTTGCATGCTTAGGTCTTGCTTGTTGGATATCTCCATATTGTAAATAAAGCGTGGACTTCCCTGCCTATCATTGGTGACTGTTTATTGTGGAAGCTGGGTCATTGGAGGGAGGTGTGCTGGGAAGGGAGGTGTGCCCCTGATGTTTAGTATGTTATGTAATGTACTTGATCAACCTATTGTCTTTTGTTTCTGAAAGTATTAATATTTTTTGTATATTACTTTAAAACATAATCATTACAATAAAAATTGGTATTGAAAAATCTTGACCAACACTTCTAGCCAAAGCAAGAGTTTTCGGTCCCAAAGAGGGAAAGCATTTAAACTGAAAGGGAAATATCTTTGAAACCTATTTATGCTTCAACTTCCAGAATTTATTGCCTTGAGCAATTACAGGTAGCAATGGAAACAAAATTGATATTTTCCACTTTTCAAGGCTTCTAACAACTTACCCTTTAATATTTCACACCTTAGTTTAGTAGAAAAACTACAGGAAGTGTTTGTGGTTTATCTATAGGGGCACAATTGTGGCAAGATCAAGCAATAAAAGGATGTTGGGGAACAGTTTTTTGTCTATATTTTCCATTCAAATATACTGTATACTACATGGCTTAACGTAGCTATGTCACAGAGTTAGAGTTAAAAATTAGAGAAATTAAGATGTAGGCAAGGGTTGCAGGACTTCATCACCATGATAAGTAACTTACACACACACACACATCCTCCACAAAACAGATTAGATCAGATCAGGAGAAAAGAGATGCTTTCCAATTAAATTTGAAAAGAGATGAAGTGTGGATGAAGGAGGACTGTTCAGATGACACAAGCAGCAGAGATGGCTGTTACACAAACAGTGGTGAGATAGCATGAGACCAGTCAATGCTAGAAAAGTAGCAATTTTCTCCAACGTGTAATGGGCAGAGCTTGGGACCTGGATGAGAGAGAGCTAGCTAGCTGAGGCTCAATTCAGTCGAGACACAGGTAATATTGGTAGGTGTGGGAAGGAATGCAAGAGGTTATATGACTGAGGTAGTGTCACACAGGTTCACAACTTTGATAGGTCATTTTAGATCCACATCTGGTCCTGGATGCCCAGATAGCTGCAGTGGTTAAGAGCGTTTTCCCCCTCCTCTGTGCCTAGTGAGAAGTCTGACCATTAATTTTAGATGCAGATTGTCACTTCAAGAGTTACTCCAAGCCATAGAACTTCCCCAAAATAATCCCTCAAGCATATCTTTTCAAAAAACATTGAAGCTTGATTTAAAAATTGTCAGTGAAGGAGAAGTCACCACAACCCTTGGTAAATTGTTTAAATATTAAAAATTTACACCTTATTTCCAGTCTGAATTTGTCTGGCTTCAACTTCCATCCATTGTTCCCCATGCAGATACTTATAGACTGCAATAACATACCACTTTTGATGCAAATACTTGTGTGTGCGGGCTTACCTTTCACTTTCTACATCTATTCATTCACGCAAAACTCAATTGCTCCAAAGTTAGCGGACAGCAAGATTGAGAGCACTGCCAAAGATTTTTATGTAATAATTTTGAATGAAGACTTAAGTGTGTTTTGGAATAATTCATCGAGCTGTACTCCAACAGAGATTCTGCAGGATGACTCCTTGATAGTTGTGTAGTGCTTTGGAAACTGAAGGAATGGAGGTCATTTTGACAGCTGTTAAATAGCGTGGTTTGAAAGTTGTGGTTTATTAAGATGAGGACTGATGGGCTGGCACTGAGTGAATTACACGCACAATTAAAGACTTGCATAAACTCCTGAACTCAAGCGGAATGTTTCCATTTAATTGCGATCTCCAAAATGATTTTGGTCAGTACAACTGCTTCTTAAACATATCATCAATATCAGGCTCAGGATTTTAATTACAATAAAGCAATTCACATGAAAACACTGTAAGCAACATAACATGCTTAATATTTCTTTGACAATTTTTTTCCCAAAGATCTGTACATAATTAATGTTTGATACAACAATGCTGCTGGAACAAGATCTATCTTTTAAAACATAAACACAAAACTCCTTTTCATCACTGGTTAACAGTTATTTATGGCACTACATGTTAGTGGTAAATAATTCTCATTGGGGCTGAGTATGGGGTGTGAGATTATATACCTGTACTTTGTAATGAAGATTCTGCTTTGCTTGTTTCGTATGATTATTTGATGGAATATCAGATTACGCAATCATAAGATTCTTTTTACTCATTTAAAGTAAAAGGATAAATGTTATAAAAAATACCTTTAGTACATTGGTGATTTTTAAACTAGAGTGAATATTAAAAATATTAACCAGGAATTGAAAGTTTTAGGCCCCAACCCCAAAAGCAATTTATGCAAATGCTTAATTTTATTCATGTGAAGAGTCTGATTGACTTCAATTGGACTGCTTGTGAGTGCCATTAAGCATGTGTGTAAGAGTGCAAGGTTGGGGCCTTAGTACTTAGAAAGGAGAAATTGTGTTCTGCAGATAAATATTCACAGCACATAAATAAAATCTAGCTTTTTAGAATGTACACACACTGGAAAGAATATATTAAACTTAAAAGGTGTGTTTTCTTTTCTCCCTTAATAGCACAAAATGTTTCCATTTAATTCAAAAAGTTTTTAATTTGTTCCCATCTAGAGAACTAGTTCTCCACCTACCTGTAAACTTGTATGGAAAACAAACCTAACTCAAGAATGTCTATCATCAGCTGGCACTATTCGGAGGAAATGAAAGTTGGCAATTGTTTCTATATACCTTGTATTAATAATAAACCTTCTCATAGAGAAGAATAGGTTTTTAAATATTTTAAATGATGATATTTACAGCAATAAAAATTCACATTTTCACGCATTAGTGAGACTCTTTAAAATTGTACACCAGGCAGTCGTCATAGTATCTCTACCCAGTTCCCAGTAACTGTCTCGCCTTCAAGTCTCTAGTACCCAGAGACTTAAACCCTTGATAGTTGTGGCAGGAGGGGGGAGAGAAATTACATTTCTAGCAGATTTGGACAAAAAATGACAGATCTTTTCAGCCATAGAGTCCCAGCAGCAATCTTATGTCACAGAGCAATACAAGGTAATAACGGTGTATGTTTCCAAACCCATTAGACCTGTCCTGTATGTTTTGTGATGGCAGGGCCTGTCTGTAGCAACTGCTCCATGGTATGATCCTCAGTAGTCTGGAAGAACTGTACCCATCACATGGCAAGAGAAAAATAGCCCTTCAGAGTGTAGCTGACCCCCCCGGTCCCCTTTAGTAGGCAGAGTGCATGTCTATTGCACCAGTTTTTCCAAAGTATTGGGAAAGGATCACGTGTGTGTGATTCCTTTCATTGCTATATACACTTTTCTGATAAGTTCAACGTTTCACTGGGAAAGGTGACCTGGAGGGAGCTGCTTTTGGGCACAGAGCCGGCTTCGCCACCAGACCTGACTTCATTCACCAGAAAGACACTCTCAGAGTCCTGTCCCGGCAAAGAGTCTGAGGTCTCTGAGCTGCGTAATGTCCTCACTGATGTAGTGTCACACTGAGCCAGACCACCACTGGCTCCTGGCAGCAGCATGCGACCCCCAGTGCTACTTTCACTTAGCTCTGGAGGGTAGAGCAATGTCTGTGAGGTGCTACTGATCTCCCTCAGCTCCCGAGAGATGAAGGAAGGTGAGTGGCTGGACATGGCGGAGGAGGTTCGGCGTCCATCCGCACAGTTGAAATTGCTCCCAGAGTGTTGCCTTCGAGCCCCTCCAATGCGGCAGAAGAGGCACTTGATTTTCTCTATGACTTTGCTGAGCACTGTCTTGCGGAGGAGGATGTAGACCCAGGGATCCAGGATGGGGTTCACTGAAGCAATGCGGATGGCCTGCAAGTCAGGGTTTTGACTGACATCCTTCACTATGTCTGGTCGGTACAGTTGGTTCACGAAGACACGTACCTGTCAAGGGGAAAAGAGAGACCCATATTTACAGTTCAATGCAGCAAACCAGAGATGACATTTCAAAGAAGAAATCAGGCTTAGCAATTGCATGTTACAACAAGGGGAGAGGTTGGCAAAGCCAAGCTTCTCATGTCAGCAGCAGGTTTATTTTTGGAACGGGCAAAGATCAAGGAATGAACCATGCTGTAAATTGACCTTTTTTCCTTACTCTTGAGGGAAAGAACTGCTCTCTTTTCCCCTCCTGATTACTGCCTAGACCCCTGAAGTATCCTTGTATCCATGAACCTTTCCAGTTCATCCCTAAAGTTTTTTAATTTTCAAATCCCAGGTGGTTGTTTTTCCTTCTCTTTATAGGGCCCAGAATTCAAGATTTAGACCCAAATCCTTGTATAACCAAATCTTTGCCAGCCAGGGGTACAGGAGGCCCTAGGCCAATTGAGGAGACCTAATCATTGCATATTTCCTCCAGCTAGGCTCTCATAATTGTATGTTTAAAACCAAATGAAATCCACATTACCAGCTATCAGGCAAACTGGTCTCCGGAGACAAGCCCAGAGCTGCCTAATCCCTAGTTAAGAAATATTTGTGCTGACAGCTTCCATTATTAGAGCTTCAAGGCAATGTTTTAATACCCTCAACATTCTGCTTGTTGGAGCTTGTTTTAAGAAATGCTAACAGCTGCCTCTAACGGCCAGATTTTTCATTGATTAGGATGATTCCAGCACTGAGCAGAACTGTTTAGATCTTCCCAGCTGGGTCTGCATCTAGGTTTGGATTGAAAGGTGCAAAAATAATAACCCTGAAATGTTCAGGATGTTCAGTTCAATTGTTGGGATACAGAAGTTTGTTTAAATAGTGTTTCTAAGTAACCACTCAGAAATTTTGTAGTGAATTAACACTTGATTGGGATCTTGTTTATCCATAGTAGGAGTTGACCATTCAGGCTCCTTGCTTTAAAGAGAGGGGAAACAACAGCACAGTTCTAGCTTGTTCATTAAGAGCCTTTGCAATCACTACTGTGCATAAAGTCCAGTCCAAACACTAATGTCAATGGGGTTATCTTTCCAGTGACCTTAATGAGTACTGGTTTGGATACACAGAGCTTATTATGTTGAAGTGTTCCAAGCTGAACAGTTTCAAACAATAACTTTAACTAACAATCAGGACTTGAAATGTGTCCCAGGCATAGGAAAGCCATTGGAAAGCCTTTCCTGTGGAAGACCCTACCTGCTTTGCAGACACTATCAGGTAAGTTTAGGCAAATCAACTTTCCTTATTTGATATCATAAATATCCAGAACCAATAATAGATTTTATGAATTCTCCTCTTTGTCTTGACTTCTGAAGTGAATGTTTGTCAGGTTTTGGCCCAGCTGGATACGGTTTCAGACAAGAGGTTTAAATGAAGTGAAGGAAAACATAAGAAAACCTCTAAAGTCATATTTACCAGAAAAGTGTGTGTGAAACAATCCAAGTCTGATGAAAAATTTCACAATTCAGTACAGTAATGTGAGGTTTGGATTGATTCTTGCTACATAGAATTCAGGACTTGAATTCATGCCCAGCAACTTTAAATTCAGCAACTTAAAAAAAAAAAAAAAAAAAAAAAAAATGCCAGGTCCACCTCTTGAGTGGGAATTTGAGTCTAATATGTGTATCACTGAAAGATAGTGAGTATCTGATGGTTCCTATGCTGTCCTGCTCAATCTGTAGTAATCATTTTCTGAGCTATCGCTATGTAATCTATATTCAGGATTGCATTCCTTTACCTGCTTAAAGTTAGATAATTACTAGGTAGAGATACAAGTATCAGTCAGTGATATAAAAGTACTATGGAGAGTATCGCTATCAATATAACTACCAATTAGTTCCTCTTAAAGGGATTTTTTTTTTTTAGTTAGGAAGCAAAATTGCCACCTTTTCTGACCTGAGTGGTCCCCTTGTATCACTGCTTGAGGAACAATTGAAATAAGACACTTATTTAAAATGTATTTCTTCTATACATTAAAATACATAAAATATGGGCAAATTCTACAGAATTGTAGTGAAGAAAAGCCTTCACCATTTGGCCCTGAGAGTTTGTGTTAGTGCAATAAAAGTAATCCGATTATCTAGTTTGACCATAAAGTCTGGTGGAGAATCTTACCACTAGGTGGCACCGTTGTCACACTTTTAAAAGCTCCTCTTCCTGTCTCTAGTTTGAGGAAACACGAAAGATCAGTTACTAACTGTGGTACTTGCTTTGACAGGGAGAGGTACCATGAAAGACACGCCATGGCCAATTTAATGTTCTTTGAACGCATTACCAATGCCAGCCACAAGCCCTGCAGGCACTAAAGAGTTCTGCTGCTTAACTCCCACCCCTCTGAGATGAACTTCAGCACTGAAACGCTATCATCTCTCTTACACAGACTCTGTGTCTGAGAAGAGGCAGTCAGATCTCCAGAAAGCAGCAGGGTTAGCTTTCTTTGACATCTGCTCCTTGGTTTTAAAAGCCATTCTTGGAAGATTCACTTAGTTATTTGTGTACGGAGGAGAAGAATAATGCTGATATTTTGAAAAAAAATGAATAAATCTCAGAAATATAAAGTTGAAATTGCCAGAGAGGATTTTTCTCCTGATCCTTTCCTCCTAAGAGATTTTTTTTTAAATGCAAAGGACTTCTTCCACAGCAATTTCAAATATACCCTGCAAATGTACATACATCTGTCTTGACACAGACCATTTCATCTTTGCTGAAGGACTGCCTGCACTGACAGCTAGGGCTCCATAAGAGAGTATATTGTGGTTAGATGCACAGTATTTATTTTCCTTCAGCCCCTTCCAACTGACATTTATACTCCATGTAAACAAGATCAGGAAGAAATTAGCAGGGGAGGAAACAGTACTACTAATACATTCAACTGATACAGCAGAGACATCTTGAAAGAATTTGCCAAAACCACTCATAAGAAATGTGTTATTGTTCCAACTTTAAAATTTGATCTTTTTCATTCTATTTTTACATAGCTGTAATTCTGGACCATCAGTTTAATGTGAATGATTAAAAGGTAAATTTCGTTATCAGCTAACAGCGTCTGAACAGGAAATTCATGTACTTGACACATCCCTTTATGTTTACCTGGCAGAGCTTACTGTAATATGAGAATCTATTGTAGTGCTGATTAAATAGTTGATAATGATTTCCAATCACTAACAATGTCTGGTAACATTGCAGTAAATCACCTTATGATGTCTATATTCCGAATAGTCCACTGACAGATGCATACTAGGTATGTATAAAAGACACTTAATTTGGGCCTACTTTGTGAAAACTTTAGAATGTACACAGCTGTTACTACATTCCCAACAAGCCTATGCCATAGCTTTTATCACAAAATCCAATGGCATATCAAACTAGTTTTACTAGTACATGCCCATACGAACTGCATGTATCATTATTAATCATATGTCTGGCAAAAAAGAAACTGAATGGATCTGCCAGTTCAGTCATTTCTTAAGTAACTGAATTAATATTCACGTACAGCATCTTATGCGGAGCAACACTGAAGTGCATATAATGTTTTGCTGAAAAATGCTCTTTTACAAGATTGTTTGATGAAGCAAAGTCAGCCTGGCCTCTTATGAACATCCAACCAATCCACTCAATTACCTTGAGGCAATGGATTACTGTGTATCAGAACTAGTTTGACACTTGAAGTTGTCCAGTTTGAAGTTCTAATTAAAGCAAGAAGCAAACTGAGACTGATCAAACCCTGGCACCAGAACAGGTTTGCACTAGTTAGATTTCTCAATTACTGGGAGCAAAGAGTGTTTTTTTTAAGGTGTATTAATGAATTGCTTCTCGTGGCTGTGTTGAAATTGTTCTGAAATTTATGCCCAAGTGATTAGATTCTAGAATCATTTGGCTGCTTCTGCTCACACAGTGCAAGAGTCTGGTTTTTGCTTTTCCCTCTGACTAAATGTAAATATAAGTGGCAATTTCTACCCATCTGAAGTACCATCAAGTGCCTTTTATGATAGTTATTATGCAGAATAAACAAAGGAGTAGCCCTCTATCCAGTTTTCACCTGTTCTCATAAAAACTTCCCCATATCATATATTGACATATTATAAATAGACACCTAGTTAATAGCAAGCAGGAAACAAATTCTGTATTTGTGTAAGCCAAATATGCTTTGTCCCACAGGGATTTAATATTTGACATAGGTGATCATGCCATTGCTCCAAAATCTAGTCTGCCATCTCACCTCTGGCCATGGACAGTCCTGATACTTCAGAGGAAAAATAAACAACATTAACCCCTGGGACAATTATAAATTAAGTTTAAAAACTCCTTTCTGGCCCCTTCAGGGATCAAATGTATGCAGTGGAATATGAGATTTTATTACCCTTACTACCTTAGCGTACCAAGCTAAATGTATTGTTAGAGATCATTAAATGATCATGCCTTTAAAAAAAATTGACCACCTGCAGCATTTAATTCCAAAATTTGACTATCAAGTATCTCTTTACTCTTTCGAGAGTGTAAAAGCAAAAACACAAATACTAATTTCTACTATGTTTTCAATCAAATCCCCTCTAATATCACCTTTTCCATACCTTTAACTACCTTTACTGCCATTTTGGAAACCTTGCAGTCCTTTAAATATTGCTTTTAAGATGAAGTGACCAATGATGAACTTGGATAAAGGTCTGGACATATGTTTTGTATTACTTTCTATCTTATTTCCTTTCTTAATTTCCTTGATCAGACTCTTCACCAGGCCATCCACAATAACTTCCTGCAAGTTCAGAGAAGAGTATGTGAAAGATTTAGATTATTTTTGCTAGAGTGCATTCCTTTTAGTGTTGTCAGTTCATTTTATCTGTCTTCATGCTCTTTTGTTCGCTCAAGTCCATCTAAAGTTTCTCACAATATTTCATAGGTTTTATTAATGAAAGCTATTTAGTGCCATCATAAAACTTCACTGATTCACTGTCCAAATCTTTAAAATATTAAAAACACTGAGCTCTGAGAGCATCCCATTATTACCTTCTGTTCACTATGATTCAGTTTCCTATTGTTTAACCATTCTTTAAATAAAGACAAGACTTTATTTATTACACCATGGTTATTTCTTTTTCTGAAGTTCTTTAAAAATCTTTTGTAAACCTACGTAAATAAAGTCCACTGGATCACCTTATCTATTTTATTATCTCCTGAAAGAGCTCACTCTGAGAAAGTAAGATGATATGATTCTCTCCTACAGAAGCTGTGTTGCTCTGACCCTATTAGGTTATGGTTTATTCAGCTCCTGTCACCAATAGGAAATCAGCTCATCAGAAAATTTCATAGCCACAAAGAAGCCTCTGTGTCTGCCTTATGTAACTGCAGAGTGCCACCAACAGTATCTGGATGATCCCCCTCTTCCTTATCAGAACAGACTGTTCTGTAATCAGTTCCCTCTGTAGTGAGGGCTCTAAGTTTAATCAACAGGATCTGCATTGGCTCATAAAATGTATAGGCAGGTTAATGATTTTCCAGTCTTTCTGCCCAGTGGCTGCTTTTAAAGGTATATTGCATATTCATACCTTCCTTCCACTATTCCGCACCTTATTCCCTTCAGAACTCTAAGGGCATGTCTACACACAAAGTTGTACCAGTGTCATTGAAGTGGGCCAACCCCGCAAGTATGGATGTAGTTATAGCAGTGTAAAGAAGCTCAGATGGTTATAGCTAAAGCCTGGCCCATGCTTAAAAGTTGTTGATATGGCTACATCAGCGTGTGAAAAGAATGTTTCCCCCAACCTAGCTAATTTAGCACGGAGAGGTGGTGTTCCTACAGCTATGGTAAAACCCCTTCTGTTGGAGTCAGTTGCGCCCACACTACAAGGTTATGCTGGCACAGTGATGTACCATAGTTATGCCACTATAGTCCCTGTAGTGTAGACATGGCCTGAATCAGTTAAATCAGTACATCATCTATGTGTAGATCAGCCCTTAGGTTTTGCCTTCACTGCTAACAAAAACAGGGTAACTAATGTGGTGCATAAGCCATCCTGAGTTAAAAACACAGTGAAGACCAGGCACTTTAGTTTTACCATGAGGTAAAGTAGGCAAGGCCAACCCAAGATCGGGGCATAGAGTTGACCTCCCCTCGCTTACCTTGCAGTAAAACTAAAAGTGCCTAGTCTATGCTCTGTTTTTACCTCAGGATGCATGTTACCCTGAGGTACAAAGTACACTTTTAGCAGTGAAGACAAGACCTGAGATGGATGCAGCACATCCTAGCCCTCTTTTCTCTTGGTACCTGCCCGCTCCCACAGTTTATGCAATCACCAGCCTCCCACCAAAACCGCTTACCCCCCAAGACCATTAATTTTGATTTTTCAACAATCCAGTTGCCTTTCTGGTGGAGCCACCCCCACCCCGTATATTTTGGTTATTCTTTCTGTAAAAGTTTCTCCATGAATCTTTAATGAAATTGAACCACATCTCTTGGTATTCGGCACTGAGACTTCTTAGTTCCTCCTCTCTATCTGGTCCTGCACGAGATTCACCCACTAGTTTATATTTAACTTTCAGATCCTTTTTCTTGCATTTACCTATGTTCCTTCCAATAATATGGTATTAAAATATTTTTCAGAGTTGTTACAATGTCAGCTTAATCTAATTAAGTATCTTCAGTCCAATAGCAGGAGGTTAGCAATTATATTACCTGAGTGTTGATTGAGTAGGAAAACAGAATAACGGCGCAGTTTCTGATCTTGGGCTACACAGCTCTAAGCACAGTTCTTGGATCTGATGTGTGCATGCACATGGGTGCACGCATATTAGGGAGACCAGACAGCAAGTGTGAAAAATTGGGATGGGGGTAGGGGGCAATAGGAGCCTATATAAGAAAAAGACTCAAAAATCAGGACTGTCCCTATAAAATCGGGACATCTGGTCATCCTAACACACATGCACACCCACACTATATGCTGATACAAAAACCATGCTTTAATTGAGTCAACCTTCCAATTCTTAAGATGTTTTCCAAGACATTAAGATGTCCTGCAAGCAATAACATGGCAAAGTGAGCAGTTGTGCCAGGGTGCACTGCAAAACATTAGGCTGAAGGCCAAGTGGCTGCAGCCAAAATGCCAGGATCCAGGCACAGCTGCACTTCACTGAGTTTTATACATGTTAGTAATGTGGCAAAACTGGCCTGACCCCTGCAATTATACTATTTAACTGAATAGTTCACAATCCTAGTTGGCCAATCATATTTTACCCTCATTATGTGGATCCCTGTTATAATAACAACCCTGATATGGGGCTATTCCAGGATAGCTGCCACCTACAGTAAACTCCATTACAATTATCTGTGTTCTAAAACCATCTCTTTCTAATAACACTCCTACTGCTCAGCTCACAAGATCCTGTTCTGGGAAGGTGGCAACTATGCATAGCCAATTGTTTTTTTTTTTTTTCTTTTAATGTATCTGAGTCAACAAGAGAAAAAAGTTTGCCAAGTTTTATTTGTAATTTTGTGTTGAGTGGCAAGCACTGACTGAGCCCAAAGCTGGTATTTTTGGTATTAGCTTCCCCTGGAGTTAAGGTGGAGGGCAAGAAGAAGGTTAGTTCACTAATCAAAGGTTGGATCCTACTGCCAATGATGTCAATGACACCAATGGTAGTAGCTTCAAGATTGGGCCCCAAGTGATCTGTTCATCTGTTTCAGGAAGTTAGCCAGTCATCTGTGATCATGCCCGGTACTAACATGATCTCTAGATTACTTAGGGCCAGATTCTGCCACTCTTACTCTAGCTGAGAAATCAACAAGAGTGCCCACAGCTTAAGGCATGACTCAAGGAGAGTAAGGGTAGTAGACTCTAACCCTATGATGGTAAACTCTTCGGGACAGGGAGCTTGTTTTTGTACTTTCTGTGAAGTGCACTGCACACTGTTGGTGCTATATACATAATAACCTCGCTCTCCTCTGTGTCTTAACACAGCAACACTGCAAATACTTTAAAAATGCATTAAGCGTCCTCAAGTGCAGGCCTGTCCCAAACCACATTCACTTGCAGTTTGATTTAAAAACAGATTTTAAGATACCTTAGAGTCTTGCCAGAATTTTCCTATGATATTTCTCTGAGATACTGGGGAAGCAACTCTTTCTTTTGTCATATTTTTAACACTACAATGTCAAAGGCACCTGGAGCTGAGGATAAGCATTTATTTTTGTTACCGTTCTAAATCAAAATAAGTTTAGATCACTGCCTATGTGTGTGTAATCTCATTAGAATCGTTTTAGGGACTTGTGAGAGCCCAGAAAATAGAAGCCTTGTCCTACAGCCACAGACTAAAAGGAGGTGGGTGAGTTTTGTCCCAGAGGACTTGGTGGTGGGGAAGATGGAAAGGGCAGTGCAGTGTTACTTACCACCAGAGGAATGGAGCAGATGACCACAACCAGGGAGGTGGCAATAAGCAAAATGACCATCTGGATCTCTGCTCCAGCCATGCGACGAAAGCTCCTGCGCCGGCGAAAGTCAGACAAGCGGCTGGCGGTGTTGTCTGTGCCCAGGGAGGTGCGTCGCATGAACTGACGGTGCATGCGAATCAGGGCCACGCACACCAAGACATTGCAGACTACCGTGACCATGATTAGGAAGGAGCTGAAGCCGGCATACATGTAGGAGTAGGCGGCATGGGTGGCCTCCTTGGTCTTCCAGTCTATGAAACACCAAGTTTGGGGGTACTGTAAGGTAGATTTGCCTAGTCCCATGCTGGGTAGGGCGCAGAACAGCACATTGGAGACATAAATGGCAAAGAGAGTGAGCCCTGCCAGCTTCTTATCCACATAATGGTTGTAGAAATAGGCATGGTTAATGGCCAGGTACCTTTCTATAGACATGGCACAGATGATGCTGAGGCCAGAGAGCCCAAAGAAAAGGAGGATGAAGGAGCTGTATTCACACAGTTCAGATCCACCCGGCCAGCGGTTCTGCAGGTATGTGGCAATAGTGACTGGGCTCACCAGACAGGTCCCCAAGAGGTCAGTGATTGCCAGCCCACACACCAGCGTGTAGAAAGTGGTCTCCTTCTGCTCCTTCCTGGACTTGCAAAGCACCACGATGGCAATCAGGTTGCCCACCACCCCAAAGATGAACATGACAGTGGGGATGGTGGGGGGCTTGCCGTCCCCATGCTCACTGGTGGAACTGTTCGCTGTTGTGTATATGGTGGTGTGGTCAAAAGACATGTTGATGAAGATTCTGTTGTTGTGGGTTGTTAGGGGAGATGAAAACAAAAGTGGATCCAAAAATGCAGTTCAAAGACAAGTCCCTCCCCCTCTGTTTCCCCCCAAAACGTCAAGGAACAAACTGCAGTTCAATACAAGAGATTCAATTAAAAAACCTCTGCATTTCAAGGCAAGAGGGGTGAGCTTAAAAAGCAACTGAATTCAAGAAAAAACAGACGCAATGGAAAGTGAAGCCACAAAAAAAAAAAAAAAAAGCCTTGCAATTCAAAAAGCTGCAGTTAATGTTTTTTCTTCGTACCGCTTTTGTTGTGGCTCCTGTTCTATTAGTTTTTGGGCAGGTTCTTGCACTTTCCAAAGTTCAGCTCGGAAACAGATCCCAGCTTCTGAGAGTGGGGACTTTCCCTTTTTCCGGTGCAAGCTGCTCTTTTCCTTGTCTTTGCCCCTCCACTTTGTACCATCAAAATCTTCCCAATGGTCTTCCTCCAAAAAGAGGTTCAGCGAGATCCGTGAAGCATCGGCGTTGCTTTCCAAGCCCTGTCCTTTTGCCGTGTGTGTCCCTGCGTGCCAACAGCTGCTGAGTCCAGTTCCTTGAGACGTGGAAATAAGGATTCAGAGGAGCAGAGGTGGGGACTGTCCCAGCCCCGTCTTTCCCAACTTGTTCAGGACCCTTTGCGGTGGGAGCGCGCAGGGCGCTGGAGTTATAAGAGCAGCGGGCGGTGGATGGCGATGGCAGGTGCGTGTCTCTCCTCCCAGTCGCCTCCGTTGGATGCTGGACTGAGCTGCTGGCAGCTCGGTGCTGAGAGTCCCACGCAGCCCGGCTGTGTGAGCTGTGCCAGTGGCTGGCCCCTGGAGCTCATCCCTCCTCGGAGCATGTGCTGCCGTGTGTGTCACCCTCGCTCGCTCACAGGCGGGGCTCGCCTCCGTTCCCTTCAAGGTTCTCCAGAGGGGGAGGAGGCAGAGGGGGCAGCTCCCCTGGGCTCCTCCCAGCCCCCTGGCCCGATTGGTCGGGGGAGGGACAGCACCGCCCGCCGGCGGTACCGCCTCGCCCGCCGCAGCAGCAGCGCAGCGCACATCGGCACAGACGGGCTGGGCTGTAGGTTGTGCAGAGCCGCGCCCGGGACGGAGCTTTTAGGAGCACGGTGGCTCCTTGGGGGCCGGGGGGAGAGAGATACCGCAGTGGGGCTGGGTCAGGGGAGCATTGGGAATTGGGGGCTGAGAGGAGAGACCAGAGTGGGGCTGGGGGGGGGGCACTGGGAATTGGGGGCTGAGAGGAGAGACCAGAGTGGGGTTGGGGGGCACTGGGAATGGGGGGGCTGAGAGGAGAGACCAGAGTGGGGTTGGGGGGGCACTGGGAATTGAGGGCTGAGAGGAGAGACCGGAGTGGGGTTGGGGGGGCACTGGGAATTGGGGGCTGAGAGGAGAGACCAGAGTGGGGTTGGGGGGCATTGGGAATTGGGGGGCTGAGAGGAGAGACCAGAGTGGGGCTGGGGGGGGGCACTGGGAATTGGAGGCTGAGAGGAGAGACCAGAGTGGGGTTGGGGGGCACTGGGAATTGGGGGCTGAGAGGAGAGACCAGAGTGGGGTTGGGGGGGCACTGGGAATTGGGGGCTGAAGGGAGAGACCAGAGTGGAGTTAGGGGGGCACTGGGAATTGGGGGCCAGGGAGGGAAATCACAGTGGGATTGGGCAGATTGTTAGAAAACTGGGGGGCAGGGCACAGTGACCCCTGGGTGGGGCAGGGTGGGAGGCGGCAGCAGGAGGTGGGGATGGTCTCAGCGAGTGGAGGGAGAGGAGGCAGGGACAGACACTAGAGCAGTGGGTGGATGGGGCAGGCCAGGTCCAGTAGTGACATCCGTTCTCCCTCCTGAGACTCCAGTGCCATCGTGCAGGCCTGGGCTGATCAGAGAGCATGGGAAGAAAAGGGGATTCGGGAGAGCCAAAGCTATAGGAGACACTCAGGAGGGAAGGAGGAAAGCAAGACTGGGGAAGTGGAGCCAGGGAGCCAGAGGAGGCCGAAGGGGAAGGGAAGGGAAGGGGCCTGGTGATGGGACAGGGGAACCTATCCATATGCTGGCAGGCTTCACGAAGAGGCCAGGCTGCCTTTGTGTGAGGTGTCACCATGGTGTGTCCCGGCACTGCATTGTGAAGCACACTAGGGAGGCAGCGGCTGGGTGAAGGTGAGGCAGTTGGAGGGAGACAAAGCGACTGGGCGGTGAAGACCATTTAAAGTGGATGTGATTGGCATCATATGCAGCCCAGCCCACCCCCATTTGCAACTCACTGTTCCTTTGCTTTAAATGTTCAGTAGCTTCCCAGCCAAGCCATATGGGATGTATTTTCTCCCAAGTCCTTTCTGTATGGTCCACAGCTTGGCGAAGTTTGTCTGGCTTCCCTCACTTCTAAGAAGTACATAATTAAATCAGACCTGGGGTCTTGCTTTCAGGGAGAAAGCAAGGCCCCTGAGTTTGCATTTCAGGTTGAGTGCCCTCCATTCCGAGTGATTGCAATGGGAGTGGAGGGCTGACAGCACCTTGCAGGATCAGGCTGTGAAGGGCCTTCCCAAAAGTACTGTTTCTCTGTACAGAGCACTGGCAGTTTGCTCAGCAGTGTTTTACCATAGAAGCCTCACAAATTTCTGGAATGGAACTTTGGGAGAGGCCCCATCTCTTCCTCCTCCAGGGCAATGTATAAACTGAAGATGTGCATATGGGAGGTGATGATATGCCTTGCAATGAGGTGATATGATACTGCTGTTGACCGTATAAGGAAATGCCTGCCATGTAAAGTTGATTTCACCTCTTGTTTATTAATGACAAGCAACTAAAAGGGATCTCACCTGGGCTGGTTTCTAAGAGGATGAGTGCAAGAAAAGTGACATGACATTCCAGAATACAAAATAACAAAGCCCCATAGCAGAAGTCTCTTGTGGCATAAAAGAATATCTGCCTTTACTGCCACAAGATGATCTTTCTACAGCATGGCATCTGTATATAATGAAATTTACCTGCATTTGGCATGAGTCTTTATTATTTAAATATTTACTAAACTCAGGAAGGGTGTGTGTGTGTACGCACATGGGGAAAGGGTTTATATATTACTGTGAAGACTTGTTTTATCATGATCAGGAGAACTGGATAGCACAGGGGATCGGTAATGGGATTGATTACGTTTAAGGCTAAAGTGTAGTTAGTTCAAATTTGGCTCAGGTTGGTAGTGGACAAAAATTGTTGCCAACTGGTCACTATTTGGTGGCCTTTGTGAAAGGAGCAGATGGTCATAGAGTTCCTGGTGCAAAAGTGTCTAGATACAGAGAGACAATTCAAACAAAAATTGCTGCCACAATAGTTCTCTCAGCAGAGGGGCATTAATGACAAGAGTTAGTACTTCCATGTCAGGGTGAAAAACATAGGAGCTGCTCTCCCAGATGTTTCAGAGGAAGGTGAAAAAGCCTGTGCCCCGAAGCATGTGGTTTATACCCCTTAATGAAAACATCTAGTTATATCAGATGGGATTTTTTTGAATATGATATAAATGTCTAATCCTTTTTTGAATCCTATGAGTTTGGCCTTTCTGATACGTGGCAATGAATTCCAAAGGTTAATTATGAATTGTGTAAAAAATAGTATTTTGCTTTATTAGTTTGATTAAGGCACATTGACACAGTAGACAGGGGGTGTGTGTGTGGGAGAGAGAGGGAGAGTTTGTGTTGGAGTGGGACACACTTCTGGGGATAGATGACCAGTTTTCAGTGATGAGTCTGCACACATGTCAGTGGTGTAAGGAAGGAGCGTATTTTGTGGTTCAGTCACTTCAGTTTCTAGTGCTGTCAGTCTGGCATATTCAAATACTAAATTAAATTTCAGAATAAAATAAAAAGCTTTTCTGTAGTACACTTTATTAGAAATAAATAGCTGAGACTAACTGATGTTGATCTTCTTGTTGGGAAAAAAAACTACACCGAATTAAACTATTTATGTGCCTTTCAAGTTAAAAGTATGACAGCTCTTTCTCCTTTACACCTGCAAAATCAAGTAAAAAATAAGTTATTTTTTGTAGTTGTTAAGGTGTGATAGCAAAATGATATGTTATGGCAGCAGAGCAAAGTGTGTGTGTGTGTGTGTGTGTGTGTGTGTACAGGATTTGCCTGACAAGGCAAAGTGATAAAATCTTAGGCATCGTTTTATAAACAATTCAAAATATTTGAAAACTAAGGCGTAGCACAGTGACTGTTTTTCTTAATTTTATGATAGCTTTTTCAATTGATTTTTTTAATATCAACATAGGACCAAATATCAGTGCACAAAACACCCCTCAAGGATACAGCAGTCACTAAACTACCCTTGGAAAATGATACTTGCTCTCTGAATGGCCTTTGCTCTGGCAGCATAAAGAGGCCTTGAAGTGGATGTAAGTGCAATGCAGGGGTAGCAGTCACTACTAGCATAGGGAAGGAGGAGACATCCTGTTTCCCCTGGTCAACAGAGACCTCCTGCACAGAGTCCATTTATAGAATCTAAGCACAGAAGAACACTTTTTGTTCTTTAGTGCTTCCTTTCTGTTTCACTTCCTGCTTATTATGAATCTGATCAATTAAGATATTGAGATGGTTGCCTCAACTCCAGTTGACATAGGAATAGAGGGTGCTCAGATCCTTCATCTCTCTCTCTCTCTCTCTCTCTCTCTCTCTCACACACACACACACACACAGAATTGTGCAAGAAAATTGATACATATATCAGTTTTCTTGTACAGTTGCTCCATGTTTCAAATGCATGTAAAGAGTTTGTAAAATGCAGGGGAAATAAGAGAAGTGACTGAAAAGCCATCAGAAGTATACTTTTGAATGCAAGGATACTAAAATCAGCTTCTAAAATGAATATTGTTCTTTTATTAGAACATCCCATGTGACAGCATATTAGAAAACAGTCATAAAATAACAAAACAGATTACACACAGATTTGCTCTATCTTGTTTGTTCATTGTGTGAAGACTTGCAAAGCATTAGAAGAATTTAGAAGTTTTAGTAAGCTTGAAACCAAACTGGAATTTCCTTTTGAACTCAGTGTTCTGATTCTTTGTAATACTATCAAGATGAAAATCATAACCACACAAAAGACTTACAAGCTGAAGAGGAAAGAGGCTTAAAGTGGAACTGAAAAAATTGAAGAAATTCCACTTGCGACATGAACAATCATCAGGTCACAATGACAGTGTCATGCATTTCATAAACAGGTAACCATAAGAAAGTCTTTTGTCTATGCGGAAGTCACTAGAGTGACTGAATATAGTGAATAAAAAGCAACAGAGATAATAAAAAAAAACCTTTGTTAGTATCAAGGGCTAAACTAGAAAACAGTAGCACCTATGCACCTTCTAGTAATTCAAATGCCAGCTGCTCTTTGAGTACTAATAAATCAAATACACTGAAATACTTATTTGCATGCATAATTACCAGACTGCCACATGTTAGAAATCTGCACCTTATTTCTTGCATTGATGGTAATTAACCACTGGAGAAACTTATTTAATGATGTGGTAGATTCTCTATCACTTGCAATCTTTAAATCAAGACTAGATATCTTTCTAAAAGATATGCTATAGCTCAAACAGAAGTTCTGGGCTTGATGCAAATTATTATCTGAGATTCTTTGGTCTGTGTTATGCAGGCAGTCAGATAAGATGACCATAATGGTCCCTTTTGGCCTTGTGTTAAAATCTATGAATGTGCCTTTGTGCATGTGCATGTTTTTGCTGTTGGGGCTAAGAGGTAGTGTTGAAAAAGTGTTGATAGCAAGAAATAAACCAATTTGCATGTAATAGGAATAACACCTTTGCATTTTAATTCTAGTTAGCTTCCTCGTATGCTTCGTTAAAGAAATAACCAAAAATAACCAAAACAAACTTTCATTCTGATCTAGGTGCTGACGGAAGTTGGAAGCTTGTTTGCACTGACGGGAGCCAGGTGCAGCGTAAGCAGATCTGCTATGTAGTGTCTACCTACAGCCCTGCCATTGTTTTTGAATCATGATCTTCAATAGTGATCTTGACTTCTTGGGAACAAAGAGAGCCAATTAAAGAAAATTGCCTGGCGGTTTGCAATATGGACAAAATGTCCATGAGAAACTAGGATGTATCTACTACATGCATTTTCAGCAGAGATGAAAATCAAAACCTGCTATTAGGATACCAGTGGTGAAAATTTTTGTGCCTCCTAGCATCATGCCTTTTTTTATGTGAGCAACTTTAGTTTATATTGAAGATTGGCAGCCTCTAAAATTGGCAACTTTAGTTTATATTGAAGATTGGCAGCCTCTGGTAGTATAATATAAAGGCCAAAAAATTAAAATGTGGGTGTTTAAATTTAATCTCAAACCCTGGAAGCAATTATGCAGGTGCTTAATTGTATTAAGGTGAGAAGGCTGATTGAATCCAATGTGCATCAAGTTGAGCACCTGTGTAACTGTAGGATGGGAGACTTTGGCACCAAAATCCATTTTTAGCCACCTAAGCAGGTGGCTTGATTTCTAGCAGTGCTAAGCATTTCAATTGCAGTTGCTAGTCATCCATCAGGCCACAAGAACCTAAATATGGATGTAGGTGCTCAACTTTGGCCAGCCAAGTCTGAAAATCTCCCCGTGCTGTGAAGCGCTGCATACTCTCTGCTCCCACTGAAGACTCCAAGGGTTCAAGTATGCTGCAAAAAATACAAACAAAAACCCTATGGCAGCAAGTCTCAGAGCCTAGGTCAATTGAGTTCAGCTCATGCTACGGGACTAAAAATAGCAGTGTAGACATTCCCACTTGGGCTCTTAACCCGTCCTGCCCTGGGCCCTGCTGTGTCAGAGCCTGAGTTCCAGCCCGAGCAGGAAAATCGACATGGCTATTTTAGTTCTGTAGCATAAGCCCGACATGACTGAGTCAGTTGACCCAGACGCTGAGACTTGCTGCTGAAGGGTTTTGTTTTTGCAGTGTTGATGTACCCTAAAGGTATATCTTCCCTGCACAGTTAAGCCTGCAGATTGGGACCTAGGTCTCAGCACCCAGGTTAGCCTAAGCTAGGTAACCCTCCCTAGAGCAAAGCCCTACCCACTTGATGATGTCCTCACTGTTTCTGCACTTTCCCGTGTATGTCTTGGGGCATATCCCATGCTTCTTTGTTCTGAGATGCTCTAGGATTTTTTCCAGTCAATTGTGGGAGAACTTGTCTGTTCTTCGAGGTGAACTGTGGGAAGGCATTGGAGGACTATCAGCACTTGAGTGATATTGCCTGAGTCCTCACTACAAAGTGGGTAGGTTCCAGCCCAAGTTAAACCGGAGCCCCTTTTCTAACCTATAGCCCCCAGCCAAATAAGGTAGTTCAGGCTTAAAGCCAGTCATGGGTCAGAGGTTATTTTTTCACATGGATGGTAAGGGAGTTTGGTCTAAAACCTGGTAAAAGCATGGGTTACTTGTGCAGTGGAGACTTACCCTACGTGCTAAGGGTGCTCAGTAACTCTCATGAATTGCTCAGCACTTTGAAAAAATCAGGCCCCTGACATGTAAAATTTGGTTTATGAAAAGTTTATTTTCCCCTTTTTTGTTTTTAATTTTTGTAGGGCTAGTTCTAATATAATAACATATTTTCCTTTCTGGCATATATATCAAAAGTTTTTTATTTTTAGAAAAATACATACAACATTGATACAGAATATTACTAAAGTTGAACCTAGGTGCTGAAATAAAATTGTTATATAATGTAAAAATAACAGAGTATGGAAATACTACTCTGAATCAAATCTTATGTAACAGTCTTTCTTTGGTTCATCAAAAGGCAAGAAAAGTGCATTTAAAGAGTAACTAGAAAACTCATACAAAAGAAGCTGGGAAATCCTGTGCAGCATTCTCAATTGTAAGTAGGTAAACATTTTAACTTCAAAATCTATAGTATGTTCACCATTCATCATATTTCTTGCCAAAACCACATATTTAGTTTATTAAGGATTTTCCAGAATCTATCTATCTATAAAAGTAATTTCTGGAATAGATCCTTGACATCTACTCCAGCAGATCTGGGAGTTGGGGATTCCCCCAATGAGGGGGAATCCTTGGGTGACTATGCCATTTCATTGCAGGTTCCTTCTCATGCCTCCTCAGGTAGTGTAGAAAGCCAGCCAAACCCTGACCAGAGGAGCAAGCGTGGCTGGTGCACTGCTACATTCCAGTCATTCTTTCTGGGGTGGGAATCCTCTGGAAGTTTGTTACCAGCTGGCAGAATTTAATGCAGTTCCAAGTCTTTTCTAAATTATCCCCAAGCCCGAATCTGCTCACAGTAGTCCCAGACCACTTTTAAGCCACTGTTGCCTCCTCTTCCGCAGCTGCTCTGAGTAGCTGGGGATCTGTCCCTCTATCTTTAAATATGGACAAACCTCTATTAGATTAAACAGAAGATGAGCCACAGAGGAAGTGTGTGATTGTCATTTGAATGAAATTTACACACCCAAGACAGATATATTTGCATAACACACACATTTTGAATTTCTTTTTGCTGACATAGGGTCAATAGTGTGTTACATAGCACCTTGTTACTTGTGTTAATGGCATTATTTTTTGCTCACATCTGTGGCATTTTTTACACTGTGATGAGAGTGAATTTATTTCTATTTGAAATTGATTTTTCTGACTGCAGCTGTACTCTTTTTCACTTTGTAAAAAAGGTTAAAGAAAACCCCCACAACCAAATGTCTTTTAAAAAAGTCATAAAATGAAACTGGGAAAAGTATCTATGTACATTAGCAGTTAAAGTTGCATTCCTTTAACTCATGATTTTATAGACCTCTATCAGATTCCCCCTTAGTTGTCTCTTTTCCAAGCTGAAAAGTCCCAGTCTTTTTAATCTCTCCTCATACGGAAGGTGTTCCATACCCCTAATAATTTCTGTTTCCTTTCTCAGTATTTATTCCAATTCCAATTTTTGAGATGGGGCGACCACATCTGCACACAATATTCAAGATGTGGGCATATCATGGATTTATGTAGAGGCAATATGATATTTTCTGTTTTATTATCTATCCTTTCCTAATGATTCCCAATATTCTGTTCACTTTTTTTGATTGAGCAGATGTGTTCAGAGGACTATCAACAATGACTCCAAGATTTCTCTATTGATGGGTTCCACTAATTTAGACCCCATCATTTTGTTTGTATTGTTGGGATTATATTTTGCCATGTGCATTACTTTGTATTTATCAACATTAAATTTCATCTGCAATTGTGTTGCCCAGTCACCCAGTTTTGAGAGATCCCTTTGTAACTCTTCACAGTCTGCCTGGGGCTTAACTATCTTGAGTAATTTTGTATCATCTGCAAATTTTGCCACCTCACTGTTTACCCCTTCATTTATGAATATGTTGAACAGCCCTGGTCCCAGTACAGACCCCTGGGGGACACCACTATTTACGTCTCTCCATTTTCACCATTTATTCCTACTCTTTGTTTCCTATGTTTTAACTGGAGTGCCCGCCAATGCTCTCAGGGTCATCTAACAATACTTAATTTACTTTAATGACAAGCCTTTTGTTATTTTAATCACCCTGCCTCTGTTTATAAAAAAACTCCCTGCCCCCAAAGGCTGTGCTGCTCCCAGGTTCTGAACTCATCACATATTCCACTCAAGCTGTGTTGCAATTAAAAGCTCCATCTGGGGCTAGGCAAGTAGACCTCTGGTATGAAATTCATGGCACCCCTGCGAATGACATCCTCCAACTCTGTGCTGGCGAGTGCACAGGACTCTAAGCATTCTCTCTTTCTTGTCAGGAAAAGCAGTAAGGCTCTCCTTGTTAATTTTCAAAGCCTCCACTGCCTCCCTTTCTGAGGTGGCACTGAACTTGTCTACAGCAAAACTAGTATAGTTCCTCTGTTAAGGGAGGGCAGGATCCTTTTAGCCTCTACTGAGCATGCATTCTATTTGCACAACATGGAGACCAGCTTGGGCATAGGATGATGGCCAGCTGAAGGAGCTGTATTTACAGGGATTTTCTGGTTACTGCCTCTTATGTGTCGGGGGGTGTAATGTCTGTGGCAGCTACTCTAGCTATTAGGCTTGAATAGCAGATCTAGTGAAGCATTATTCTTTCCACATTCCTTTGAAGAATTCCCCAGCAGCCATCTGAGTTACTCAAGATAGGGCCCTGGGAGCAGGATTTTGCCCCTTTTATAAACACTTAGTATCACAGTCATGCAACAAACACTTTGTACAATGATTTCAAGGGCCACAGTAACTGATTGAATGCTGCACAAGGCCCAGTATTTTACCTCCAGCATTGCACCTGAAAGTCTCTGTGCCTGGGAAAAGAGACATGTTCCTATAATCAGTGTGTTACAAAGTATCGTTACTAAGTCAGCAGGCCGGCTTGGTTTTTAGAGAAGCTATCTGTACTCATTTGAGAATGCCTAATTCTATGGGAGTGACTCATGCATTAGGTGAGTCGGTTACCTTTCACCAGGAAGATACTGTCTAAAAATAGCTGGAATAAACACCAGATTTATTCAGCTTGTAGCAGAAGGCAAACTGCATCATCTGGAACTGCTGAGTGGTTTTGTTCAAACTCTGTTACAATGTTCTCTACTTTAAGGAATCCATTCCTTGCATGTAGACTCTCTCTTGCTCCAGCAGAGGGTAGTTTATCCTCTATGTCGGAAGTTAGGTGTATTACAAGAACAATCAGAAAAGGTAACTACTTACTCCCACCTCCCTGTACTTGGATATTAGGGATTTTTTTAGGGAACTAAAAACAAACACCAGCGGACTGAACTCAACAAATTAATACACACAAATGTATTGCTAGGCTACAGTATGTTCCCAAGCTGGCACTGGAAAAGGCAATCAAGTTAAACATAAATCCCATTTCTGTCCTGCTACCAGACATTTCAAATGACCTGTAGGAGGATTTGTTACATTTTACTTCATATGCTGAGACTAGTTTCATCATCAGCCTGGTGCTCATGAGCTGGGTATATGCCTTAAACTTCATTTGGCAGCTGATAAAATTCATAGAACTTGAAATGTTTTATATTTAATGCATAAATGTGATCACCCTAACTTAAACATATTTATTCAGTCTGTTTTAAACAGTCCTATCTGCATGGGAGCGATGATGTCACTACTTCTAGTGGCCTTTTACGTTAGGGGACATTTGGTCCCAGAATGCACCTGCAGTCAGATGATCTCAAGCATATCCCTTGATCCCAGCTGCTGGCGAGCTCTTTCCTGATTCAGTAGACCCCTCTAAGACTAAGCAGCCAACAAGGATGTAGGCACCAGCGTCTGTGGGCATGGCTTCCCTAAAATGCAGCAGAAATAGAGCTGAGCAGATCCACTGGTAGAGCAAGGTTATTAAGTCCACAGAGACCCTGAGGAATTGGAGAAGAGATTGTGGAGTGGATCTGCTGCCACTGTGTGGCTTGAGTAGTGAGGGATAATTCATCTGCCTCCCCCCCCAGCTGAGCTGAGAACAGGATTCACTCCAAAGTTCAGGTCCACTGGTAAAAGAGATATGGGAAGAGGAGGCACCAGCAGCTCCTTCAGTTTCTGGTAGGGGATAGTAACGGCTGAGGTGCTCTACCCTCAGATTAAGGGGAGAGAGTAAGTTGCAAGCCTTCTCTGTGCCACTGTAGCATGAAGCCTCCTTACTCAGGCTTTGCTCAGGACAGCAGCACATGGACCCTGTACAACACCTCACAAAGGTTAACTCATTACCATAGTTGGGTCCAATAGGAATTCTGGCTTTAGAGTAGCGGTTCTCAAACTTCATTGCACCATGATCCTCTTCTGGCAACAAAAATGACTACATGACCCCAGGATGGGGGATTGAAGCCTGAGCCCAACCAAGCCCCACTGCCCCAGGTGGTGGGGGCAAAGCCGAACCCCAAGAGCTTTAGCTCCGGGCAGGGGGCCTGTAACCTGAGCCCTGCCACTCAGAGCTGAAACCAGTGGGCTTCACCTTCAACCCCAGGTGGTGGGGCTTGGGCTTGGGCTTCAGCCCTAACAAGTCTAATGCTAGCCATGGTGACCCCATTAAAATGGGATTATGCCCCACTTTGGGGTTCCGACCCACAGTTTGAGAAACTCTGCTTTAGAGGGAAAGGGTGGGTGCTCTTTGAGCCTGACAATAGGAAGCTGGATGAGGTGCTGCACTTGCTCCACACAGGTCTCTGCAAAACCTTGGGCTAGGCCTGTGACTACAAAAGCTGTCAGTACAGACACTAATAAGCCCTTCTCTTCACTTTCAAGGCATGTCACAGTCAATCCCCATCCTAGGTAGCATCTCTCATTTGCTATTGAGCTGTTGGCAGTCTTTTCATCAGCCCACAAGGCCAGCCTTCACTGTCCACTTGTTAAGGTTTCAAACAAGCATTTTTGTGTGCTTTCTCCCAGGCTGCCCCTCACACTTGGGAAGCCCTCCCTGTAAACATGGGAAAGCTACCTCATTAGCCTCCTACAAATCCCTCCTCCAACCTTGCCTTCACCATGATGTCCACAAAAAACTTGACAATCATTAGGTTGCTGCTGTGCCGAGACCACTGCCTGCCACCAATATTGTTACATTACATTCCCTCATCTATCTGTATCCATCTGTTGTCTCTTGTCATGTCCTTAGATTGTGAACTCATTGGGCCATGATCCTTTTCTTCTGTGTGTGTACAACAGAGGTCCTAGTTCATGAATGCTAACCGCTACTATAATGATACATCACTTAATTAAATAACCAATGCTTAGTGCTTTATTGTACATAGTCTGTGATTCAAAAACATGAACTAATGAGTCCTATATATCTCATCTTTTAATTCTGAATTCCAATTTAATTTGCTCTGAAAAATAAAAATTTGAAATACCCCTTTAACACTCTTGTAACTAGGGTTATGCTGTGTCCATGGAAATAATTTCACAGCCAGTTTGTGCTCGCTGTTAATATCACTCAAACAAAGTTTTCACTGTGGTGGATGTGACTATATGTTTGTTCTGTTTTTTAAATATTATATCTGAGTCAGTCATGCTTGTAAAGTAAAGTCTGGTGGTATCCTTTTGCTTCCTAGACAAATGTTAAGGATATTTTTCCTACTCTGACTTTGAGTCTAAATCCAGAGATACTGATTTAAATGGTTTTTTTTGTTTTAATTTAAAATTCATTATTCCCAAAATAAATCAGGGGGGTAGAAAATGGATCTAAAAGTCTTGTCTTTTGGGTGACACTGATATTAGCAAAAATTACCACTTTGATTATATTATATGGTAACAGTAATGTAAAGAGGATGCAAAGAAGTCCTATATAAGTTGTCAAATCACACACATATATAACAAATAAATACCTAGATATCATTTTTTATTAGCATGACAGTATTTCCTAGAGGCCCTAACCAAGATCAGATCCCCCATTGTGCTAGGTATCGGGCAAACACAGTAAGAGACAGTCAGTCCCTACTCCAAAATGATTACAGTGTAAATATACACAAGACAGGTGGGTGAGATAATATCTTTTTATTGGCCCAACTTCTCTTGGTGAGAGGGGCAAGCTTTTGGGCAGACACAGAGTTCTACTTTGAGACAGACAAAGGATGGTGATTTGTCCAAAGTCACACAGCAGTCAGTGGCAGAGGCAGGAATCTAGTCTAGGTCTCCTGAGTCCTGGTCCAGTGCCCTGCCCACTGACCAGACTGCCTTTCCACATAGCCAGACAGATCTAGCTGTGTTTCTGTTTTAAGGATTTTAGGTCATGTTTTATATTAAGGTACCATTGTAAATGGTTAATAAATATTATAAGCATATTATAGATGTGATGCATTATTGCTGGGTTATAAGCACATCAGTTAAAGGTGTTCTAGACCAGTGGTTCTCAAACTTTTGTATTGCTGACCCCTTTCACGTAGCAAGCCTTTGAGTGCGACCCCTCCTCCCCTTATAAATTAAAGCCACTTTTTAATATATTTAATACCATTATAAATGCTGGAGGCAAAGCAGGGTTGGGGGTGGAGGCTGACAGCTCACGACCCCCCTCATGTAATAACCTCATGAACCCCTGTTTGAGAACCCCTCTGCTAGACAGTTATAAACAACCTACTGATATATTGCACTCTATAATGATTAACCACTTATTAGGACACCTATGAACCATTTATAAGCTATTTATAAATGGAATCTTAATATAAAGTATGACTGGTATTTATCTATATTGCTGATCATTGCAGCAGCTAGGTGTTGTAATACAATCAAATAAGAGACTCAAACCAAACAGAGCTTCATTTTCTCTTTAGAACGGAAAGGCAGTCAGAATGTTTGCCATATGGGTGAGGGATGTTTAGTTCATTGTAAATGGTACTCTTAGTATCTAACCACACCCTTTGATTGTGACAACCTGAACCTCCACCTGTCAAAAGGAATCTAGTTTTTCAAAAGATAAGCGTACCTTGATTGTGTACCTTGGCCGGCTCTGTGCCCTTTTCACTCTTATTTTAGCAGTTAGGTATAACACTGATTTTATATGTGTGCACATTTCAGACCAACACAAGATGATGTGTTAGCCAACTATTCTTGACTAAGCACTCAGAGGATCCAGCTACTCAATGTAGCAGCACCAGTTTGGGTATCACGTATTGAAAGTGCAGATTACACTCAGTACAAATAAAGATTTAAGCCTGTGTTATATAATGCAGTGCTGCTGAGTCCACCATAGTTTTGAGTATGGCTCTCAAAAAGCTCGTTGATTATTCGGGTCTGAATTGTCTCCCAAGATACCTGGTTTGTGCTCTTCCCTGGCTATGCATGAGGGAGAGAGCGAATGCTCTTGCTTCAGCACTGTCTCCGCTTACTCCCCTGTGCTTTGTTTCCAGCTGGAAGAGTTCTGTAGGGTACAGGGGTGGAGGCTGGGGGCAGGTGCACTATGTGCACTGTACTACCCTGGAAACAAGCAGGCATTCCCCAGAAAAAGCAAATAAACCTCAGAATGAATTAAGCTTTGCACCCAGCTCTATGTTGTGGGAAATCCCTGTAGAGGTGCTGATGGGAGGGTGGGGGTGTGTGGAAGAATGGAAGGGGGAGGGGGAGGGCGGGGAGAGGAAGGAGCAGAGCCTCTCTTTGGATGGTCCTGGCCTCTCGCAGTCTCAGAGGATTATGCCACTTTGCAGCCTCTCTTTAATTTTTTGCATGTAGCTCCTCCCCTACTTCCATTTCTCAACTACGCTCATTCAAATAAACTCCAGTCACCCCCAGATGAACAGATGACCAAACTAGTAATGAAAGATCACATCACAGACAGCTGGAAAGAACGTGTATGATACGTGTCTCATTTCACTGACACGTATGCCACAGCCCTTACTGCCTAGAGCTGCAATGCACATTAAACCCGGAGGCCGAACCAGATCCATGGGTGATGTGAATCAGCTGAAGTCGTGGAGCTACACCACTCCACTTCGGCTGAGGATTTAGCCCACTGCCCTTGTTCACAGGCATTTACAATCTACATTAAATATAACATGAAAGAGGTGGTAGTAATAGCTGAGGTGCTCTTCCCTCAGATTAAGGGGAAAGAGTAGGTTGCAAGCCTTCTCCATGCCACTATAGCATGAAGATTCCTTACTCAGGCTTTGCTCAGGACAGCAGCACGTGGAGGTCCACGTGGTGTTGGTCAGGTTGTGAAGGAGATCAAGATGATGTGGTGGACAAGATGAGGAAGGTCTTTGCCAGCGCTGAATGTGAAAGTATGGAAGTGGTGGTAAAAGAAAAAATACCAAATGTAGCGGGCATGTAGCGAAGCAGAGTTAATGGACAAAGCTTGTCTCTTAGGCGCATTACCTGGGTTCCATCTTGATTCCTCTCTCCTTCACCCACTAATCCTGACACTTCTTCCCCTAGACTGTCTCCAAAAGCTATCCTTTCCTCTCTAGCCGCACTGCTAAGACTTTCAGCTATATCTGGATTATTGTAGCCTTTCTTTCTCTTGCCTCTTCACTTCTCAACTCTCCAGTTGAGCCAAACTGCCACTGCTAAAATCATCATCGTCCTGCTCTGACAATGACGCCCCATTTTTGAATCGCTTTACTGACTGCACTGCATGTCTTAACTGTTACAAGTGAAACCCCCCAGACTTATTTTTAATGCCCTACACAGCTTTTCCTATGCTTCCCTTTCTGCTCTCATACCCATTTGCTTTCTGGGCTCCTCACAAAAGTTTCTCCCTTTGTCAGCTTCCCTCATTCTGGGCTTCACACTTTCTTTCACATTGCTTCCTATGTTGCCAGTTCCTATCTGTGAAGTCCTCTCTCTCTTATGTCTGAAATCCCTCCTTTAAACACACAATTTCCACAGATCTGTTCTAGGCTGGTCATGTCACCAGTGATTTCTGTTCTACATAGGTTCCTATACTACCCTCATCACCCTAGTTTCTGAGCACCTTCTAGTAATGTGCTAAGCAACGTGACTAACATCTACCATATGTAGTTTGACATTGCAGTGTGCTTGCTATCCATTGCTTCTCTGCTAAAGGAGCAGATCAACCTCCCATGTTTTGCAGCATCTTTATAACATTGCTATTGCTCCAGAAAAGGCCACCAGTCATATTCAGTGCATTGTAAAGTGCTATTTATAGCACTATATAAAGCTTTCACAAATAATAGAAATGACCTGACGTGATGAGTCATCCCTGAACAAGAACCTGATTAAGCCATACATTGTGATGTCTCATTCCTGTGTTAGGCTCCAGCCAATCCACAAGCCAGGAGTTGGTCTGGTGACTCTCAGGGCAGGCATATAAGCATCACAGGAGACACAGCAGCTCAATCTGCCTGATGTCACTTTGTGGCTTGGAACTCTCTCCTACCTGATAGTGGTGACTGACTCCACAGGCCTTAGCCTACTCTAGCTCCAGCCTTGTTCCCACTCCTGCTCCAGTCTTGCCCGTGCTCCAGCCTAGCTTCCAGTGCTACTCTTGCTTTGTTCTGACCCTGCTCTTGACAGCTCTGGCTCTGATTCCTGGTCTGGCTACCACCACATTGACCACTAAACCTGACTGCTACTGTTCTGAGCACTAGATCTGGTCCTCCACAGCCTGCTTTCTGACAAACGGTCCCTAGTTGTTGAGTTTGGAGCTAGATCTAAACTTTCCCAGAGTTTTGGGAATACTCAAGTCATGAGTTTTGGTTTCCATATCACAATAACAGCAAAAACACCACAAACAAAGCATTTTATTTCAAACCTACTCCTGGTTCAGAAGAAATTGGGATGACAATTGAATCGTTAGTGTTCCAAATTGGAGCATCATGGTAATTGTAATGTACAGTGCATACTGATGTCTCCTCAGTTCTAAAAATAGCCTGTGGGCTAATGTAATGTTAATACCTGTTTGACAGGAGCATTTTGCTAACTGATAAAGAGTATTAAATTGTTGTGGTCATTTGGTTTCACTGACACTTTTAAACTTGCTGATACTTTTAAATAGTTTTCTTTTGCTAAATGTATACTATGTTTAGTAAAAATATCTCAGCAGAAAAACAACAAATACACTAAAAATCAAAAACACCTAGGAATCTCATTAATAGGTTTCTTTAATAAAATACGGTCCTTTCAGGAAATAGATCAGGTTGTGAAGTCTAAGCCTCCTGAGAACATAATTGAAAGATCACACGGATGTGCAAGATTTTAATATTGTGGTCACATAGCCAATGTCTAGAAATTATTATTGTTCAGTGAGATGTTGGAGTCATTACCAGTTTCTGAAGCAGTCCCTAGCCAGGGAACTTCAAATGCTGGATGCATCCATGAAGTCACTAATATAATGACAAGTATTCTGAAGGTGTATGTTTATTATCACCATAGGACCCTGATGCCTGTTCTGAGCACCTGCCATGGCTGGACTAAGAGGAAAGCAGGTTAGAACAATCTTTAGATGTCACTCCTGGTACCGCCACACACCTCAAACCAGCTCTGTTGGTGGGAGGAGGAATTAGCTGAATGGAATATCACAATGTGGCAGGTTAGTGGATAATTTAGAGCTGCCTATGGAAACATGCAGGTATAATTTTAATACACAGACATGGCATTTTTAAATTACTGGTTGTGTCTAAAACAAATGCAGGCATTTATAAAGTACTAGCCAACATTTCACTCTTAAGACAATATATCACTGTGACATTTCAGTCAAGGCAGCTTAGACTGTTAGTGAGTTTTTTACTGATTTAACACTGAAGTGAGTTTTCAGATATATTCTTACAATAGTACATTTACCTGATGTGTTTTCTTTTATGTTACAATATATCTAAGTAATCTTACTACAGTGGGATGGTCTCTGTGTTGGAGGGGATGTTTTGGTTCTGATCAACACACCCTTTCCATTCTTCAGACAGATTGAGTAATTTCTGAGGTATAGTTGATGCAAAGTTTGTTGGATTCCCCACCTCTCCCAATTCTGGGTGTCCCAGCAGTGTAACATGAGTCCATTTGGTTCACCGTTCAGGTTCAGTGACTTTCTTCCAAAGATCTTACATCATCAGATCACTGTCTGCCGCTGATTTTCTACATGTAGTGTAGTTGTAGCTGTGTTGGTCCCAGGATATTAGAGAGACAAGGGGACGGGGGAGTGAGGTAATATCTTTTATTGGACCAGCTTGTGTCTCTCACCAACAGAAGTTGGTCCAATAAAAGATATTACCTCACCCACGCTGATTTTCTACTCATTATGTTATGCCCCTCTAGAGATGATACTCTATTTTCATCTGCTGCTGTTCTATTATGTTTTTTAAAGTGTTTTTCCTTTTCATTACTTACTGTAATTTATTTTTAGATGGCGGCAGTTTGCTGAATTACAAAAACAGTTCATTGTCCATGAGCTCACTGTTGGCCTTTACTCTTATTTGTACTACAATTTGTGCATATTAAAAATGCGATTCTTAGAATTCTTAGATTGAGTATATCTGGAAACCTTTAAACTTCTAAAGGTGAATTGAGAAAATCAGGCTTTTAAACACATTTGATTGTAGTTCTGAAAAAGAGGGCTTCCTTTGGCAAAAGTTACTAAACCCTAGGCTGAAAAGATCATGCAGGTCTAACACATTGACAGTCTATTCCACTCATGTGATCAATAGCAAAGAAACAAGCATGTAAAGTCTTTTAGTTCTTTTGTGAATTCCTTATTGTTGTGATTACATATCGTACTTTTTTGTATCACTGACTAAACCGGACATGGTAAGCCAGACTTTACTCAGTCTGGTCCAGCTCAACATGTGTATTTGATGTGTTCACCATTGCATTATTCTTGGGTATTTTCATTCTGAATTGGATTGGGTAGTTCTTAGTTTTGTGTCAGCAAAAAGTGCATTCATTTGCTGCCTAGTTATGTTCCTTCCTTCAGTTTACTGATGCAAAGTCAATCACTCCTAATGCTCATCTGGAAAATGACTGAAAGACGTATTTAAAAAATACAAAAAAAAAAAAAAAAGTTAGTCATATCCAGATGGACCTGGAGTTTCCCAGTCATTGACTTCTCTCTAGCCTTCTCCCTGAAAGGGAAGAGGTTAGAGACTGGTAGTTAGTCAAGATGTCACATCATGAGAAGTGTTTTAAAGCAGAAGATGAACTTCCACGGCCACCAAGCATGCCTTTATTTTTGTGAATTTATGCTGACTATCCATAATTAATCCACAACATATTAAAATATGCCTGATTAGTGTTTTCCATATATTCCCTATGGCAGAAGTCAGTATGGGTGGGTGGTACTGTCCAAATGCAGTCCAAGATACTTCAGATAGGTGCTCAGGTTTCGTAATTAGGGTTTAGATAGATAGATCAACTGTAAGGTCCCTTATCTCTTTTGTCACTCCTTCTGAGTTCCGGGTTGGAGCCTCAGGAGTTTGTTAGTCATTGATTATCTATTCTGCTGTGTTTTCCTGATATATTTCATTTTATTCCTTTAGGAAGTTTGTGTTGTTTTTGGCATACGACCCATCCACCTTTTGGTGAGCAGTGGGTTGAATGTAACTCTTTAGCTATGTCTACATCATACATTAACAAATTTACCTTTGCTGTGTATTTTGAAGCCCTGCTGGTTCCTGCATTGAACCTATTGAATCTTATGTACTTAAGACTGGATTTTGTTACTTTTTTATCTTAGTGTTTTTGTGCAATCTTCCTTTCATTCTCCACTCTCTTTTATAAACATTCTCTGCATCAATCTGTAATTTTTTTCTATACTTTCCTGTAAGCTCATGTTTTATAACCTTACAGATGCTTATTTCACAGCCTCAAGTTCATTTTACATGGCTTCATTTATTCAAATTGGTCTTTTTAGGTCATGATCTGCATGGAGGATGCCCCTTAGTGCACACTAGGAAAAGAGCAATAATTAGGGCACAAACAAGTCTTAATTCATACCTTCTTTTACCTTAAAAATCAGTGCAAAGTAATACACAGTCCCTTCTTCTCAGCCTGGGCGAATCCTTGCAGTCCTTCAGAGCTGCCTTCATAGATTACTTTTGCCAGGAGCATGAATAATCCCAGCGAAATGTGAAGGGAATCAAAGAGTTAAACACTCAAATACGCAGACCACCTCCCTCAGCCCCAGAACCCAGCCCACAATGCTTTTCCTGCAACTACAGTGCAGTGTGAATCTCGTGGTTTCTGGAAAAGGGGGTAAAAGTAAAACTGCCTCTTAAATGTTTGTTTCATTTCTTGCATACGCTTAGGGAACAGCTTGAATTTGGTCCTCAAGAGTTTGTTTTGCAGCATGCTTAATAGAAGCAACAGAACTCTGAAGAATCACTGAGATAAATACACTTCATAATAAATTCATCTTACTTTCCACTCAGAACAAATTTTTAAAAAAGGGAAATGAAAATTAAATATTTATAAATACAATTTGCTGAACAGCAAAACAAATGCCAGCCGTTCAGAGAAAGGGAAGGCCTTTTGAAAGTGGAAATTACAGTAACTACAAGGGTCAAGTATTGCACAAGAGATTACAGCTAACAGCTGATGATCAGTTAGGGAAAACAGCAACAGAGCATCATCTGCTTCCAGAGCACTTGTTATGGAGATATTAGACCCCTGTCCTGCAGACACTAATGCATATGGGTAACTTTATCCTACGGAGCTCAGGGGGACTACTCACATGTGTAAATGGTTGCATGATTTGGCCCTTGATGAACCAGTTTTATAAAGCACATGAGTGGCTGAAGAGGTTCCGCTCATGCATTGTTTTAACTGAAGGGCCCTGACTCCATTAGTGACCTCTTAGTAAGGAGCATGTTGATGGGGAGCTGGGTCTTGACACCTTCATTTTGTAGGAGCTCTGCTATTGTGCCTTAGCTTGCCCCAAGGCCTTTGCTCTGTTGGCTGTGATGTGTAGAACTCACTCTATTTGGTGCGTCAGTTCATTTTATTAAAAATAATTTCTATTTTGCAAGAGTGGAGAGTCCATCAATGTAAGGGGGGGTGATGGGATGAAAACTTTTGCACAGTTGTTTCCTATTAACAGCTGATTTTGTATTCAGATCTACAATGGCAGACCCGGATAACCATGTGGCTCTGATTGCAAGACTTGGGCCTGCATGGAGATTTTCCCGGTAGACTTCAGAGGCCTGATTTTCAGAAGTAGAGAGTGGCTCTGGCTCATCTGAGCTTACATAGTCGAGTAGTGATGAAATGTGGAGATTTTCCATCACAAAGCCTTCATAAACATGTTTATAATTAGCACCACAGCACTGCAACCAGGGAAATAAAGAAACACAAAGAAAATAAATGAATGGAATTGAATTAAAAAGAAAAGGAAAAAAGGCAAAATGTTAAGAAAGAGAAACACCAAATATGAAGCACAAAGACAATCTCTACTTATGAGGCATCCATGTCCTATGGTGCTATGAAGAGTCAATATTGCTCTAACGAGTCAGGAGTATCCACAAGAGGGCAAGAACTAATAATACCCCACAGGAAAAGATAATGATAAAGAAAACTGTGGGTGTACACTGGACTGAGCTGATGCATTCTCTTAAACTTAACTGATGCATATTCATGAGGGAAGCCTGCATTCACAAAGTTGATATTAACATACCGGTAGTTATAAAATGGTAACCAAAGAACAATAAGGTCCTGATATTTATCATTTTGGGACAAGGTGAGTTTAAAGTCAGTTACCAGTTAAAGAAGTCTGAACACATCTCTGCTGTTTAATTTAATCACAGGTGTCTATTTTAGAATTTTAAAGGTCATAAGTGACTTGAGGTGGGGATAGTTTTATAAATAAAATTATTATTGCAATAAACACAGGTCAGAAGTCATCCACACAATACTAGATACAGTGTTACGTGCATGTTTTCCTTCACTTTACCCTTGTGTATAGTATGTTGTTATATAACCATTGTATGCACATATACGACGATATAAGCCCCTCCATGTATGTATACACCCACAAATCCTAATGTATACATCTAACAGATATACACATTCACAATATAACCAGGAGGGCTATAATAATGATATTCTACTTTGTACAACCTTTCATTTTAGGCTAGTCTGCTCTTCTCAAACACTTTGTAAATTCCTCATTTCCCTTTTATCAGTATGATTTTTTTCCATTAAATGGTGAAAGAAAATAGCTGTTATAGCACACTTTTCATCCATATAGCTCAAAGCATTTTACAAAGGATGTCAGTATCATTATCTGTGTTTTACAGGTGGGAAAACTGAGGCAGAGAGAGGAGACATAACTTGCCCAAGGTCACCTAGCAGGCCAGTGTCAGTGCTAGAAGTAGAACTCCTGAGGCCCAGTGCTTTATCCACTAGGCCGCACAGCCTCCTTTGCCTCACTGACTTCTTTGTCCCCTTCTCCCTTTCTTAGATACCCATTGCCCAAAAGGGATCCCCATGGACAGGGAATTCCACACATGCCATCCTGCACAGATCCCATTGTAGAATCGGGGATTTAGAGGCTGGCTAAGCAAAACCAAGTTCTCTGTAGGCAAAAATGGTAGCTCCCCTGAGAAGAGTGAACTAGACCTGGCTGCTGTGTCAGTTTAGATGACTAGCTTCCCATAAAAGGCAGAAGCAATTGCAGATTGTCTTTTCATTAAAATCTCTAGTGTTTATACTGTATAATTTTATAGTAGTTTGTCGCTTCTCCTGTACAATTACTAAATGCACACAGGCATGACTATGGGCCTGATCCTCCCCTCACTTCCACCACAGTCATTCAGGAGTTACTCTACTGAGGCCAGTGGCAAGTGTAAGGGCAGGATCATGTTAATTTCTTCATTTCCCTTATTCTTGGACATGGCATTACAAAAAATGATGTGTACAGTCATTAAGAAACAGTACTGAGTTTATATAAGTAATGTGAGTCAGCTTCTAGTCTGAGCCTAATTTTGACCCCTCCTTTAACTGCCTAAAAAAAAAAAAAGTTTCTCCCTACTTAGGCGATAGGTGTATACTGCAGTAAATCCAAGGTTAATCAAATAAGATGCTGAGTGTTGGACTTGAAAAAAAAAAGTGTGGATTTGTTATACTTTTTTGAAAAGTAAATTTTTTTGCAGAAGTGTTTCTGATGATGTCACATTTGCTTTATACATTATTCTTCAATTTAGCTCATGTAATGTGAATCCACCTTTAAAACTCTCTCTAGCACTAAACCAATAAAATGTTATGTTATACTATAAGGAAGGCTCAGAGAATGAGAACAAACTCCACGTGAATAGTCCCATAATAAAAGCTACATTGTTACACTATTCATGTCAAGAAGGGTTTGCAGGATTGGACCCATTATCTCTGTCTGTAAAGTGTAATAATATAAGAGTTTGAGTCACCATAATGTTCTGTTATTTGGTGCAATAAAAATGCAAATAAATTATTGGGTGCAAATAAAAATTTGGTTTTATAAAAATGGATCCACACTAACTGAGCTCAGTATTTTCTCCACATTGCATTGGCTCAGTATCTCAAGTACCTCTTTATTAAGTCTTCTTTTGTGTCTCATCTATAGCTCAGCATTTCTTTTCTGTCTTTCTAATTGTCACTTTTCCCAGGGTTTCATTTAATTTCCCAGATGGTTACTTTCATTTAATTCCTCCTTGACTGCCTTCACAAACCTGTAAGATGTACATAGAAAATAGGCTTAAACAGTATGAGTTTTTTTTTTTTAAATGTCTCTCTGTGATATGAAAAATAAAGTGAACTTCTACTAAGTTTGCAAATACAAAACCCTTTTTTTAAATCAACGCAAACCCCTGCACTACTTATTTCCACTCATTTAGCAGGATAACACTATCTCCACTGCTATGAGTTAAGCAGCATCATATACTGGACGTTGCTTGCAGGGAGCTCTTTCAACTTTAACTTTTAGAGATATTGACACTAATATAAAGTAAACAAAATGTGAAATGTTTCTGACAGACATGTTTTCCAGCCATATAATTTTCACCACTGAGATCAAATTTGTTGTTCTTTGGCCCTTGTTCTTTAGTACCTTTCCCCTCAGAGAAACAAACCAAAGAGAAAGAGCCCCAGACAAGCATACTTATGACCCAAAGAAAGCTACTGTAGTGATTCCAACCTTCATCGTACTTAAGAACAAAGTAAGTTCATTGAAGCACTATATAATGAGGTGAAATAATGGAAAGAAAATCTGTGAGGTTAGTGTAATTGTAGTGATACGATGTGGTGAAAGTGGGCTTTGCAGCTGAGACACACTAAGAGCCTGTCTGTTCTTGGCTTTTATTTCAAATGTCAGCCATTACTAAACACAGTTGACATATTCTCTTAATATCAAAGTACAACGTTCTTATTGCCCATCTAGCCTGTTGAAATGGTGATTCAAATCTCTCTTGTCCAGGCTTTTCACACCAGTCCAGCAGAAGTATGTCTTCAGCAAGCAATCCACTACAACCTTGTTCTTGTTTATGTAATTTGACTGATTAATATCAATAGTATGAATTCCTTGGTTCAGATTCTGCCACCATTGCTCATGTTGAGTCGTGTAATCCATGAGTAGTCCCAGTGATTTGAATGGGACTAGTAAGAAGTTGCTCCATGTAAAGGTGGCAAAATATGCCCCATCGTGATTTTCCTAGTCCTTCTTTCCTGGGATGTGGAGACTGATGGAGGTGTATGTAGTAGTTTTAAAAAATATCATATGCCCTGCAGATTACATGATATTATCATGCTGAATGCATAGGGCTAAATCAAAGGAGCTTTTAGAGGAGCCAAGTGGGAAAGGCAAAACCATGACAAAGATAAGAGGAAACAATAGAGACCTGTTTGTTGAAGAATATCCCCTAAGTGGCTTCATCCAGGCTAAAATGGTTTACTCTTCCCAAGTCTAAGCCTAGAACCTAAGCAGAATGCTAAACCATGATGAGACCCCTGGCCTAGAAAAACAAGGGCATTTGGGTGAGCGAAGGGGGGCCGCCCAGAGAGTGTTAATGAGAGCTGACAAGGTGACATACAGACAGAGCATGCGGTGAGCAGAACAATCTGCTTCTCCCAGTCAGAGACGGGGATTTGCTGGGCCAAATGCAAGGAAAGATTAGGATGGAGGTAAGGGGAAATACATGTATAGGGCTCAGTTGTTTTAACCCTTTACTCTATATGCTTTGTACCTTTGGGTGAATGAATAATTAATGCTTTGTTTTGAAGATGCTGTGTCACTGCAAGAGAGGCTTATCAAAGCCATATTCATTTGGGCCTCTCATGTTAACATGGTACCAGGGGGCTGCAGCTCAGAGATCTAGTCTAAGGCCTGGTCTACACTAGGAGGTTATGTCAAATTTAGCAGCGTTAACTCGAATTAACCCTGCACCCGTCCACACAGTGAAGCTATTTATTTCGACATAGAGGTCTCTTTAAATTGATTTCTGTACTCCTCCCCGATGAGGGGAGTAGTGCTAAATTCGACATGGCCATGTCGAATTAGGGTAGGTGTGGATGGAATTCGACGCTAATAGCTCCGGGAGCTATCCCATAGTGCACCACTCTGTTGACACTCTGGACAGCAGTCCGAGCTCGGATGCTCTGACCAGCCACCAGCCACACAGGAAAAGCCTCGGGAAAATTTGAATTCCTTTTCCTGTCTGGCCAGTTTGAATCTCATTTCCTGTTTGGACATCCTGGCGAGCTCAGCAGCACTGGCAACGATGCAGAGCTCTCCAGCAGAGGTGACCATGCAATCGCAGAATAGAAAGAGGGCCCCAGCATGGACTGATCGGGAAGTCTTGGATCTGATCGCTGTGTGGGGCGATGAGTCTGTGCTTTCGGAGCTGCGATCGAAAAAACGGAATGCGAAGATCTACGAGAAGATCTCCAAAGCCATGACAGAGAGAGGATACAGCCAGGATGCAACGCAGTGCCACGTGAAAATCAAGGAGCTGAGACAAGGGTACCAGAAGACCAAAGAGTCAAACGGATGCTCCGGATCCCAGCCCCAGACATGTCGTTTCTACGAGGCACTGCATTCCATTCTAGGTGCGTCCGCCACCACTACCCCACCACTGTCCGTGGACTCTGCTGATGGGGTATTGTCGACGGCCGCTTCCTCGGAGATGTTTGCGGACGGGGAAGATGAGGAAGGAGATGAGGAGGATGAGGCAGTCGACAGCGCTTTCAACGCTGATTTCCCCAACAGCCAGGATCTCTTCATCACCCTCACGGAGATCCCCTACCAACCCTCCCAAGGTGGTAACCCGGACCATGAATCAGGGGAAGGATCTTAGGTAAGTGTTTTAAATATTTATTTTGAACAGAATAGGAATGGTATCTTAACAATGGGTTTTTCATGATTAGTTTGCCCTAGGCACTTTAGTTTTTAGTCCTTGCCAGTGCAGCTACTGGAAAATTTTGTCAATATGTCTGGGGATAGAGCAGAAATCCTCCTAGGACATCTCCACGAAGCTCTCCTGGAGGTATTGTGAAAGCCTTTGCATCAGGTTCCTGGGGAGAGCGGCCTTATTGCGTCCTCCATGGTAGGAAACATTTCCGCGCCAGGCTAGCAGCAAGTACTCTGGGATCATTGCCTCGCAAAGCATGGCGGCATACGGCCCTGGTGTTTTCTGGCATTCACGCAGCATGCGGTCTTTCTCTGTCTCCGAAATCCTCATCAGAGTGATATCACTCATGGTGAAATGCTTTGAATTAGGGGAATGTTAGTATTGGGACTGATTGCCTATTCCTTTACATAACTGTAACCGGCGGTTTACAGCCACGCGGTGGAGGCGGGACAGGGGCAGCATGCAGGGAACTTTCCCGGGGACAGCCGCAAGGGGGGTGGGACAGGGGCAGAGTTCATGCTGGCTGGATTGCCGGCAGCAGGAACTGGCCAACGCTAGGAGCATTGCTTGGAACATGAAAGGAGGACACTGCTATAAATTAAGCTTTAAGGAGCCAAAAGTCTACGGCTTACCATGTCCGCCTGCTAGCCGAATTCCATTGTCCGACCCCGCTTGTGTGATCTGTACAGCAAGACCCCAGTCACTCAATGGGAATGCCGAAAATTCGACCTTGTACTGAGTGCGCATGTGGTAGGTACTATGCATGGTCTTGTTCACAGAGAAAGACTATATTCATTGTTCACAAAACTGTATCTTTGTGAGGAATTCACTCCCTTTTTCCCATCCCACAGCTGCGAGTGTCTCCCAAGCTACCCCGGCATCCCGCTCCCAAAGGCTGGTGCAGATCAGGCGACGAAAGAGAAGGACACGGGATGAGATGTTCTCAGAACTTATGGGCTGCTCCCGAGCCGAGGCGGCCCAGCAGACCCAGTGGAGGGAGAACATGTCGCAATACCAGTGATCACACAGCGAACGGGAAGACAGGTGGTGGCAGGAAGACCAGCAGGCGACTCAAATGCTGCTTGGACTAATGAGGGAGCAAACAGACACGCTCCGGCGCCTTGTAGATGTTCTGCAGGACCGGAGGCAGGAGGACAGAGCCCCGCTGCATTCTATCTCTAACCGCTCTCCCCCGCCACAAAGTCCCATCCCCCCCTCACCCAAAGTCCCAAGAAGGAGGGGTGGCAGGCTCCGTTGAAACAACCAGTCCACCACTGCGGACCACTCTAGGAGCAGGAGCCTGTCATTCCTCGAGTTTAGAAGCATTCTTTCCATCACTACACCCGCTCCCCACCACAGTCTGCGTCCCAGTTTCAATACTTTACCACAAAATCCTTAATAAAGAAAATGGTGTTAATGAACAAAATTTCATTTATTTTATTTTTAAAGGTGTGTTGGAAGGGGGGGAAGGGGGTTGGTAACTGGAGAGGATAGTCAACATTAACTGGGTAAAGAAACGGGGGCAGGTTCAGTTTCTGTTTAAACAAACTTAATAGTCACAGGTTACCCTGCTCACTCTGGAACCTAGCTTTCAAAGCTTCCCGGATGCACAGCGCGTCCCGCTGGGCTCTTTTAATCGCCCAGCTGTCTGGTTGGGCGTAATCAGCAGCCAGGCAATTTGCCTCAACCTCCCATCCTGCCATAAACGTCTCCCTCTTGCTCTCACAGAGATTGTGGAGCACACAGCAAGCTGCAATAACAATGGGGATATTGGTTTCGCTGAGATCAGAGCGAGTCAGTAAGCTTCTCCATCTCCCCTTCAGAGGTCCAAAAGCACACTCCACCACCATTCTGCACTTGCTCAGCCAGTAGTTGAAGAGTTCTTTTTCACTGTCCAGGGCGCCTGTATAGGGCTTCATGAGCCAGGGCATTAGTGGGTAGGCTGGGTCCCCGAGGATCACTATAGGCATCTCCACATCCCCAACAGTTATTTTGTGGTCCGGGAAGTAAATACCTTCCTGCAGCCGTCTAAACAGACCAGAGTTCCTGAAAACGTGAGCATCATGAACCTTGCCCGGCCATCCGACGTTGATGTTGGTAAAATGTCCCCTATGGTCCACCAGTGCTTGCAGCACCATTGAAAAGTAGTCCTTTCGGTTAATGTACTGGCTGGCCTGGTGGTCCGGTCCCAGGATAGGGATGTGAGTTCCATCTATAGCCCCACCGCAGTTTGGGAATCCCATTGCGGCGAAGCCATCTATGATCACCTGCACGTTTCCCAGGGTCACTACCTTTGAGAGCAGTAGCTCAACGATTGCGTTGGCTACTTGCATCACAGCAACCCCCACGGTAGATTTGCCCACTCCAAATTGGTTCGCGCCTGACCATTAGCTGTCTGGCGTTGCAAGCTTCCAGAGGGCTATGGCCACTCGCTTCTGGAGAGTCAGGGCTGCTCGCATCCGGGTGTCCTTGCGCTTCAGGGCAGGGGACAGCAACTCACAAAGTTCCAGGAAAGTTCCATTATGCATCCAAAAGTTTCGCAGCCACTGTGATTCATCCCAGACCTGCAGCACTATGTGGGCCCACCAGTCCGTGCTTGTTTCCCGGGCCCAGAATCGCCATTCCACAGCATCAACATGACCCATTGCCACCATGATGTTCACGGCGCGGGGTCCCGTGCTTTGTGAGAGGTCTGTGCCCCTCTCAGACTTAATGTCCTCACCACGCTGCCATAACCTCCTCGCCCGATTTCTCAGCATCTGCCTCCGAAAAAAGTGCATGATAAGGCGCGAGGTGTTGACAACGGCCATAACTGCAGTGATGATCGCAGCGGGCTCCAGGCTTGCAGTGCTGTGGCATCCGCGCTGTCAATCACCAGAAAAGTACGCCAACTGATTGCCTGCCAGCACTTTCACGGAGGGAGGGCGGGAGTGAGGGTTGAATGACGACAGTTACCCAAAACTTCCCTCGACACATTTTTTGCCCCAGCAGGCACTGGGGGCTCGACCCAAAATTCCAATGGGCAGCGGGGACTGCGGGAACTGTGGGATAGCTGCCCACAGTGCACCGCTTTCAATGTCGACGCTTGCCCTGTTAGCGTGGACTCACAAAGTCGAATTACTGTCCTTAGTGTGGATACACACATTCGACTTTGTAATATCGGTTCCACAAATTTGCTTTAAGTAAAATCGAACTATTCTCGTAGTGTAGACATACCCTAAGAGTTTGCCTTGTGACTGTGATATGGCATCGCACATTTAATTTCTCTGCTTTCTTTTATGTGTTTTAACAATGTTGGCTCATTAAATGTGCTATATTGTTCAGCTTTGGGAAGTTTTGTGTATGTGCTAATTCAAATACAAGATACTTGTCCCAATACATCAGCCAGCGTTTAGAAACTTTCTTCTCATCTCTGAGAAAATTATAGTTGAGATGTTCTTCCCAGATGACAACTATTACACTGCTTTAGTGCTGGTAAAAGTCTATTCTCCTTGAGATGTCAAATGAAGGTCTCTTCTGACCATTCCTGGTAGCAACTGAAGATATGTTACTAAAAGATTTGGCGTGGAACCCTGGCCCCCATTGAAGTCAATGACAAGACTAGCATTGACTTCAATGGGGGCCAGGATTTCACTCTTGGTGTCCTGGACAACATTCCCTCTGGGAACCAAATACGTTCTAGAGTCCTTCTGTACGGGTGAAATGTGTCAGAAATGAGAGGGCCTGCAGCTGCGCCTGGGACTGGCTAGCTCAGGCTGCAGGCAGACTAATGAGTGCAGATGGGTTGCAGGAGGACTGCCCGATTGACTGAAGGGAGCCTGCTGGTATTCTCTTAAGCCCAGAAGCAGCAGGTCACCCACTGCTCAAGGCTTATGCCTAGAGCTGCAATCACTCTGGTGCCTGCCTTGTTCCCAGCCTTGCTTCTGCATTATTTCCAGCCTGGCTCTAGTCTTGTTCCTCTGAGCTCCCAGCCCTTCCTCCAGCCTGATTCTTTGTTTCGCTCCAACTAACCCTGGCTCTGGTCCTTGGCTCTGGCTCTGCCCCTTGGCTATGTACTACAGCTCTGACCCTCAGCTCTGGTTCTTGGCCCCACCTTGCTCAAGCTCCAACAGCTAGGCCAGACCTCCCAGGCCTCAGACCTGACAAAATGTACCTATGTACAGGAGGCCAGGACAAAGGTTTAAAGTGGGACATAAATGTGGCAGTGGGGCATGAGCCCTGTGCTGGCCTCTGCACAGAGGTGTCCTCATCCAATGTGACCCACAGTACTGTAAGATACTGCACTGCCAATATCTTCTTCACTGCCATGTAAAGCACTCTGGGACGTAAGTATAGGAAATGCTATATAAATCCAAATTTGGTTTTAATCTATCCTTCTTTTAGAAATAAAACTGTTGACAATGGCCTACAGATTAAATTATATGATTCATTAACTTTGACGATTGGAACATAAACATGCACTTTACAATGCAGCTGTGCTCAAGTATAGCAAGATTATTGATCATAAATCTATCTTACCAAGCAAATGACTTCTGCAGTCAGTGAGGTTTTCAACGATCACGCTGGTATTGTAAATTACTTTGCAAATCATTTTATGAGTTTAAAAATGGAAGGTCTGAATAACAGATTGTTTCTTCGTGTGCTATTCTGCGGGAGGATGATGGCACTGGAAAATTACAATTTCTTTTCACCTGTGCTCACTTTTCACAGGAGGACAGTAGGGCTCTAAGTTCTGTCTTTTTCAGATGCTTGGATAAGCAGCTGCTCTGCATTAGAATGTGTTCATTCCAAAAGAGTTACTTGACGGCAGTAAAGATGCAATAAGTATAATTTGATAAGTATTGACCCATTTTGGTTGTTTCCCACTTGTCCACTTTATCTGAATAAATGTCCTTTGAAAGCCTGATACCATTAGCTTTTCATTGTGGAGAGCTCTAATGGAATGAGGACTGTCAAACAGAATCTGCTCCATTGTCAGACATGCAAACTTAAAATCAGAAAAGCATGACTTTTGTTCCATCATGATTTTATAAGAAGTGTTTTTTGTGAACAAAGACAATGACACTCTCCATTTATGGGCCTTGATTCAGCAAAGCAAAGCAGGTGTTTAGTTCCATGAAATCAATGGTGCTACTCACTTTATTAAAGTGAGGCACTTGCTTAAGTGTTCTGCGGAGCCACAGTGCTGTATTTGAATTTCTCCGATATCCCGCCATCCAGCTATCTTTGTTCCTGTCGTTCATTATGGTCTACATTGTACAAACTGCCTTGCAACCTTGTTGAAGCCCCTATGTCAGTGACCCCCCCACAAAGAACAGTAATCGCATCAAAGTTCCTGCAGATGCATTTCAGTTATATTTGCTTTTCAGTAACAAGGGGATGCAATCATTAGGAAATGGGAATGGAATTTACAAAGTATGATTAATAGAGTCACCAAACCAGTTAATTCATTAGCACAAGATGTTCTCATCTTAAGAACTTCCAATGAAACAAATTACATCAAAACAGATTTAAAGCCACAATATATTTTACCCGATAATCTATCTTGCTGCCCGATGCTAAGAATCAGTTTTGGCTACATACGGTTAGTCTATATCATTATGCATTTGAGGTGAAATTCATTCCTGTGCAAAGCAGCTGCACAAGACCTACGAGCTGCTTAAAGCCCATTTATGCTCTCAAAATAATGGCCCATAGGTCTTGTGCTGCTTCTCTGTGCAGGGGTAAATTTCACCCTTGAAGACTGATTGGACTGATAGAACTTATAAATACCAGACATACCTAACTTGGTTGTATACACCGCTGAAAACAGTAGAATCCCAGGTGCACTAGAGAATCTCTTACGATTCAAAGACTTCCAAAGTCATTGTGGAGGGAGCATTTGCTGTGGTTTCTTTCATATTTACTAAAATGCAGTGACTTTTTTTTTCTTTTTCTTTTGAAGTTGTATCTCACGAAACTGAATGTTTTAAAAAAGTTTCCAGTTTAAACATGGTAAAAAGCACAGGCCTCATCATACCACTGTTGCTAATGGTGAGTAGTACCTTATTACATCAGTAATACCATTAAATCAATAGGATTGTGTGTGTAGTAAGGTACTATTCAGTAAGAGTGGTACAATTGAAGGTACTATGAAAATAGTAAATCAACTCTACTGGGATTTGAACTGAATATGACCAAAGGAGCAATTCAAACATTCTCCCCAGGCAAAATAAAATCAGCACAGACTGAGAAGTATGGTACATATGTTAAAGATGACTCCGTGTAGCTCTAATGTACATGATCCTCATTTATAGGATAGGAATAAATGTGTGATAGGAATTCATTATTTGTATAGCATCAACAAGCAAGTCCTTTGGACTTCATTCAGCAGTCTCACAAAGTCATCCATATCATTTACACACGTAGCACAATATTCATTCATGCAGGCTCAAAAACAAAACAAGTTTCTGTTTCAGCCCCTCCCTTTCCTCTGGGTAAGCTCCAAGGAGAGCTGCTATCCCATTGGAACCCTAGACATGTTTGCATATAGCTCCTGAAGCATTACCCGTACTCGGTTGCCAACATAAATATCTGTGCATGAAAAAACAACTTGCAAGGCCTTTGCAACGCATAACATGTCTGAAAAGGGAGAGTATAATTTTTAGGTTGCTTTCTGGACCAACCTGCGTAAATCCTTTAGGCTGCACAACGAATTCATATTATTCGCTATGTTCCTGAGGGAAGGGAAAAACGCTCTTAGCCAACAACCAGAGCTTGTGCTAGTGAAGTTAATGGCAAAGTTTTCATTGACTTCAGTGCTACATGATTAGTCCGTGAGCTATCAAGATGTACACATAGTGTGCACGACACTGAGTAACTGCATTATCATATTGGTCTGCCCCTTATCTTTCCACACTCAGTTCCTTCCCACTGTTTGTCACACTCAGTTGTATTGTCAGCTCTAAATCATAGGCCCCAATCCTGCTTTAGCTCCATGTAAGCAAACCTCTGGGGGCATGTGCACAGCCCTGTTGACTTCAGTGGGGATCTGTGTGGGTGCCGGGGTCCACCCACATGGAATTCATTGGAGGACTGGGACCATAGACTAGATGTTCTTTTGGGCAGGATCTGTCTTTCTGTGAAGTACCTAGCACGCTCTCAGCATCTATTAATAATAAAAACATAATACACCCAAAATGAGGTTAGAGAAATGTAAATTGCAGAGTAGAGTCTAAAGGACTGAGGATCAAATCCTGTTCCTAATAAAGTCTATGGCAGGATTCCCATTGAACTCAATGGGGCAATGACTTGGTCTTGAAAAAAGGAGGTGAGATGGAGAGAGGAGGCTAATAGGAGCTAACTTTTCTTCTCGGCAGTAGACGTGTAAATGTATTTTTCACTGCATGTTATTATCTGGAATATACGGTAGGTTGTGGTAGGACAATGCATACCATTTGCCACACCTTATCAGGTCATTTCCCCTTATTTTTAATGACTAGTTCAGGATATTAAGCAGTAGATATTATTCCGACGGCAAGCTTAGTTCCTTGGCAGACTCCTTACACCTCTGAATTGACAGGTCTGGAGCTGCCTCTGGCCAGAGGTGGATTAAAATGTATTGGGGCCTTGGGCACAAAGAACATTTGCCTCCCCCCCCACACTGTGATGATCAGCTCCCCCGTTGCAAAGCACAGCACCTGCTACTAGCACCAGCCTCTTCCCGGTGGTGGGGGGCGCAGTGGGCCTTAGCTCCCCTCACCATGGGGCCCTGCTGCCTGCTCCTCCTCTCCCACCTGAAGCCCTAAGAGCATCCCAGGGAGCCTGGGCCATTGTGGGGAGCCCTGGACCCTCCCCCTGCACTGGACGACGTGCCCCAAGGGGGCAGGGACACAGGCCAGGGACTGCTCTTGGCTCCCCACTGCACAGCGGCCTGAGCTCCCTGGGCAGCTCTTACCTCTGCCCAGCTCTGGCTTCCGACCTGGCCAGAGGTGGGGCCCCAGAGGAAAGAGGAGCATAAGAGGTGGGACCACAGTTCTGGTGCTGGTGGCCTTCCGCCCTTCGCTCCTGGGGCCCCAAATTGGCAAGGGCCCCATGGGCCTGTGTGTTAATCCACCACTGCCTCCGGCCACTGCTTATAGGCTGCATTGATTTTCTTTCATGGAGAAGAATGTTTGCCTAACTGCAATCATGCAAATCCCGCAATGTGATGTTGTCATAAACTGTTGTAAAGTGAAAAAGGGCAGGATACCTCCTTGCCCATATATGGCTCCTGCATTCATCTTCTGGGCATTGGCTCTAAGGCTGCCTGAATGTAAGACATATTTCACTTCTGTTTTAGACTACCTTCCGTAGCAGAAGGGAATTATAAAGCTTCTCTGCAAGAGAGAAAAATGTTTTAAAACAACAGAGAGATGCTGACCTGCTTGGGGTCTCTAGGCGCTAGCGGACTGCAAATCATCATGCATTACGTTTCCCGGGGAATGTGTCCCCCTAAGACTTGGTTCAAAAATTGCTGACTATAAGCCCTGCCCATAGTCTAGTGGTTAGAGCAAAGAGCTGGACGCTAGCATTCTTGAATTCTATTTTTTGCTGTGCCACTAACACTGTGGATCCTTCAGCAAGTTATCTAGAAGACAGATTTTCAAAAGCACAAAGTGGAATTGGGTGCCCAGTTGAGCCCATAATTTGCCTTTGACAATCTCCCGTTTAACTTTCCCTGAGTCTCAGTTTACTCACCTGTGAAAATGGGTGGAATACTTACCTTGTTCATTAGGGTATGGATGTTACACAGGCACACAGGAATTGGCAGACTAGATCAGGCCCAAGCAGGGTCGGCTCCAGGCACCAGCGGAGGAAGCACGTGCCTGCGGTGGCACATGTTAAGGGGCAGCATTCCATCCATTGTTGGGGTGGCACAGTCCGGGCGTTTTTTTTTTTTGCTTTGGCAATTCGGGCAGCGGCATTTCGAGCAGCTTTTTTTTTTTTTTTTTTTTTTTTGCCTGGGGTGGCAAAAATGGTAGAGCCGGCCCTGGGCCCAAGGTCCATCTAGTCTAGTATCCTGTCTGATGGTGGCCTGCACCGGATGCTTCAGAGGAAGGTACAACAAACCTTATGTATTGTGAAATGATTTAATGGGTCCAAGGAGAAGAAGGGGTGGGACCAGCAGAATAAGGACAATGAGCTTCAAAAAAGCAGACTTTGACAAACTGAGAACTGGCAGGTGTAGTCCCATGGGAAGAAACTCTAAAGGAAAACGGAGTTCAGGAGACCTGTCTATTTCTTAAAGAGACAATATTAAAGGCACAACAGCAAACTATTCTGGTGCAGAAGAAAGACAAGAAGACTAGACAGTGGCTAATGTGGCACCATCAGGCGCTCTTTAATGACCTGAAAATCAAAACTGGTGGCCAGCTTAAGCTCTGAAGCATGAGCTCTAGAAACATGAGACAAAAACTATAAGTGAGTCCCAGTGCTGTTGACCCCTGTCCCCCATTATCACAAGCAGTCCTATCATGCAATTGCACTCATAAATTTGTCCAACTCTCTCTTAAAACTAATTAAGTTGTTTGCCTCCACAAGCCATATTGGGAGGCTGGTTTCACAACAGGTTTAAAGACCATACTCAAAGAGAAGTTATCAGTGGTTTGCTATCAAACTGGGAGGACTTATCTAGTGGGGTTCTACAGGGTTCTGTTCTGGGTCCATTTCTATTCAATATTTTTCATTAATGACTATTCATCCTCCTTTCCAGCTCATTAATCTATTAAAAAGCACTGGATTTCGTATGGATCCTTGAGGCCCCTCCATGGGAAATCGTCTGCCATGATGAAAATTGCCCATTTAGCCTACGCTTTGTTTCCTGTCTTTTAGCCAGTTTTTGAGCCAGGACAAGGGTTTGAATCTCACCCCAGGACTATTTAGTTTCTTTAGTTGTCCTTTGTGTGGGACCTTGTCAAAGACCTTTCTGAAAAGCTAAATAAACTATGCCAACCAATTCCCATTTATCCACTGCTCTATTGACATGTTCAAAGAATTCTAATAGGCTAGTGAGACATGGCTTTCTTGTGCAAAAACTGTGCTAGTTAGACCCTGTCACACCATGAATTTCCAGGTGTTTTATTATTCTATTTTTGATTATTGATTCAACTAATTTACTGGGTACAGATGTAAGGTTTACTGGTCTGTAATTCCCTGGGTCACTCCTTTGGCCTTTTAAAATATAACTACAACATTTTCTACCCTCTGATTCTCTGGTACAGTAGTTGTTTTTAATGAGAGAGTACATATCTTTGCCATCAGCTCATCCACTTCATACTTAAATGTCACAACTCTTCAATGTCTACTAACTGGGCCTGGTGTCTTAGTGTTTTTCAAATTAGGTGTCATTGTTAGTGTAACACTGACAGACCCTGGTTGTCAGCAGGTGGGATTGAACCTGGGACTTCTGGAGCTAAATGCATGAGCCTCTACTCCGTGAGCCAAAAGCCATATGATTCTTAGTTAAAGCTGAAGAGGAGACTCATTATTCATGCTCTCTCTCTAAGTGGTCTCGGTGCCACTAGATGGGACAGAATACCACACTCAGGAGGTGTGTGAGTTACATTAGGAGTCATTGATTAAACATTGCAAAGCGGTTTGATCTCCTTGGAAGGAAGGCACTACAAAAGCACAAATTATTACTCACTGTTATTCATATTAAATATTAGGGCTAGATCCGCAGCTGGTGGAAATGGGCTCAGCTCCATTGCTTGCAATGCAATGACATCGATTTACATCAGCTAAGAAGTTGGCTCCTAAATGTTTCTGAGGAAGCCGATTTCTTTATCGAGCACCTTCTCCTCACAAGTTGCAATGGTATGTAAAAACTCAAGATTGAAACTGAATGGCAGAGTAAATAGTCATGAAAAGCTTAACTCAGTAGCTGAGACACAGCTATGCAGAGACTTGTTGGATTTGTGGTAGAAACATGTCTTAGTCTGCTGACTCCCATCCTCCCTCGTTGGGCTTCCATAGCCCTAAACCGTGTTACAGGGTTGTGACAGTACGTTCGCTAGTTCCGTGTCAGCTGTCATAACAGTGGAAACTTGGGAGTGACATACACTGCAAAATCCCAGGCCAGATTCTAATGTTGCTTGTGCTCCAGGAGCTTCCAGTGTTAATGTCCCTAGTTATCCTTCATAATATGCCACCTTTGTAATTGTATTTCTTCTCCGCACCCTTTTCTTCCTGGGAACTTTGCTGTTTAAGAATAAAAAGTGTGCCCTCTGGCTGGAGGTAAGAAGGGAGAGGCTTAGCAAGTCTGAATTTGTTTACTTTTATTTGGCATCTTTATCGCACCATTCTTATTAAACGATCCAGCTACAGTTTTCATTGTGAAACTATTACTGCGGTACCACTCCTCATTCTGTGAAAGATTCAGGTAGAAGGCTCTGTTACAATTACCAAGTTGATAACAACCCTCTCTTTCTAACAGACAGAAGTATTAGCTTCTAGCGATGGAGTTGTAAAAAGGGTGGAGTCTGTCTTTATTCTCTCTACAGGACAAGATTCATGGCCTTTTCCCATCAGTTTATAGGAGGAGAGATGATGCAGAGAAAAAATCTTGGGACAGCTAATGTAGTTCGGCACAGCTACTGCTTTATACCACTTAGTTACATACACAAATATACAGCGGTTGCACTTCCTGACTTTCCATTTTGCCTTTATTAACTAGACTGTGTCACCTCTGACTGGAGCATTCACTATACTTCCCTCTATACAGCATAGGGAATATGCAGGAAATATTACAAATGCTTGACAAGGTCCACTTTCTGGACCTTGACAAGGTCTTTGAAGAGAGGTAGGTGGATTGAGTCATCAGCAGATGCAAGGATGGGTTAGTATTGGACTGTGTGCTGCAGCGTGGAGGGAGGGAGGAAGGGAGGGGGAGCCAATGGTATTGCATTTTGGCTTTGTACACGGAAGCTGTGGGAGTGGGGCCAACCTCTTCTCTTGAGCAGTTGCAGACATCTGTTTAGAATGCGCGAAGCAGTCGCTGTGGCTGTAGATGAGCCAGTAACACAGTTCCTTTTTGTGCAGAAAACGTGATCCTTCCTTCTGAAAAACAGGCCTAAGTCTCTTTGGTAGCACCAGTGCTCTCATCTTCCTTGGTGCACAGGCTCATCACACATGAGGTTGACATGAACGGATTGAGATAATAGTTCATTTCCTGGGCAGAGGAAATCAAAAGGTGCAGGCAATGGCAACCCAGGGTTTGGTGCGAAGGAAAGGGAATGCAGAGATATCTGAGGATGAAGTTGTCAGAATGGCTAAGAGTGGAGAGGTCGAGGAAGAAGCAGCATTGCTGGATATTTTCAAATTTCAGAAGGATTCTGAAAGGTAAACTTTGAAAGTCTTACCTTCAGTAGTGCCCCATTTACACATCAGAGCAAGCTGTGCAGCACCAGCAGTGAATGGTGCTTTGTACCGGTGACTGAAGCTAGATTGTTGCATTTCTATAAAGATGCAGGACACTATTGGGATTCCAGGGGCTAAGCTTTCCCTCTGTGTAGGAATTTCAGAAAGGTACAACGGGAAAGACAACCACCATTTTTTCCCATGGAGTGAATCAGTTTGTCTCAAGATAACACTGCTGCCCTATTTGTGTCTCAACCTCCAGCACTACAGCCTCGATATAAACCAGGCACACAGCTAGCATAAGCTGAGCATTCAGTAATGATGTATGTTTCATAAACTGGTTTAAGACAAATGGGGAAAAGATGATTGGGAGCATGCTGTATGCAAAGGGTCAATGTCCTAAACTTCCCAGGCAGATGTGTTTCTGATATACCTATTTAGCTCTTCTTGATCTCTGCAATTATTTTTTTTTCACATGGCAAACAATAACAAGTGTGTGGAGGAATTTAACTTCTCAGCTCGTTCCAGGAGTAGACATTGCTCATATTTAAGTACCTACGTAATGAGTGTCTAGTCTGAATTCTGTAGGTATGTTTTGTCTTGCCAAAATCCTTCCTGACTGGTTCTGGCTCTACTGAAACAAGGGAAACCTCAGATTAGAGACCATTTAAGTGGGTCAGCATTGGTATACAAACCAACTGTGTAAGTAAGTCAGGCTAGGGGTTATTTAATTGAAGGAAGGACCTGTAAATGTTTTGCATGTGTGCCAAAATATTAGATGGGTTTGCTTAATATTAATCAATAAAAAGATAAAAAACACAATATAAAGGCATAAAGTCTTGTTATGCTCATAAATATAAACACCACGTAGCTTTAGCATATAGGCAAATTAAACTAGAAAGTGTAGCAAGTCAGACACTTATTCCCACCTGGAAACAAACTGTGATTTGACAAACATTTTGGACCCAAGTCCACGCAAGCTCTTTTTTAAGGACGTAGAGCCTGATTTTCCTCTCACTTCCAGCCAGTTTTACATCTGTGTAGCTCCACTGATTTCCATAGATTTATTTCTGATTTACGCTAATGCATGTAGGTGCTGGAACTAGGGGTGATAGGGATGCAGACGCACCCCCTGGCTTGAAGTGGTTTCCATCATATACAGGGTTTACAGTTTGGTTCAATGGCTCTCAGCACCCCCACTATACAAATCATTCCAGCACCCCTGCTAGTGCAAGAGGAGAATTGGGCCTGTAAAGCTTTTAAAAGAGAATGAAATGCCACATGAGCCAAGCAATGGTGGTCGCTAGGCTGAGCAACAGTTAGGGATAAAAGTTTTATTTATTTATTGCATAAGTGTCAGAACCACCAAGCAGTGCAGGTACCTAATCCATGTAACCATGTGATCTTCTTATTGTTTCTGTTCCCTTCCCCCTTCTCTCCTACTGTCACTGGTTGTATCTTCTTTAAAATTAGACTATATGTTCATTGAGGCAGGAACAGTGCCTTCTGTGTACAACACCTAGAACAATAGGGCTCCTTATTCTGACTGGGGCCTTTAGGTGCTATTGCTATACAAATCATTCACGCTAGCCTTAGCCATCACTAAAGCCAGGTGAATAATGAGAAAATATTGTATACAACATGTGATGTATTTATTAGTCTCTAACTTACGGGATGTAGAAACTAGTTCTACCCTTTTCGCCGAAAATAAAAAATTACACATGGGAACTAGTTTCCCATAGCCAGTAGGACTATCCCCATGCATAACTGTGGGTTGTAATACCACAATATTGGAAGGGGCCATTATTCAAACAAGCAGATGTTTGGATATGCACCTTACTTTTTGCTCTGCTTCTGTAAGCATGCACCACTAACGTGTAATTTCTTCTGCAAATCCCAATTACATGGCCCACATTTTAAAACTTGGATTCCTAAATTAGACATCTAAAGCCCTTGATCCCACACTGTGATCCACACAAGCAAACTATTTGCTCTTGCTCAGTGGGGCTTTATGCTGGTCTAGCAGTCTGCCTGCTCAGCTCACAGTGCAGGATCGATGCAAGAATTCTGTATTTAGGCACCTAAATAAATGGCCTGATTTCCAGAGCTGCATAACTTCCACAGCTCCGGTTCACTCTAGTGCAAGTTGTGGGTGCTCAGCAAGTCTTAAAATCAAACCGTGTATTTAGGTACTTACATATGGATTTAGGTACTTAACATTAGTAAAGAAGTTTGAAAATGTTGGTCAATATCTATTCACATTTTTTAAAGAATATATTTTGGGACTTGTTCCCATTGAAGTCAATGGGAGATTCCCTTTGACTTAAACAGGAGCTGAGTTGGCCCTCTGTAAAATGCCTGCAATTTAAAGTTAGGAACCATTTAGGGCTTTATATAAAATCCTGGAAAGCCCTGGTCAGAAATATGCATTCAAATATTTGCTTGGAGTACTTGAGAACTGTCCAGAGGTAAAGTACAATTGGAATGAGCATTTGATAACAGTTCCAAGAACCCAGCTGTTTTCTCCCAAATATATCACAACCATGATAGCTTTGGTAACCAGAGTTTACAGAGATAGTGAACTGACTATAAGTAATATTTCTTTATGCATTGTATAAGACATGTTTGGAAGTGCAATTGTTTGCCAGGTGGAGATAAGGGTGGAGTGAAAAGTTTCCATGGGGATGATGGCAAAACATAGTTTAAGTGTGAGACAAATAAACCAGGACTAGTTTTTTTATTATTTTTCTGACTTTTTTGAAAAATTTTTTGTCAGTTTTTGGCATCAGACAGGGCATTTTTGTGGTGTACCACAAAGAAGCCCTTGTAGTTATGACTATTGTTATGTTAAACACAGAAATGCTACGTTAATGCTACATTATGGTAGGAAATTCAAAGTTACATTTCCGGCAGTAACTGTAACTTGTTGAGGAAGTATTTTGTTTGTCTGTATATTGCATCAACTTTAAAGCCTTTATATAGGCTAGGCCCCATTTATCAACGGTTACCACACAGGGGTATCCACCACAGCACATTTATATCCTGTTCTAAGTATATGCTGTTTTCTGGTGGTACTGCAAACTTCCAGCTCACAATTAAGATTTAAGTTTCTCCTGCTGTGTCACTTTAGGCGACTCCTTCATCAATCTTTCCACAGGTTTTAGTGGATGCTCTTATCTTGATGCCTGGGGATTAATTGAGTTATGTGCGTAAACTCCTTTAATCAAAATGAGTCTATCAATATACTTTCTAATTTGGAGCTTGTAGTTGTTCTCATTTAGACCAGGTTGTCTTGTGTGATTTACCTCCTAAAGGGCAATATAAACTTTCTGAAGTTGGAGAAGTTACAAACAAAAATAACACCTGGGAAAGATATCTTTCCAGTTCCTCTTTATAGCAATGGACATTGATAAATAGATTACTGGTTTGAATCATCTAAGCATGTTAATCTAGTCTTATGAAACACTATTCTATTTCCTTTTGACAGTATCCTGGAAAATGTACCATGTAATTTTACTGCCTATGACATTAACAAATAGATCATCGATTTTATCCACACACCAGAGTCTATTCTTGTGAAAGAACCAATGACAAACAGCAGGCTGGAAATCCAAGGTAGTTTACCCCGTTAATGACATGCTAGAATCAATGGCTGTGAGTGATGAAATATTTAGAGACCTGTACAACTTAATTTTGGTTAAACAAATGCACAACTCAATGCTTTGCTTTAGCAAACAGTGATGCAGTGAACTTGCCTATCATGGTGTGAAAAAATTACACAAAGAGAAAATCCTGAGCATAAACTTGGCTGGACCTGTTAGGTCATAAAGCAATTGAAAAGGCATGCCAGGTGAATCATCTTGCACTATTCTGAAAGCTGCTAAAGAGCAATATTGAACAAGATGGTCTGCCAGTTCAATACTGTCTAGGCCTAATGTGTCAGTCCTCAACTAATGTGTGGCCTATTCAGCAGGATGCTTCAGCATGTTTGAAGCACGTAAATAGTCCTATTGACTGCAGTGGGACTCCTCAAGGGTTTAAAGTTAGTCTTATGTTTAGTAAGAGTTCTGTGATGAACGGGAGCCTTAAGGCCAGATCTAAAGCCCATTGTAGTCAATGGAAGTCCTTCTGTTGACATTAATGGGCTACGTGTGGGCCACACATTCTACATCAGCCACACAATTAAATGCTTTACTTTGAGAGACACTAATATAGAATTCTGCAACCTTGAGCAGAAGGACTCCTATAGAAGAACTTCTCAACATGTAAACACATTGACAAATCTCACTTTACTAACAGAAAGAGAATTTTATCAACAGTGCTCCCATAATTCACCACCTGCAGCTACTAAGGAAACTGACTGAAAAATTACACATTTTAGCTTAACTCAGAATTTTGGAAATAGTCAATCCTCTCACCTCCCTGCCACCCTGCTCACGTAACAAAAGGAGACCTACTGTAATGCACTAGCAGCAAATCTTGTATTGGGTTGTGGCTTCATGCATCAGATCTGTTGGAGATAGCAATGGTTTGACCCATTTGGGTTTACATGTTTCCACAGGGCCACGTTAGAATCATAGAAGATTAGGGTTGGAAGAGACCTCAGAAGGTCTTCTAGTCCAAGCCCCTGCTCAAAGCAGGACCAACCCCAACTAAATCATCCCAGCCAGGGCTTTGTCAAGCCTGACCTTAAAAATCTCTAAGGATGGAGATTCCACCACCTCCCTAGGTAACCCATTCCAGTGCTTCACCACCCTCCTAGTGAAAAAGTGTTTCCTAATATCCAACCTAGACCTCCCCCACCGCCACTTGAGACACTGCAACATTTTGAGATTCTAGCTCAATGTGCATCCCAGATCCATGTACGAAGGAGCCCCCTTGCTCAGGGATCATCTGTTGTTGCATGGAAAGTGGATTCAACAATCTCTACGGTAATGTTCCACACCTGCCCCCTCTCCCAAGACCCTGTGAAGGGTACTTCTGGTGGGTGAGATCCACACATATGGAAGAGGCTGTGAGACAGGCTTGTGTTGGGTAGGTGTAGGGCTACTGAGAAAACTCATTATCCCCTTTCCAGCCCTTCAAAGATTAGGTGGAAAAGGTAATACAGGCTGTAGATATCTTACTTTTCTGCACCTCTTCTCCATGGCGGACACCTTCCTTTTGCTTCAGATGGAACTGTAGGTGAAAATCAAGACTCTGGTAGACAGCTTGACAGAGTAGATTTTGGGGGCACAGGCCATCCATTGAGAATGTTGAACTGCTGGCTGTAAAGACAGTAAAGGATGATGCTCTATGTCTTGATTATTTTCTGTTCAATTGGGTACATACTTGCTAATTCTGCATTTGTACAGTAAAGGCCCATTTGGCAGTGTGTCAGTTTCACAGTGGTAGTTCACTGGTGCCAGCACTGAAAATGGGAATCAAAGCATCAAACAGAGACAATGACAGGAACCCCTGGACAGCCTGGCCATTGGAAACCTTATTACATGCTAATGACTAATTCCAGCATATTAACAATAGTCTTTCAAGCCCATGAAATTATCCATGATTTTCATATGACAGTATCAAGCTGCCATGTCTTAAATGATTTGCAATAAAAACGTATTCCAAAGATTTAACTGAAGGTGGTGGTGAGCGTAGGGAAAGAAAGGCTTTTTTTTGCCTCTCTTATTACATTGTAACCTGAGGTTGCAAGCATGGGAAACTCAACATAATAAAACCAATAGAAAATGCTGTGACCAGTTCTCATTTTTCCCCAACATACTGTTGTTGCACAGCACCTAGCACAATGGGACCCTGCTCAATGATTGGAGTTCCTAAATAGTCTGATAATACAAATAAATAATAATAATATTAGTATAGCAATAAATAAATTAAAGTCTTATAACAAATGTCTCCATTCCTACATTTTGTGGATCCAATAATACTTGCATTGTTTTTGTTCAGTAGCCTACAACTTACTGAACAGAGTATATATTTAGTACAGTCCCCAGTCCTGTATCTCTAAAATTCTAGCACTCTGAAGAAGAAAGTATCTCCTCACACAACTCCAGGAACTCAGTGAAAGTCAATGGACTTCACTCTCCAAGAGTGGCTTATAAACAATGGCTGTATCCCTTCTGCAAGCAAACTGTTACATGGCCAGGGCTGTTCCATTGTGTACGTATAAATCCTCTTATATGGCACAACTTCATTATAACTGACAGCTAATTGTAACTCAAAATGTAATTTTTATATTGTAATATTCCAAAAGAATTTGGGATTTTACTCTGGGCCACCTTGCCTGCTCTGATGCATCAGGAAGAAAATGGGGGGAAACACTTGAAAGAGGTGCACATGCAATGAGGCAAACACCACAAGCTACAAACTGGAGTTACAGGATGGGTGCTGGCAAGACAAGTGCTTATTTCGTATGCATCTGGGGAGAACAGTCCAAAATGACCACAGTACCACTGAACATTTTGCTTCTGGAGAAAGCAGCAACAAACAGTGCCCTGCAGTCGCACAGCCTGCTGCATATGGCTTTTGGCTCTAGGACTAGGATCTAGCGCCTATAAATAGTGTTTTACTGATCCAGACCCCACTGAAACCAATAAGAGAAATGTGTTCAGCTTCAGCAGGGACTACTCACATAAATAAAACTACACAAATGCTCAGGTGTTTTCAGGATCTAGGCTTAGAGGAGGGTTTCACTCTATAGCCCATATTATGCAGTGTTTTTTTAAAACTCATAAATGGTGCCACTAAATAGAGCGAATGTTTCAAATAAACTGCCTTTTTTAAACAAGACCATGTGGTGAATGAATTTTAATTCTGTTTGTGCTATTGTTTGAACCCACTGCTTTTAGTGTTTAACTTAACATAACAAGTTCATTCCTCCCCTCCCCGCCAAATATCAAACAGGTAATTTATCACGTTCCATAATGAAAAAGGTACAACAGCATTAAGGTGCTAGAAGAGCTTCTGACCATTTACAGTAATAGGTTAATAATATTTAGTTTTCCAATCTGCATAAAAGCTATTTCAGAGCCATTTATTTAAGATCAGCCTGAAAGCTGTTTGACATCTGCAGTGTATTACAGAACATAATGTTAGCATTTGCTTTCCATAGACTTGACGTTCATCTAGTGTCAGTTCTCAAATAAGTGCTCTTAGTCTTACAGATATATTGTTGCTAAAACACTTGAGAAAGAAAAAAATGGATTTATTGATTCTAAGCAAGTATTGTTTCTATGGGGATGGAGGAGGAGTATTTCTCCATGCGCTGGCTGTACATCCCACCCTGCTAGTAAATGCTAAATTTCCAAAAGATTTATGATGTAGTTGCTACAGTAAAATATACACGGACACAGCACAGAAGCTAGCTGGTAGCCAGAGCAAAGACACGAATAAAAGGGTTTTCCGTCATTCTTTTAAATATATTGTGCTTGTATATTCTTTACATTCAGAAAAAGGAGTTATCTTAAACACTTGTACATCCCTCGACTGCAAGCTGTCTGGGGCAGAGACTGTCTTTACATTGTTCTTTGATGCAGTGCCTAGCAGAATGGATCCCTGGTTAGAGCCTGTAGGTGATACCACAATATAAATAATAATAAAAATTATTATAAATTGTCATGGGCCCCCTTGGAGAGCAACCTGGAACTGGGGTACCACTGAGCTCTCTGTCTCACCAGCCTGGGCTCCCTCTCACACTGTGCTGCTGTGACAAGCTGCAGACTGCTCCTGGCCCTGCACTCACACAAACCTTTACATAGGCAGGGACACACCCAAATGCAGTTACATGAAGGCTTCTCCCCAGCTCCACAGCCTAGTACCCCAGAGCTGTACCATCTTGCCCTGGTCAAAAGCCTGACCAGTATAAGTTTATTACCCAGTCCATCCCTCCCTCAAAGTGGAGAGGACAATGCACCAGTGTTTGTTCCTGAGCAGATTCCTCAAGCATTTCTAGCAAAACACAGTTTTAGGTAAAAATATATTTATTAACTACAGACAGGTAGATTTTAAGTGATTATAAGTAGTGAGCACACAGATCAAGGCAGATTACCTAAGGAAAAACAAAACAAAACACATTCTAATCTTTATAAACTAGACAGGATTTGAATCAAGCAGTGTCTCACCCTGTTAGATAGTACAAACAGTCCACCAAGCTTTCAGACACAGGCAGACCTCTTCTTTCCTGTCTGGGATCTCCTTCCCCACTTCAGTCTTTGTTCCGTAGGTGTTTTCAGGTACTGTGTTGTAGGTGGAGTGAGGCCCAGGGGTGATGTCACTTCCCCTTTTAAAGTTTCTTCCATGTGGCACCTTTGTTTCAAGACAAGCCCCCCAGCACAGTTTGTGGAAAAGGGCAAGCACCAAGGTGGAGTCCAGTAGCACACGATCCAGCCACATGCCCTTGCATGATGAGTCATGGCGGCCATTACCCGTATTTTGGCTGAATCATCCACAGGAAAGCATATCAGGTGAGGCTAAGCTTTTCCCATTGCCCATTGTTTTTGCTTATGAGCCATCACCTTGGGCAGCCCCTTCACAATGTGCTGGCTAGACTGGAGTAAACTACTCTGTGGGGATTACCTAGGAGTAAACACATTTGAAATACAGATGCATAGTCAATATTCATAACTCCAGATACAAAAATACAAAAAAGATATATGCATAGAAATAGGATAACTATATTCAGCAAACCATAACTTTTCCATTGATGCCTCATATGACATATTTTGTACAAGATGCATCATAATTATGTCATAATCATATCATAATCATATCACTATGGTGAATATGGGGTGCAGAGCACCACATTAATAATAATAATTTATGACAATGATGCCTTTCCAGTATTGTGGAAAACATCAATACACTTTAAATAGCTTAACTGCTTAAAAGTGTTTGGCTTTTTTTTGCCTGAAAGTCTACAAATGTCCTTAAAAGTCAGTGCAATGATATATGGCCTAAAATTCAGTCCTGGCACAAGTAGTTACAATTCACCAGACTTCAGCAGAAGGAAAAAAAATGCATTGACAACCGCCTAGTGCATTTACAACATTGGAAGGTCAGGATGCACAAAATCATACCTACTTTCAGCAGAGCTGAATTAGGCCCATGGCTTATAAAATAAAATCTCTCTAAATTTTCTGCTTGCAGATTAGAGAGGTAATTAGTATACAGCTGCACCTGTGAGATTGCCATGCACAGCTATAGCACTCAACAGATGATGATTTATAATGATAAGAGTAATAGCAATGAATGGAAAGATATGATCTTTCTTTCTTTCTTTCTTGATTGTTATATGTAATATACCTAGAGAAAGAGAATGAGTTAGCTTAGAAGTTTGAACTGGTAGGAGAACAGCACTGAAGGATGGGAGAGAAAGCCAAGCCACAAATAACTGTGCAACACTGAGATTCCTTAAGTCCAGCAATTGAAAAAGAAAAGAATATCCCCAGTGAGAAGTGAGAGACAGAGAAGGCAATGGAAATAAGATGGGTGAACCGCGAGATGGAAAAACGGTTCCAGACTGTGAGGTTCCAGTGACGCAGGCTGAAAAAAGGTGCTGCAACACAATCACGCTCTTCTGAGACCCAGCAACAGCCCGTCAGAAAGCCATTCTATAGGAGAAAAACCACATGAAAGTAGTGAGTAAGAGAGACTTTAATGCTGGAATAGACTGAGAGACACTGTAAACGCCAACTATTTTGGGAAAGCAATTCTGTGTCCGAGTGGGAAACAATAAGGCCTTATCCAGCAACTATCGTGATGGCAGAGCATGTATCAGGAACCAAGAGAGACATAGCAAAACAACTGCAAAAACACTAGGAGAGAAGGCAAAATCAGTACCAAAGTAGAGAACTGTGAGTGAAAGAGGAATGGTACTGGGGGAAGACCTAGGAATAAGAGGGAAGCAGATTGATAAGAGACACATGGTAGCAAGAGAATATGTGTGTGATTTTGCAGTTTACTATTTATATGTTGTACAGGTTACTGGAACCAGTTAGGAGGTGAACCTGGGGAGCAACCTGTATCTGAAAGTGAAATGAAGTGTCAGTAAGGATGGCAAGTAATTGGGAACAAAATTTAATTTTAAAAAGGGACATAAAATTTCTTGCCACATCATTCATGAATAGGGTGACCAGACAGCAAATGTGAAAAATCGGGATGGGGGTAGGGGGTAATAGAAGCCTATATAAGAAAAAGACCCAAAAATCAGGACTCTCTCTATAAAATCTGGTCACCCTATTCATGAAAGACAGGCACTGCAGTGCAACTATTTGAAAAGGATAAAGCACTATTTAAAGAATCTTTAAATAAAAAGTCTACTGTTCTGATTCTGTTACCTCTGCTGAAATTGAGTAACAAGTAGATGAAGTCGCCCCATTACATCTCAATCCCTGGACAAGTTCCCAAAGGGTAAAAAATTTTAAAGCTCCTAAGTGATTTAGGCTCCTAAGTCACATAGGCACTTTTCAAAGTGTTACCATAACTGAGCATTTAGCCAGCACTCTCTGGCACTGATCAACAGAAGCTTGCAAATAGAACAAATAACAAGATGATATCTTTCAGTATGTTTAGCCTTGCATTCATAGCATATTCACATAAGAACAAGTGAGTCGTGATAAATGACTCAGGATTGCTTTAGAAGACATCTTTGCAGATCTTGGTGAGATGATATCTATAAACTACTTACAAATGCAAATGCAATTGACTCCTCAATGGAACTACTCATGTGCATAAGTGCTATTCCACATAAGTAAAGATTGCAGAATCATGACAAATCTATTTCAAAATTAATTTTGGTGTTACAGTTATTTATATAAGTAGGGTTTTTTATTTAATTGTTAGCAGGAATATTTTTTGTTTGTACCTTTGGAGTTAAAGGTCATATAAAATATGTATTGGAGATTGGAAATTGGAATCTGAGGATAATTTGTATCTTGGCTCAAAGAAATCTGGTTGTACTGAGATGTTAAATCAGCTGCCTGAAGTAAAATGTAGTTACATTGTGTGACAGAAAGGGATTGGCAGCGAACAGCTTGAGCCATTAAAGCACTACAGGTAAGATACACTAATACCTCATTTTCTATAGTGGAAACAGAATGAAATCCTGAACTAACTGAAGTCAATGGCAAAACTTTGATTTCAATGGGGCTAGGATTCTACTCTTGGTGTCTGATTTTCAGAAGTACCGAGTACCCACAATTCCAGTTGAAGTCAATGGGAGATGCAGGTGCTCAACATCAAGCTCTTAGAACATAAAATAGTGGGAATAAAAACATTCCCACACAGACATATTTTGATGTAGTAATAATAAAGTAGCCTTGTTTTTTACTTCTCATTTTCAGTACAAGAAAGACCAAGGAGCTGTTTCTTTAATCATCTTTGCCTTGGTCAGAAATTCAATAAATTGTTTGCAAATATTTTGTGCATATGTTTATTTTTGGATGTGTAAGTTTCTCCAAGTTTTAATATTCAAATTAAAACACAACATTTGTTGCCTGACTGTTAAAAGATGCCAATTAGGATGTGGGCATTTTTTCATTGTCCTATAATTGCATTTTAAATTAATCCCTTAAAACTATTCTAAGCCTGTATTAATAATTTACTTAACTATTACTTTTTCCTGCCTCTCTTTTTGTAGATGAACTTACCATGAATGCAAAGCTAAACCTAGAGAAAGACATTATGAAAGATTTGTACTGCTGCGAGCTCCACTTAATCAGTGCCAGAGAGTGCAGGCTGAAGGCTCAATATTTTGAGATACTGTAGTGGTTCGGGAACTCCTCCCAATAATTGTTATTAATACACTCAGATTTTTACCCCTCACTGGAAGGGTCTTGCACTTCACTGATGTGACTCTGAGAATCTCCCTGTTCTTCTCTGTTTTAGCACCCTGGCATGCCAGCACATTATTAGAAGCACTCGCAGGCCCAATAATCTTTCTGACTAAGGCAGTTTGAACACTATTTTCTCTAGATGGTCTCAGAGATGCTTCTTATCTAGCCACAGAGATAATTATTGAGCAACACACGACACTTCTTCCATGTGACCAAGAGACTTCCTGCCATCCACCAAAAAACTGTATAGGGTTAAAACTCATCCATTTCCTAGTTGCAAAGAAACTCATGATGTTATAGCAAACTCCAGGACAACTCTTTGCTGCTCCAAGGGTTCTTCCCTGGACACTGTTCAGCCCAGCTCCTCTCTAGCCAGGGAGCCACTCCCATTTCCAATACAGGGTGGAGGTAATGAACCCCCATCTAGTGCAGCGAGTCAAGCAATTAGCAGTTCCTTACCTGGTTCCAACACTTGCTCCAAGCTGTGTCAACAGGAGAATCCTGCCTTCCTGTTACATTTCAGTGCAGGGGATGAAGTAACTGTTTCTGCAGTACTCAGCCTAAGGGAGAAACTACAAATTGGGAGACAAACCAAGATGGACAGGGAGCAGAGCCTGAAGTGTTGGGTTCCCTGGGAGACCCCTTTATTAGAGACCATATCAAATGGAGCCTGTGGTTATAGCCAAGCCATTGCTCACACCACAGTCCTAAACAAAAAGGCTTGAAAGAGCAGCTGAGAGTAATTTTAAAGAGAATGTTGTGCTTAAAGGCTTGATCCTTCAAAGTGTTGAACAGCCTGGCATGAATTGGTACTGAAGCACATTTATTCCATAGACTTGTGTGTTGTCCCACCCAGTGTCATTAGGACTAGGCATCTGCTTGAAGTTAAACACGTTTAACTGCTTTTCTGGATCAGGCCCCACTGCTCAGGACTTTTCAGAATTCAGTCCTAAAGGTAGCTGAATGGATAAGACTAGAGGCTGAAGTCTCATCTGCATGAGCATAACAGGAGCAGTGGCAGTGCCAACTTCCTCTCACTGTACCTCAATCTTATTTTGGGATGAATTTCCTTTAGGGGTAAGCAATTAGTTTATCACATTTGTTTGGTGCTTGACCACTCTGCTAAGACTGCCAACAAGGGGTCCAATTATTACTAATTTTCCCAGTGATGGTTTTTGTGATAAGGGCACCTGTTTAGTCAGAACTGGCCTGAGTCCAACCACTTGTTTCGTACAGGCCAGTGAATGTACTTTGCATATTTCAATCCTAGCCTCGTTCGGCATATATTTAGTTTGTAAGGGCAAATACTTCCCACTTTAGTTTATGGAAGGAAAACGTCCAGGGGCTCTGGTTTATGGAACATCACAACAACAATAATTAATTATACCATAGTGTATGTTTGCTATACAAATCACAGTCATTAAATATATTGGTTGGTATGTGCAAAGAAATGAGATTGATTTTGATTTTTTTTCATTCCTGTTATAATAATAAATGGAGGTATCCCATCTCCTAGAACTGGAAGGTCATTGAGTCTAGCCCCCTGCCTTCATTAGGAGGACCAAGTACTGATTTTTGCCTGAGATTCCCCAAGTGGCCCCCTCAAAGATTGAACTCACAACCCTGGGTTTAGCAAGCCAATGCTCAAACCACTGAGCTATCTCTCCCCCCCCCCTTCTAAACTGTTCATTTCAATAAAATATGATATTTGAATTAACTAAACAGTGGCAAAACAAACATTTGGCAGAAATCAATATCTGAACAAATCAGGGAAAATATAAAGTCCTTGAAATTGTATCATATTATTATCTGCCCAGGAAAGGGGTAGCCAAAACTGTTTAATCATAAGAAACTCAAGAAATGGTAAGAAAAAGAGCATGAATAGTGTTTTAATTTAAAAAACAAATCCCAGAGTAACTATTCTTGTGCATGAAATAAAGGAGTAGTAATTAAAATGATCCTTTCATGCTTCGTGGATAAGACATCTAAATTCTCTGGGGCCTGCAAAGAAGGCGAGCAGCCAAAGAGACAGAAACAACACTTTCTTCACCTATTCGTCCTGATCTTGCAATGCCTGGTACAGCGTTTTTGTTAAGTTAATGGCCATTGAGTGTGTAATGGTGTCCTGGGGGATGAACAATGTAGGACTATGCCTAAATTAGACCAATGATAAGATAAAACTAGGAATAGCAATGCTTTCACAAAGGAGGAATTAATCTTTCTGATACTGATCCATAACCCATTAAAATCAATGGACAGACGTCCATTGGCCTGAAAGTGCTTTGGCTTAGGCCCTTTAATAGCGAGCATAATGCTTTTGGGTGACTCTTGAGGAAACATTTCCATTAGACTGTACTTGCTCTCTCCATTCACAGAGATAGAGGGGATGACTCTGTATCATCTTGGCATAATATAAATCACAAATGGGGAACAGAGGTTTCTGCCCTGCTCAGTCATAAAATTAAATGTAATGAGTATTCTAGTTAAACAACAGTTTCATTTCAAAAGTTATAACTCTAATGACTTGGTAGTAATACATTAACGACAGTTAGTCATTTACCAGCATGTTTAAAATAAATGTTTTAATGGCACATGCAACTTGTCAGAACATGTTTAAAAGCACAGGCGACTTCTTTTAAATAAATCATTCATGATGAATTTTACCTTATGAGATATAGATTGAAATCTCTCTCTCTCTCTCTAGGAACAACCCCTATGTTTACTTTGTTAACAGTTTGCATGATAAATGATTACTGTGACTTTTCTTTGAGAAGCTCTCACACCAGACCTCAGGCTGTAGAAGTGCCTTTTCTTTATCACATGATATTCTGTTCAGCTCTTGCTTGTGAGTCCTAGGAAAATTTTGGTAGCCTGTCAAAATAGCAAAGAAACAATAGCAGCACCCGACACTGTACTGGGAACACATGGTAGCCATCAGAGTAACTATGGGAGGGGGAGGAAAAGAACTGGACTTGGCTCCCCTTTGGATCTGGCAGATGGCCCTCGTTCCCCATTATCTCCCGGTTGGGCTTGGCTCTTTCCTCCACAAACACCTCCTCGCTGGGGCCTAGCACCTAGATCCACCAGGCCTTTCCTCCCCCAATAATAAATAAATAGTCAAATACTCATATCAGAGGACGCTATCATACATTCTGTAGAAGACAGGTAAGTTACTGAAAAACTATTTTAGAGAATGGTTTAAAGCATTTTTAAAAACTGTATTGAGACTATTTCTTGTACCCTTCTGCTTTTAAGGCCAACTGCCATAGTTACCATGAGTCTGATTGGGCAGGATTCACGTGGAGAGAAAAAAAAGTAACTTAAAACATGTAAAATGCATCAAAAATTACCTCAAAAATCTGGTGTATACATAAAAATACCAATGTTTTAAAGTCTGCCTGTGCTAGAAACAATGTCTGGGTTTTATTGGGAAGCAACTGGAAATTTAGCCTTTTCAATGGTATAACGCTACCACATGAAGTCTTTGCAGGGGTACAAAACCACATATGTGGAAGCTGTGACATTTTTATATAAAACAAACTGGCCCCAGACTATCACCTACCTAGAATATCTGGGTTGGAAGGGACCGCAGAAGGTCATCTAGTCCAACCCCCTGCTCAAAGCAGGATTAATTCCCAGACAGATTTTTGCCCTAGATCCCTAAATAGTCCCCTCAAGGATTGAATTTACACCCCTGAGTTTAGCAGGCCAATGCTCAAACCACTGAGCTATCCTTTCCCCTAGGTCTATGCAGAGGTAATGTGAGGCTGAGAGGCAGTTCCACATTTGGAGGAGAAGGAGAAAGCATTGCTCTGAGAGGTTGATTGTTCAAAAGAATAGTAGTGGTTGTTTAAAACTGGTGAGAGATTTGGAATGCTACAGTAAATCCCAGGGAGATGGAGTGGGATTATGTGATGCAGCTGGGTGCGTGCAATACATTTATCAGCTGGCTCGCTAGCTGATCACATTGATGTCACCCAAATGCATGAGGATCTATATATAAATATATAGTTATCTATCCATCCACCCATCCATCTAGCTACACAAGTACATAAGTATTTACCTAGGAAGCCTAGTAATGTAAAGGTAAGTAGGCAAACCTTGAGAAGGGACACATTTTATTATGAAAGATTTATTTAATGAACATTGCACTTTCCACATAAAAGTCCTCAATGGGTTTGGAAAAGACATCTGAAGTTAAAAAAAGTAACCTGGAAGCTTTTGGATAGATCAACCTAATTATTCAGTTTACCCCATTATGTTTGTCTGTTCAGTCTGGCAAAACTCAGTGGCAGTCTCCAGAATTGGATATCTGATATAGTACTTGATTTTCCTCTGCAATATTTATTTAATGAGTGCATGACCAGCTCTTTACAAAAAAAGAAAAGACGGTCATGAAAACATACAAAGACCTGCATTCTTCTCAAGTTCTGTGCTTATATCAGTCAAATTTTCTCTCTTTAATTTATGGTCTTTGTATATTAACATAATTTCTCTACTGCACATACACAACTTCACTTTTTATTTATGGTGGGTAATAGAGAACTGGGTGAATTTTATCAAATATGTTTATCATATGAATTGTTTTGATCTCTGCATTAACATATGCTTGTTTTATGAGTTTTAAGCTTGTACTGTTGATTTATGAGTTGAAAATTCAATAACCATATTTTAAAGAAATCCAGGAAAAACATCTGAAAGTCTTGTTTATGGTTTAATGACACTATGAGAAAGCTTTGGATGCTATATGACTTCATACTCAATCTCCTCTGTCAGTTATCGTGTATTAAAATAGCATTTAGCAATCTTCTGTCTGCTTGATAGATTTAAAGGAACTAACAGTACTCTTATTCAATAAATCATGATGGATTGGACCTTGAAAATATGAGGGTACGCAGATAACTTACTGATTCCTTTATAGCCATTACGATCAGACATATCAGTGAAGAAACTTTTAATTTGCTTTAACAACAAACAAAAAAATTTAAAACTACAAACTGCTGTTGTTTCTGGGTTTAAGCTCAAAATAAAAAGACCAAAAGAAGGGAATCTATCCCTATTAGGAATGCCTTTGAAGATGAAAATACTGAAGCAGTAATGATTTTTCCAGCCACATTCTGGGTCATACACTCAGCCAAAGGCCAGTGAATGAACACATTAACTTCTGGGCAACGTAAGTAAAGGCTATCTCACGAGTGACGTCAATGAGGATTTAGACAAAGGAATTAAACCCCAATTCAGCACATGTCTAACTTAAAGCATGTGAGTCAATACACTATTTGCATGCTTTAAGTTGGGCATGTGCTTAAGTCCATTGGTAAACTAGGGCCTTAAAGCACCTTTCATGGCTGCTTTGTCTGTTAGCTAATTTTGTTTTGTTTTATTTTCTGTTTTATCTCTTTTATAAACCAGCAAAAAGTTTAGGATTAATTGTTGCTATTGACTAGGCATTGGATTAATGCCAGATATGTTTTCCTCCAGTTCCCAACTGAGACATGGCAGGGAAGGGATGGGTAAGTGTTTTGAATGGGCACCCTGGGAAGAGGGAATTAAGGTTCTGCTTTTTTCAAGGGGGTGTTAAATAGGAATTGGACATCCCTACCATATCACCCACGTTTCCCTATAAAGCTAGGACTTGCAGAGCTTTTGGGTCCTACATTTCAATCGAGCAGCTGCTTGCTTGGATCCAGATGATCCCATCAAGGCTCACAGAGGACACACTGTGCCTGGATCTCTCCATTGCCCAGGTGGAAGGGGTTATGCTGTTTTTGCGACCCTATAGCCTCCCTCCTTTGCCCCACACAGAAACCCCTCAGTTGGAGTTTGCTTCACAGAGTTCAGGGGAAATGGTGAGGGGCAGAAGTAGGGGCAGAAGGGAGTTATTGCCCTGTGCCTCACAGTCCCCTGCAGGCCCCAGAGATTTCTTCATGTCGCAGGCTCTGAGCAATATGTCTCCTACTAAGCAACCACGAAGATGTGGGGATCTTGCCAATGGTAGGTTGCCTCCAGCTGAAGCCATGCTGCCCTGGTAGAGGGGAATAATGGAACAGCAGTTGTCCCTGCATACAACTTGGCTTCATGCTATGGGGTTTATTATTGGAGGGAGTGATCTGGCCCTGTTGCCCTAGGTCCCGTATCAGACTGGAAACTCATGCTGCTCTCGTGCAGAGTGGTGTGTTTCACTCAGTGCTGCTATGGTTATCTCAGCTGGAAGTGGCTTTTTGCATAACTTACATCAAGCTCCAATGCTGACTCATCTAATTCAATCCTTTGAAAAGGACAGTGACATTCAGGGCCGGTGCAAGGAAGTTTCGCGCCCTAGGCGAAACTTCCACCTTGTGCCCCCCGCCCCAGCCCTGCGGCAGTGCCCCGCCCTGCCCTCCGTCCTGAGGCGCCCCCGCCGCGGCAGCACCCCCACTGCCCTGCGGCGCCCCCCCACGGCAGCTCACCGACCCCCCCGGCCCGGGGAGCTGATTGGCGGTGCAAGCTTGGGAGGCAGGAGAAGTGGAGCGGGGACGGCATGCTCGGGGAGGAGGTGGAGCAGAGGTGAACTGGGGTGGGGAGCTGCCGCGCGGGGGGGGGAATTGGGGGCATCGCTTTTTGGTGCCCCCGCAGCTTGGTGCTCTAGGCAACCGCCTAGTTCGCCTTAATGGTAGCACCCCGGTGACACTTGTCACTGAATTCCAGGTGGCAATTCAGATCCTGGAGGCAGTGGTTTTCAAACTTTTTTCCCTCGGGACCCAGTTGAAGAAAATTGTTGATGCCCGTGACGTAATTATATCTTTTGACTAGTGTTTTCATAAAATCATAATATCGCAATACATTCCAGCTTAACCCACTTTACATAACTAACACAGGACACTAGGCTTAGTAAGCCTATGGTAAAGAGTGTGGGAGGTGGCCTAGGGTAGGGCAGAGGGTGGGGTACAGCGGTGAGGGCTGCGGGGTGGGGCCAGGAATGAGGGGTTCAGGATGCAGCAGGGGGCTCAGGGCTGGGGCAGAGGATTAGGATGCGGGTGTGGGGGCGAGGCTCTGGCTGGGGATGAGGAGTTTGGGGTGCAGGCAAGCTGCCCCAGGCCTGGGGCCAGAGGATTCCCCCCAGCCCTCTCCCAGCCGGCAGCAGCTAGCTCTGGGGGAAGGCCTCTCTCTCTCTCCCCTTTGCTGGCAGCAGGGAGCTCTGGGGCCAGGGGAGAGGCCCACAGCAGCCCTGCAAGCCCCAACTTGCTTCTCTCCCCAGTTCCTGCTCACCCCCTACATCCCTCCTCTCCAGGTCCCTGCTGCATGGCCCTTTAGAACTGGTGTACAGCAACGGTCATTATAATTTGAATCAGCAACATTCCGCGACCCAGTGCCTGTACTTTGAAAAGCACTGAGCTAAGGGATATGACCAATGGCCTTGTAAACAGAAGATTTTGGTGTCTGGACAGCCACCTTTAAATATGTGATGAAAGGGGGCACTGACTATGGCAAATATCACATGTGGAGTGGCACATGCAACTCTGTCCACAGCAGCACTTGCCTCACATTGAACTAAAGCATGAGAAGTGGAGCAGCACCTGAGCAAAAATGGCTTTGCCCCCAGGAAAATGATCCAAAGCCCAGCAAAGCTGAGGAAAGGAGCCCTCAACCGCACCAAGTGTTTCAGAGCACAGCAACCCACAGGTGGACTGGGGGGTGCTACTGCTGCTCCCCCACTGTGCGATTTGACCTTCATGGATTCTCATTGTGCTTCTGCCCACCCACCTCCATTGCATGGCAATATAGGCAGGCTCCATGGACACCTCTTCTGTGATGCACAGGGGTGGGGAATTTCCTTACCTGTGTTTTTCACTGGATCTCATCAGAGCAGAAAGACAGTTCCCGCTGGTAGGGGCCTTGAGGGCGTGTCAAAGATTCGTTAGTTTGTAGGTGGTATCCTCTTTCCAAATCTAAGAGAAGAGTGCTAATATGAATAATCACAACTCCAGGCTACTAGCTAATAATTGGAGGCTCTTGGAGGAGGCTGGAGGCTCTATTATTACCCTGGAGGTTGTCATTAGTTCCAAAAAAATGGTACCCTATGGAATGTAGCTGTGTAGCTTTTATTTTCAGCAATTTAACACCATGATTGAAGCCCTTTATCTTGTAAATATCAGGACAGCCCCTGGTGATATGGCCTGTTACACATAAGGGAGGCAGTCACTTCACTTTATATCTGATCCATATGATTTGTGCAATCCGCTGTGGCAAGAAATAACATGACGCATCCCAAAACATGTGAAACCAAGTTCAGTTACTAAATCAAGTTTATGGATTAAATAAAAAAAATCTGCACTCCCTTTTCCCCCCTGCCTCCCACAGAGAGTTGGTGGGATAATTCACATGACTAATATATTGGTATATAAGTGTACAGCTTGTTCAGGAAGGACCGGCAAGGGAAAAAGTGAGGAGGAGATGCTTTGTATATCAAAGACATACACACTTGCACTAAGGTCGAGATAGAAATGGGAGGCAGACCTGTTGAAAGTCTCTGGGTAACGGAAATAGGGGTAAAAAACAAGGGTGATGTCATGGTAGGTGTCTACGGTAGTGAACTAACCAGGAAGAAGAGGTGGATGAGGCTTTTTTCAAACAACTAACAAAATCATCCAAAGCACAGGACTTGATGGTGATGGGGGACTTCAGTTACCCAGATATCTGTTGGGAAAAATAATGCAGCAGGTCACAGATTATCCAACAAGTTTTTGGAATGCATTGGAGACAACTTTTTATTACAAAAGGTGGAGAAAGTGACTAAGGGAGAGGCTGTTCTAGATTTGATTCTGACAAATAGGGAGGAACAGGTTGAGAATTTGAAGGTGGAAGGCATCTTAGGTGAAAGTGATCAAGAAATGATAGAGTTCACAATTCTAAGGAATGATAGAAGGAAAAGGGCAGAATAAAGACAATAGTCTTCAAGAAGGCAAACTTTAGCAAACTCAAGGAATTGGTAGGTATAATCCCATGGAAAGCAGTCTAAGGGAAAAAAGAGTTCAAGACCGTTGGAAGTTTTTAAAAAAGAGACAGAGCACCAAAGCAAACTATCCCAATGCATAGGAAAGATAGGAAGTATAGTAACAGACTGCTCTGGCTTAACCAACCCAAAACTCAAAAAAGAGTCATACAAAAAGTGGAAACTAGGTCAAATTACAAAGGATGAATATAACAAACACCACAAGCACATAGGGACAAAATTAGAAAGATCAAGGCAAAACCCCAAACACACACACACACAAAAAGAGTTTAAACTAGCTAGCTATGGACATAAAAGGTAACAGGAAACTTTTTTACAAATATACTGGAAGCAAGAAGAAGACCAAGGCCAGGGAAGGTCTATTACTCAATGAGGAGGGAAAGACAGTAACAGAAAATGCAGCAATGACCAAAGTGTTTGCCTTTATTTGTTTCAGTTTTTACCAAAACTGGTTAGCAGTGATTGCATGACTAACATAAGATCTGTGGCTAAAATAGGAAAAGAACAAGATAAGAATTACTTAGACAAGTTAGATGTTTTCAAGTCAGCAGGGACTGACAAATGCATCCTAGAATATTTAAGGAATTGGCTGAAGTGATCTCTGAGCCATTAGTGATTGTCTTTGAGAACTTGTGGAGGACGGGAGAGCTCCCAAAGGAAAAGAAAAAGGAAATGAGGACAACCCATGGAATTATGGACCAGTCAGCTCAACTTTGGTATCTTGAAAAATAATGCAGCAAATAATCAATTTGTAAGCACCATGAAGATAACAAGGTGATAAGTAATGGTCAACGTGGATTTTACAAGAACAAATCATGTCAAACCAACCTAATATCCTTCTTTCATAGGGTAACAAGTCTTCCAGGGGATGTGACGTTGGCAGACCAGGTACTAGCTCATGCTCCTCTCTCATGCTGAGAGATAAACAAGTAATCACAAAAGAACAGGTACATTGCATAATTGAAGAAATAATTTGGAAATAGGAGGCTTTTGCAATATGGTCACTGTAGAGATAACAATTTATCTGTATCAATGTGGTTAAGAAATTATTAAAAAATTGACAGCATATGTCAATGATTGGAAGCCTAGGTATGGTTATCCGTAATACCACACATAGACAAAGGGCTGGCCTAAGTTTGCTATGGTCAGGGAAACAGTGAAATATGGTTATAGATCTGAACAGGTTATATAACTTAAGAGCAATAAACGATCTGGATATTTTCCTACACATTTTCTCTAAGAGCCAGATTGTGCTGGCCCTTACAGAGATGTGCAGAATGGGTGGCAGGGTAAGGACTTTTCCTCACCCACCCCTCAAATGTCCCATATAAGGGCCAGGTCAGTCCTTGCACATGGGAATCCCTACTCCACTTCAGGCCACAATTCCCCAGAGGGAAGGGAGGAGGTGTGGCCCTGACTTTGCTTTCCTATATGCACTAGCCAAGAAAGCGGTCCAGCTGTGTATGGGGAGTATGGTACTCCACACAAAGGAATATAGTCGTGGGCACACACCCTCTGTGCACCTGGGGGCTCCAAGAGGCATTCTCCAGAACATTTCCTGTTGCTCCATCTGAGGCAATGCAGTCCTGTATGGCTCCACCCCACAGCCCTCACCCCTGCACCCCACCCTCTGCCCTTCCCTGGGCCACCTCCCACACTCCTTACCATAGGCTTACTAAGGCTAGTGTCTATTGTTATGTAAAGTGGGTTAAGCTGGAATGTATTGCAATATTATGATTTCATGAAAACTCTGGTCAAAAGATATAATTATGTTGGGTCACGGGCATCAACAATTTTCTTCAACTGGGTCACGAGGAAAAAAGTTTGAAAGCCACTGATCTAGTCTGACCACCTCTATAACAGGTCATAGACCTCTCTCAAAATAATTTCTAGAGCATGTGTTAGAAAACCATCCAATCTTGATTTAAAAATTGCCAGTGATGGAGAATCCAGCACAACCCTTGGTAAATTGTTCCAATGGTTCATTACCCTCACTGTCAAAGGAGTGTCTATGCAGATGGGCCTCTGCACTGCTTGTGCATTATGGAGGTGGACCCTGTGTAGACCCAGAATGAGCTAAGAGGAAGATGGCTGTTGGAGAAGGGTGTAGAAGCGCAGCAGGCTGGAATAGCTGCTGGGGGGAGGTGCTGTAGCTTGGCCTCAGGTTGAGGGGTGATTGTTATTCTGTACCCCTGACTCTTGCTGGGACCCTCTTCCAAAGGCCAGTTACTTGGACTTTTATTACAGGGAGGGGTGAATTTCACCTTAATGGAAAGTGTTCCTCCTATTTCCTAACTTGTGATTGGCTAAGGTGGAGCCCCCTAGAAAGTACAGTGAATATTTAACAAGTTCATTCTATTTCTACCAACACTAGCAGCTCTGGAGGTATTTAGCACCTTGATAACCAGGCACTGTGCAGTCTTTTGTTTGTATATAATAACTCCAAGTTCTGTGAGTTGTCTAGAGTAATGGAAAATTAAATGTGTTTATATCATCCAGTTTCTGAGACTACATCCTGATGCACGTTATCTGATTGTCTGCAGTAACCGTGATATTCTAACGTAGGCTGTTTAGCTTTTACACAAACTCCTCTTTGTTTTCATAGCTGCAGGAAACACAATCCCCGCATCAAATAAGCACATGCGGTGGGCAGTGTGGAATTATGCACCTGAATTGGGAGGTGGCCTCTTTGGGGTGATATGCACCCTTGGAGTTCAAGGGTAGAGCAGTCCCTGTAATCTTTCAGGCACAGAGTCTTTTATGATGTCTGGTCCTTGCCTGGAGGATGAAATGGAAAGCTCCTTGCATCCCAGACTCTGCTCCACATTATGCTAGGGCCAGGCAAAATCTGTCCCTACGTGTCTCAATCTCCAAGCAGTGTGCATAATGGAATATTAAGAAAATGCATCCCCTCTGATTGGAACACAGCCTAGAAAGAATCAAACATCCCCTCTCACAAATACCCTAACACCCTTATTGGCAGCACTGCTCTGCTACATTATTCCTAAGACATTTAACAGAGAGCGCTCACTTTTCATCTGGGCCCTGGGACAACCTTCCCTTTTTTGAACCCACCCTTCAACAGTTATTCCTCTAATTGTTCTCAAGCCTAATGGATGATTGAAGAGACACTCCCTAAGGAGATTCCAGTGCCACATCTGTCCGAGAAAGGCTTAGCATAGGACTTTCACCTCCCGAGGGAAGCACATGTTCTCTGTGCCCAGATTTGTTGAACCTTTGCCACTGGAGAAAACTCACACTCAGCCATTTCTAAAGTCAAACACCTGCAAAAGCTATTTATTGCCATGTATGCGATGTGCCATGACCATATCCCTCTATTATTCTGAAACGGAATCCCAGCCAATCACATTCCACACAGCAGGCTGTGCTAGCTCCTGTTGTGGCATATCAGGAACAAAAGAGAGTGAGGGTCTGGAGGAAGCCCCTGGGCCCCTACCTGCCAGGCAGAGGGGCTCTCTCTTTGCACAGCTCACAAGCCTCTCCTTGCACTGGTAGCATGGCTGGCAAGGTTTTCTTGTCAACATTGGTCCACCAGTGGTGGCAGAACTCTCTGATGGGGGTTCACAGAGAAGAACAGGGAAAACTGAAGCTGCTTAGAGCACCATTAATTTCACAGTTTATAGGATGGTCGCCACATGATAAATGAATGGCTAAAAAGTAATCTCGCTTGTTTAGGCAAAAGTTACAGCGAGGGGGAAGAAACACTACATGGAACATGAGTGATTGATTTATTTAGATTTATCATAGCCTGTTTAGATACCTGCCAGGACTCTGGGCACCTCATTTATACATTAAACATTATAATACACATAACAACGCAGTGTAGCCTGATTGATTATTGCAGTTACAAAATTATTTATGGGGGTGTAATGTACACTTGGTACTGCCACTGGCTCTTTATTCAGGTGGCTACTTAGAGTTAATTAAGATGATGATATGGGTGACGCACTCACAGAAATTTTGAGCTTTAGTTAATAAAGACATAATTGAAATAATAGAAACATCAATATATGTACGTAAAAAATAAGATCAGTACATTTAAATTGGTTTTCTACATTGTTCATACTTAACATTGTGCATACTTACAACCTTATGGAGCCCATTAAAGATGGAAAGAACAAGTAAGTAGACAACATCATAAGAGCTGGACCTGATACGATTGACATCCTTTCTGGAACCTGATGTATCCTAGAATGCTAGAAAATATCCAGGTCTTTTATATGCTTAGGCTACGTAACCCACTCAGATCTATGACCATATTTCACCATTTCCATGCCCATAGCAAATTTAGGCCAATCCTTTGTTTATGTGTGGTATTATGGATGCACATATTAGACTTCCAACCATTGACATTTGCCTCAATCAATTTCTTAACAACTTATCGGTGTCAATGTGGTTACCTCTATAATTAACATATTGCAAAAGCATGCCACCCCCGAGCCTCCTATATCCAAATTACTTCTGCAGTTATGCAGTATACCTATTCTTTTGGGCTTACTTGTTTATCTCTCAGATTGACAGTGGATAATTTCTGAGCTGGGGTTCAATCCTTAGACCTACGTCAGCTAATTAAAAAGCCAGCATCTCACACGCGTAATAAAAATAGGCCACTCTCCTTTAGCAAAGCCTGACAACCCTGTTATTTGTGTTATCCTACTTATTGTTACAGCTCCAATAACTTCCATTATTATTTCTATAGCATGCTGAGCAGGTAGATTATATTTTGTCCAAAACTATAACCCATCCAAGATCAGGTCAGGGGGAAATGGTCAACAACAGTATAAAGAGCTGCCCCTTCCACACTGATAGATAGGAGGATAATGAAATAAACCCAATGCTCAGCTCACCCTCTTTCCAAAAGCCAGGGGAAAGTGCTGGGCTCTGGGAGTGTCTGGATGGTTTGTAATCCCGGGTCCCTAGGACCAAGGGGAAAAAGAAGTTCCCAAAATGAATAAATACCCGGTTAGCAGTTCCCTCTTGTTTATAGGTAGGGAGCTCCAGTTCAAGCACCCCTGCTAGTTACAGGAGGGGCAGTGGCAGTGCCCAGCAATCTAACCTCAAGATGACAAAGGCAGGCGTAACTGTGGCAAGGTCCACATCAGCGAGAAAGGGTGGCAACTGCGTGGTGGCAGTTCCTTTGAGGAAGGTAGCTGTTCCCCTTTCTTCTATTCTTGCTCGAGTAGTGTCTTACTGTACAAGTAGCCCAATGGAAATTACTGAAGCTATTTGCGGTGTAAGGTACTACTCAGTATGAGGAACATTTGCACAATTGAGCCCCGTGTAACTGCAATGATTTTGCCTCTCTCTTGTGTAAACAGGAGAGGAGAGCCTAGAAGCACTATAGATATAAACAAACAGCAAATACAGCCAAGTTTTCAAGCACTCAGCGCCCACATGTGAGCCAGATTTCAAAAGAGCTCAGATCACTAAATGGCCATATTTTTCGCTTGCACCCAGCATTTTGGGTGCTGACACCTTTGTAAAATCTGACTGCATGTGACACAGCAGAAATTGCTGCGTGTAGAGCATTTTTTGAAAATGTGGCCCTTATTTTGAGGCTTAAATGGTGCCTTTACCCTGGCCTCAATCATGGGTCCTGAGTGCTTGAAAAAAAAAATCTAACCATAAGCATTTTTGAAAATGTGACCCCCGCGTGACTAATTTCCCAGATACAGCAGGCTGCAATAAATGTTAAGAGAAAACTATCATAACAGTTAAAGGATACTGATGTTTCTTCTTCCTTTCTCTCTTGAAAATCATTGTTTCATAATCTTAATCATAATCCCACCAACACTGGATCCAGGTTTGATGCTGTGAACCATATTTCAGAAAAAATTTACCACCATTATCCCCAAATAGGATTTTATTTTGGAGCTGCATCACAAAGATTAAAGAGACAGAATATAACAAACATATCATCAGCAGTGCCTTACTTTGTTACCTAGCTTGTGAGGAGTTAGCTGTGAAGTTGTGTTACATGTCAGGGTTAAATAGAGAGAATAGATTTCCACTTGCAGGCCCCTCCAGAATCACATGAGCTTTGAAGCATTAAAAGAAAGTTACATGCACAAATGTTTGCAGAATCATACCCAAAGCCTTTACATTAAATGCTGAAAGTGCATATGAAAGTGAAGTAGATAGCACAACAGTGTGGACAGTTTTATTTTGTGGCCTCTGGGCTAGTGTTAACATTTATTATGATAGACGAGATAGATAGGGACAGCCCCTAAACTATACACCAGGAAGATCTTTGTGGCATGTTTACGCACTCATAGACAGTCCAGCCACTCTTGGCATTGCAAAGCATTTTCCTATTCAGCTTGTCACGAATACATAGTTTTTCAATGCTGACTATTTTAACCTTTATAATAACACTTTATACTTACCCATGGCTTTCTTCTGAAAAGCACTCTACAAACAATTTATTAAGCCTCACATACCTTCTTTGTGGTAGGCATTATTATTCCCGTTTTACAGGTGTAACCTGAAGTATAGACAGGCTAAGAACAAAATGTGAGCACCGTTTATTAAGGTTAACCATTCAAATACATATCTTGGTCCCCTAATAAAATGACCTGGTTTTCAGAAGTACTACTGCTTTACATAACACCTGTAAAAATCAGGCCATGCCAAAATATGTATTTGGGTGGCTAATTTTAAACACCTAATTTTACTCAACCCAACTATGACAAATTTGGCTTAAACCCACATTGTGAGTCCCTGGCAAAGTTGGGAATAGAACCCAGAATTCCTGGGTCCTAGCCGCCTGCCTGAATGTATGCATTTCTCTTATAAGCAAATATCAAAGATTGGTTACGATCAACCAAGCGACAGTCATAGTTTTGGTTTCATTCAGCAGCCTGTGGCTGTGAATTTTGTATTAAGGTGTATTGTATATTTATTTGTATTTATATAAAAAAAAGAGGAAAGGGTCAATTAGAATTTATGAATTGCTCTAAAATTCCCAGATTAAAGACTCTACTTGTGAAGTATTATTAGGTCTATTTACCTTTTTTTTATTAAGTGAATGGAATATGAGTCTGACTTATTATGGTTCTCTCTGAAAATCAACTACTGAGCTGGGAATAAGAGTGGATGATATTTTCTTTGCAAAAAATGTTCTCCTGCAAAGGTATAATAAAAGCTAGATATGCAGTCTCAGTGAAAAGGCATAGGCATAGGCAATAGTACATGTTTCCAGATCAACACATCAAAACACTTCAGTCTATTTCCCCAAATATTTTTATGCTTGCACGCCACAACCAGGAAACAACCATATTTAGTTATCAGCATGTCAAATACAAAGAAAAGGATCCAGGAAGCAAACATAAAAGGCTAATAAGACATGCTGTGCCAACACTATGTTGCTACATATGTATCATAATTAAATTTTCACTGAAGCTATGAAACTAATATTTGCCCAATTGATTTTTGTTCAATCAGTCCTTCTGACTTTTTTTAATTTGCTTGATGTTATCCTGTTATAAGGATATTGCCTAAAGTAAAAACGAGTCATTTGCACATTAAAACAGCTAAGGGCAAAGGTCTGCACAAGAGTAAATGACGGTGGAATATGGCCCTAAGAACTGTTTGAAAGTGAGAGAAGGGAAATAATCACAGAAAATTCCAGCTGTTACCACAGTATTTCTTGTTACAATATTTTTTCTGTCCAACCCTTATTTTTGCAAATGACGTTGAAATTACAAATTCTTTCCTGTATTATCAGGATACAAAAAATAAAAATGATTGAGCGGTTGATGGTTATAATGAGTCATAGCATGTCATCAGTTTTAAACAGAACTCTCCATTAGTTTAAGATATGGGCCAATATTTCTGCTTCACAGAATGTGTGCCTATTCTTGCTCTCTCATTCATGAGATCAGCTCCATTGGCTTTAATGGGATTACTTGTGTAAAGTAGGCATATTTGGACCTTCTTTTATTTCTCCTAGACTATCATTATCGTAACATGAAACAACCACAGGTGTGTAAGGATGGCCCAAGTCTCATTATACTCTGACGCTCCTTTGGCAGTACAAAGGGGCCTTAAAATGAGCGGTGCAAAGGCACCACAGTACAAATGAGAATAAACCCCAGTGCCTGCGGGACAGATCCTCAGCTGCTGTACATTAGAATAGCTTCAATTACAATGATTTACACCAGTGGAGGAACCAGCCCTGCATTCCTAGCACATTTGCTTAGAGTGTTTCCCCACTGATTTCAGTGGGAGTTTTAGTTATGCAAACAATACAGGACTGGGCCCTGGGCTTTTGTTTATCTGCACCAGCCTTTTGTGGTTTGTGATGTTTTGCACTTTACTGACAATGAAATAACTAGTGAGTTTGGGTGCTCAACTTGAGACACCTTAGAGTAGCTTGAGTTTCTGACACTGGTCTCTTTAGGCTGTCTCAAACTGGGTTCCTAAGAAGTGGAGGCAGTCAAAGTCACTAGTCATCTTTGAAAATCACCTGTATTTAAACAAATTTATCTTTGAAAATTTCTCATTAAAATAATTAAAAGAAATATTGCAACATTCAATTAAAATTTTCAATTCCATTTTAAAGAATCAGTGTATATTTGAAATGGAGATGACAGAAACTTTGGACAAGCTTTATCTAATATCCTGGATTTACCATTCAACTGTTAGTGAAAAACCACATCCCCTACATTCTGCTAATTTCCCACTGTACCCGCCACATGCTGGAAACTAGAGAAGATCATGAAGATATTTAATATAGGGCCATATCCCTGCTCTGAAGGCCAGATCCCTCCATTTGACTTCAGTGGGCTTTGGATCAGACTTTATCTTACACCAGTGCAACCCCATTGACTTCAGTAAAATTGCATGGGGTAGCTGAGAACAGAATTTGAGTTAATTTTTCTACAGCTCCATGCCTGTTACTTTTGTGGAGGGGTTTACAAAAGAAGTCAAGTGGCAAACTTTTCAAAGGTGTTGTTTGGAAATATTAGACAAAATATATTCTTAATCTAGCCTTGAGTTGTTTTTTCTGCAATAATTATCAAGGACAAACAGTGAATCAAATTAAAAAATGTATGCACACTTATTTTAATATATTAAGTAGTGAGGGGAAACTCTGGTAGCTTACATACCACCATGTGGCCATTGTTGGCAAATGCTGACTTTTTAATGGTGTTCCATATGTAACAGTCTAATTTGCTGGAAAACAATCAAAGGAGGTAAATTAATCCAATGACTAAGGTGTTAACAGTTCATCTGGTTTACATTGGCTTAAAGTTAATAGCTAACTTCATTCTTTTCAGCATAAGGGATAATTTTTTCCATGCAATAAAATCATTAAACCAGAACAATAAGGCAATTCCAGGAGCATTAGTCCATAAAAGGGTTGAAATAGTCAGCTGTGTCTCAAGCCTCATAATGCTGCATTGGTGTGGTTTTCAAAAGCTAACCAGTTGCATTCTCCCCCTGTTTTTCCTCATTGCTTCACTAGTAGTCCTTGGAGTCCAGTTGGGTTTTGGTTTTTCTTGTAGAAGCTGAGTGTGAAAAGCAAGCCAGGTGACTGGTTAAAAACAGCAGGATGCTGTGGATGAGAACTCTTTTACGTGATAAAAATGTCATAAATTTAGCAATGAAATAGAAATGTTTTGCCATTCCAGTTTGTTACAGATTAAGTAGCCCTCTGAGGCTTGGTAATAAGTGCTGTTATACTGCAGTGCTGCTATGTTATCTATCCAGTTCAGAAGCCAGTATGTATGTATTCAAGTCTATTGCTAGTGCTGGGCAAACAATTAGTGACTCCTCTGAGTGATATATATGTCCTATCAGTGATTGTAGCTCTCCTCCCTGTCTGTTAATTGTCAAGCTCTATTCTCTAATTTAAATTTGCCATTATAAAGAGCTTAAAACTGTTCTCAGAGAAACTTCACTGAAACAGAAACCAGGCCAAAGTATATAGGACCTGAATCTCATTTCCACTTTAAGGTCCCTTTACACAGCCAGAATAATGTAAAAGAGCCTTAGAATAATTAAGAATCAGGCCCATTATGTTTCTTAGCTATTTTAATTTAAGAAATTAATTTTACAGGATTTAATAAACTAACAAATAATTATAATTTATTGGATCAAATTCTGCCTTCATTTTCCTCCATTGATTACAGTGGAATTTTACTAGGGATGAATTTGGTCCATTATGGGGTCAAATGTGTAATCTATATTCAGATAAATTGTGGCATTAAATTGTGTAAGTATCACTGCTACTAGTCCTACCCAATTAGGACTACTTGTGTAAGTATTTACCCAGACAATAAGAGTTGCAGCCCCGTGTTACAACACACATAATCTCCCAGATTTGAAAGTCTGCAGTATACCCAGTGATCCACACGGAATTGAAATGAGTCCAGTGTTGAGGAATTGGCAGCAGTGATCAAGACATTCATGAGCTTTTGTGCCTTTGTTTCTCATTTCAGTATGAAGAGAAACGTAATCACCTGTTCTTACTAAAGTCAATAGCAAAACTCCTATGAACAGGGGGAGGGTTGGCCCTGATATTAATCTTTATCATTTTTAAAATTATCAGTTAATTTTGATAGGTGTCCATATTATTTTAATCAACAGTATGTACTGCATGAGCACTGTACAAAGAGACAGATCAAAGGGTGTTTTGCACATTTTCCTTTCATTTTCTTTCTTTCTCTAGGTTATGGGGATGATTACTGTGTTTGCTCCCCTAACTCTCCTGCAAACTTTGTCATGGTTGAACCAATCTGAGGTTACACATTTATGTAGACTCTAACTGCCTCTGGTGCAAACAATCCGACTGTAACTTACAATGATCATACAGGTTGCAAAAGTCAAGGTATTTCACTGTACGGCATGCCAAGATTTTGATCATAATAGGCCCCATGTATGTCCTGCTGTCTGCATCTACCCATCTCTTGTGGGAATACAGAACTAGGAGCAGCTGTGGCCAAGAGAATCCCTTGCAGCATGTTGCCAAGGTATTGGATCAGAGCTGCAAGGGGCCAAAACTGCTGAAGGTGTGCAGACCATCTGAGCCGAAGGCCCTGGCCTCACAGGATCTGTGGATTTGTGGGGAGACCTCTGGCATGCACAAGGGGCAAACCCAGTTCTCCAATGGAACAAAGAAAGACTGCAGAGATTTCCTCTTTCCCTGTATCCCTTTCCCATGGGTTTTTCCACAGGGGAGGGTGATCAAGTTCTAAAATAAAAATATTTTGCTGAATGTATTTGGTGTTGCAAAAATAGATTATTCCATACAATAATAAATAATATGACATGAGAGATATTGTATTGTACTGTAGGAAAAGTTGATGGATGAGTATGGTCTTTGAGTAAGACTCCTAGGCTCTATGATACTACTACTACTACTACTAACTATGCAATGACAAAACTCCATAACTGAAGCCATAAACCTACAAAACTATATAAGGAATTACCACGCACATTGTATAAAATGAACAAACAGAATTTAAACAATATTGATAAAAAGCAACATTATTTTGTAAAACATGGGGCAGTAATTAACCATTTCTCTGTACAGCATGGCTTATTTGGATTCTTTCCTTGGCTAATAATCCTAAAATTTCCTCACAGGCGTTGTCTCTAGTATCCTGGGGCAAACACAGTTACAACAACACTGCAGATCCTAAAACAAGACAGTCTGGATATATATTTCCCCAACAATCTATTTGCATTTTAATATTTTGGGTGTTGATAGCACAGTTAACAATACCTCACGGTGTTTACTCCACCCTTCTTCAATGCAATGGCTTGAATCTTTGATTTGTTCTAAGACTACCTAATCTTGTTCCCATTGAAGTCAGTAACAAAACCTGTGCCGAACTCACTGGAAGCAGGATGGGGCTTTACTAGGTATTTCAAATAATATTTATTTTATATTTGAGATTACAGGGAAGATAGCCAATGGTAGTTTGAAGATGTCACCCTGCAAGGACTATGCACATGCATAAGGGCTATTGACATCCATTAGTCTACTCTTAAGATTACTCATGAGAGTAAAGGTTTGGAGGATCAAGCCTGCAATGACTGACCATGTCAGGTGCTAGTGAACTTGCAGTTCTAGCAATAAAGCTTAAAAACAGCTTCCATTGTTATTTATTTGGTTTATTTCTCTGCAGCTTCTTTGTGCCTCTTACCACTGAAATTCTGAACTGTATTTTAAGTAGGATAATGCCATTTTGGATTCATTTAAACAATGGACCCCACCTTACGCACATTGAAATCAAAAGTAAAATCTCTCATTGAGCTCAGTGGGAGAGCAGGATTCAACCCAACAGAAGCAAGTTGGGAAGATGTGTGATTTTAGAGGAGTACAAGGAAACAATCCAGGGTTATAGATCTTCACTGACTTGCTCCAAATTATACTTTTTTATAAGAACAATTAGTGCTCACCAAGGTTTTGATCTAGCCAGGTGTTGAGCATTTCCTGCAAGATACTGAGTTGCTGTTAATTCTTATTGATGTCTACAGGGGCTATGGGTCCTCAGCAACACAGGCTCCATAAGCATGATCTGGTTACTGTTATATGTTGTCATGTTAAAAAGACACTGTCAAGGTATTTTATATCATTTCAATTATTTATCTCAAGGTGAGATAGAAAAGATTATGAGACCTATGTAATGACAACCCCAAGAAAGCAGAAACATGGGGAGGCTCCTACATGTTCTAATTTATAGAGTAGTCCTTGCAACTGCAAGTTGGACTAATGACTAAAGCTGACTGAGTACAGAAAATATAAATTTTCAGCTATTTCTTAAATAATATGGTCACAGTTTGAGTTCTTCCTACTTAAGCCTATTAGTATTAGCAAAGCTTCGGTCTGCGTTATGTGGTCAAATGTATTCAACATCAAATACATGCACTTGACTCAGAACTGCTATTTTAAGGCCCCGCACGCTGCTATAGTTCCTCCAAGCTGAAAGCCATGCAGTAGCCTACAAAAGCTAAATAAAAGTATAGCTTTGCATTGCAAGTTTATCCAGACCCTGGTCCACTCTCTGCTCTTGTAGTTGACTTGAAGTCCATATGAGCTTTAGTCTTTTCAACAATACTATTTTTTTAATGGATCCCCCCTCTCCCTCAGCAACAATAAATACCTTTTATTAGGACTGGTTGAAAATTTTCCATTTAAATATTTTCTTGACAGAAAATGGATTTTTGACAAAATGAAAGTTTTTGTGACGTGTTTGCTTTCACCAGAAGATTTATCTGAAAACTAAACACCTGACAGCTGAACAGGTTTCAGTTTTGCTTCGAATACCAAAACCAAACTGAAAATTTCAGTTTGGAAATGTTGAAACATTATGTTTTGACACTTTAAATTGAAAGAAAATGTTCTGACGTTCTTGAATCTGTTTCTCTTTGACTCAGTTTACCATTAAAATGTATCTGTTTGAGCCATCGTGGAGCCCCATGGGAGCTTTAGTTCAGGTGCCTACATTCTTCTCCAAGGATCAGGCTCCCTGGCCAGACTATGTCTCCCGTGATTTACTACAGTTATGTGACTCCCATGATGTATCACAATGGGTCAGCTACAGGCGAGTCTGATTCATGAAAAATGATGTTCATCGCAGGAGCCCCGCCCATTGGGATGAGGCACAAGATCTACAACTCCCATGCGGCACTGCAGTAGTGCAGGGGGATGCAATTTGGTGTTGAATTTAACCAAAATGAAACATTTCAATTTGGATTGACAAATATTGGTTTGAAATACTTTGATTCATGTTGTCCTAATGAACCAAAATTAAATATTTTGTTTTGATTTTCGCAATGGAAACTTTTGGTTTTTGGCCAAAAGTTTGCAGTTTTTGGGTTTTCAACAAAAAGTTGAACTATTCTGTGGAAAATTTTCAATGAAAATGGATTTTGTTCATTTTTTGTTGAAATTTTCTGGAGGGAATTTTCCAACCAACTCTAGTATTTTATATACCTTCCTTCATTTCCCAGGAGGCCAAATATGTATGTCCAAAAACCTGAAAACTCTATAAAAGAAAAAAGAAATATACATTTAGAGTGGGCTTTTCAAAAGTGTTCAACACTGGCACAACTATACTGTCATTGCTCCTATTGAAGTCAGAGTTAGGCCAAAACTGATCTCTTTTGAAAATTCTGTCCCCATAATATTCTCAACTGGACAGTAATATCTCAAAGTGAGAGGCAGTACTATCATTAAGGTACAATACAATTTTAAATTAAAAATAAACTTCAAAATAGAGCTTAAAACTAAGCACAGTGTTTAAAACAGAAAAGACTGGCAGGCACTAACTGCATCTAGTTTTGCAATAATATTCATTCTAAGTGTCCTGTGGTCATCATGCCTTCGTATTAAGTAAGTAGAGTTATAAAAATTCTTCCATTCTGGGCAGGGCTGGCTCAAGGCACCAGCTTGTCAAGCAGGTGCTTGGGGCGGCCGTTCCGGAGAGGGGCGGCCGCTCCGGAGAGGGGCGGCACGTCCAGGTATTCCCCGGCAATTTGGCGGACGGTCCCTCACTCCACCTAGGAGCAAAGGACCTCCCGCCGAATTGCCACCGCAGATCGCGATTGCGGCTTTTTTTTTTTTTTTTTTTTTTTTGGCTGCTTGGGGCGGCCAAAACCCTGGAGCCCTGATTCTGGGGTTATTGGGTTGACAGAAATTATATTGGATTTATCCACATTGTTTATGATCAATGTTCAAATCAAAGTAAATATTCAGTTCTTCCATATCCTTGGAGCCTTTTATAAGTGCTTTCTCATTAATCTTTACCAGAAGGCTGTTTACAACTGTCTGCTTCTGGAAGTGGCTTCCCTGTGCTCCCACCCCTTCAAACACAAAACAATTTAATGTTTGCTGGGAACAGTTTGGAAGACTACTCCCAAATCCGCATGATTTTTAAATTAGAATAATTGTAATGATGTTTCAAATTATAATAATTTTAAAATTGTTTTAAACAGAGTTGACAATGTAGTAAGAATCCTCCAACTTTTACAAATTAATAAAGGTATACATCCTTCAGCATTGATAGTTGAAAGGAAAATGTCACCACTGGAGTCTCTGAATCTGCTTTGCAACTTTTTTGCCAGTCTTTTAGCATGGCAGAACAAAAGCAAAGCCATGTTGTATCTGTTAGTTTGGGGCTTTTATGAATGCTGTAGTGAAGTTTTTCTCACAGAAGGAATGCTGTTAATTAGAAACATAAGGCATGAACAATCCTTACCAGTAAAGTGGTTAAATGGAACCACACTGTGGTACTTAACAATGTTAAAAAAAAAAAAAAAATGAAGAAAATCCTAGTTCTGATTTTATTTTTTTCTACTGTTGGCTCATTTCCAATGGGAGGAAAATGCCAGTGAAAATAAAAACATTTGAGAATCCTTAGAACACAGGGCATTTTACACAGAGACTGAATTACATTGTTTCACAATTCTGGCTCTACAAATTCCTTCAGAGCCCAGTTAAAAATTTTAACACAGAAGAACAGTAAACACTTAAGTTGGACTAAAGGAAATCCTGTAATGGGGAAAGTGTTCAGGCTGAAGAATGCGCTGGGGAGGGTAGAAGGAGGAAATAAATGGGGGATTTCCCTGCCTTAGTTGAAGTTCATCTTCCCTCTGGCTCCTGCTAAGCCATCCCTGCTACAGATGCTTTTATCCCTGGCTCATACAGTACTGAAGAGGAATTTTTTCCTTTGGCATTCACCAGGTGATATCAAGTGTTATTTACAGTACTTCCCTATAATTTTCTAGAGGGAAGATGGCCCTTTCAGGTTGCTGTTCCTTCTCACTCTGTAAGTTACTCACTTCACACAAATATGCCATCTTACGCTTGTTGATAGGAATGTTCAGAAACTAGATTCAGTATTAAACCAAAGCAATGTGTTTTCTCAGAGTCCCTGTGTTCTAGCAGATTGAGCACTGTGCTGGAGATGTGAGTTCTCTTCTGGCTCTGCCACTGGTCTGCTGTGTACAATAGGGCAAATCTACCTGCCTATGTTTCCTCTCCCAGCCATTGTCCTGCCTTGCCTTTTTAGCCATAATTCTGAGATGGTTTCAGATCCGTTTTATTTCCTGCTTTCAGGGACCTACGAACTTAGGGCCTTTCCTTTGTGACAATAATAAGGGCACCCTGTGGCAAATTTGAGTCGATCCTGTGGAAGTGTGCATTGATAATGTATAGCTGTGTGGAGTTCCATGTGAACAAAGCCCATCATTGGCTTTACAGTGTCAGGAACTCTCATTTTCAGAACTTCACAGGTATCATCATGCAATCACTCATTAGCTTTGGATTTTACATTTAGTGTAAACAGTTTTAATTAGAGTTGCTCAAAAAATTTCAGAAGGAACAGCATTCCATAGAAGAATGCTGATTAGGTGAAACAGAAATATTTCATGGGAATGTATCTATTTCACTGACATTTTTGGTGAACAATCTTCAAAACATTTCATTTTGATAAGGTCAAAGCACTTCATAAGGGTGAAATGCTTTGTTTTGACTTTATTTTGTTTATATATTATAATATGAGAATTGAAATAATAAAGGTGAAATGAAACACTTTGACCTTATCAAAACAAAAACATTCAATGAGGAGATTTCAATATTTCGAAAGCTAATTTTTTTTCAGAACTTCTTTTGAACTTTTTGCTCCAATTCAGGAAAAGGAAATTGGAAATTTCAAAATTGCAGAATTTTCCATGGAACAGAAATTCTGAGTTTCAAATAACGCTAGTTGTAGTGTCAGTGTCTAAAGAAATGGCCAGATGTACAGCATGTCTTAACGAAGAGTAGATAGTAGAGCTGGGTGGACAATAATAATTTCATTTCATAGACAATTTAATGATTTCAGAATCTGAATGATAATGAAATTCCTCATGAAATGGAATTACCATTCTCCACCCAGCTCCGCTGGCAGATGGAAGTCTGAAAGCCCTAGGATTCTTGGGTTTACTGCCAAAGACCGAGGAGCCTGGCAACCCTAGTCCAGAGGCTGTCTGCTTGGTGGACTGCTGAGGAGCTGTGAGCCTAGAAGCCCAGCCTCTCCAGCAGCATGGGCAAGCTGGAAAGAAACCAGCAAAGTTTCAAAATCTGTTTGGCAGGTCAGATTCCATCAGAAGGCTGCCTGGGTGCCTGTAGAATTTTGTCAAAATTGACATGGTCCCACAGAATATTTTGATGTTGACAAACTGGTAAATTCCAACAAAAAAAAGTTACTTCAAAATTCATCTGACGAGCTCTAGGAAATAGTTCAGTTATCCACCATCATCACTGCGTGGGAAAGCAGCACTTACAGGAATGAGGTTTTATTATCGGATAGGACTGGCTGACGGAAGCTGTGAGCCAGATCCATGAGTGAAGATTGCTGAAGTCAATGGATCTACGCCTAGTTACACCAGCTGGGGTTCTGGCCCAATGACCTCATTCCTGGAGGAGTGAAGATGCCAACTCCTCAAAGCAGGATTTCTGGGAAGGACATAAAACTAGGACACCAACTTCCTCCACTTGTCCAAAGGGCATCAGATAGTGAGGCCCTTTGGGGATACATGTAACTGTGCTTCTTTTCTATTTTCAGTTTATCTCTAAGGACAAATAATGTCATTTGGCAAATAAAGTACTACCACATTACCATGAACTCAGATCAATGCAATGCAAAACGAGATTACCCGCCTGAAGAGCTGTCTATGGAAGGTGGGAAGAAACAGTTGCATTATTCAAGATCCTTAGGATACTTCTCATAGCACCACTTTGGCTACTATTTCTTTTATGATGGCTTCTTAATGCCAGATTAATGTACCAGTATGGCTGTTGTCAGTGATAGCCTGTATACTTGATACATTAACTGAACACAAGGCACAATGCATGCTCTTTACATTAAAATGCCACCCTCTTTTTCTCTACAGTTATAGAAAGATTTGTTTCAGAGATGTGTGGCCAGTAATTGAACCAAAGCCTCCTCCTAACCAGCTTCCTGTGTACGATGTGAGAGGTGCGTGTGTTTGCAGGGAAAAGGGGTGAGGGACTGGAGAATATATCAATTGGTATTGTGAAAAAGGAGAAAGAGGAGCAACAGGACCTGTCAAAGTAACTTACAGGGAGATAGTCCAAACCCTTCTGTCGATACAATGGCAGAATTTTAACTGAAGGCACATAGAAGCAAGCCTTGCCTTCTCCCCATTAAGCACTCTGCTGATCTGCTTTCTTGTTTATTGTGAGCCAGAAGGTTAGCTATCTTATATAACTCTCACATTTATTGCCAACAATGTAGTCTCGGCACAAGAACTGTCTTTTGTTATTTCATGTTGCAGCCAGGTATAGCACCTAGAATAATGCGGGGAGATCTTGATTCCTAGTTGGTGCCTCAAAGTGCTATCACAATAAAAACAGCAATCATGAGAATAATAATACTGAAGTGTTGCTAACTTTTGTGATTTTTTTTTCATGAGTCTCGTGGTATTTGGTGTGTTTTAGAGCTGTGTGGAGGACAAAAGTTCTGTTCTGCAAAGAATTCTGAGATTTCAAAATTTGGCTTCATTCCAAATCAAAGTGAAAACTGAACTTTTTGAAATTCGCTGTATAGTAAAAATTCCTCAAAATATTCTGTTTTGGGCTGTTCAAAACATTTCATTCCATACATTGAAAAATGGCTTGATTATTATATAATATAATACATGCTAAAAATTCAAAATGAAAAGTCATTTCAATACAAAAAAATTAAAATGCTTTGTTTGACAAACCATCCCATTTCCACATCACCAGAACTTTCTCCCCCTTCTTTTTCAAAATGAAATTCTAGTGAAATTGACCTGATGTAAACCATTTAGATTTTAGTAGAACTGCATATTCCTACAGACTACAGTACTGTCAAAGTTGGAGAAAAGCTTTCAAATGTGTCACGGATGTACCCAAAGGGCTCAGAAATCAGAAGACCAAAAAAAAAAAAGGACATTAACATATGTATATATTTTAAATCTCATGATTTTGGGGCCTGGCTCATGATTTCTGAATGCTTGGAATTTGGTAATACTCTGTAAATGCTCATTCTGTGACCTCCTCCACCCTCTTCCCCACCCAACGGATTGTTTCCTCCCCATGTTGTATCTTGTCATTAACCTGTAAGCAATTATTGTCTTTTTAGTATGTTACCTAGCACAATGGGGTCCTGTTCTCTGATTAGGCCATTGAGCATTACCATAAAATGAATCATAAATACTAAAATTTAAATTTTTAAAAATATATTTTATGAGCTAAGTTTTTTTTTTTTTGGCTGACTTGCTGTGAAGTAGATCTCTGCTATTGATATTTATGTGCTTTTCTTCATTTGTGGTGACACCATTGACTTTGCTCAGGATGTTCTGGTTTGCTAGATTATGGAGTATGGTATTTTTCTTGTCTTGGGTTTCAGTACATGCGGATGTTTTTATTTCTCTGTGTGTAAATTGTTTGATTCATTACCACTGGAGTTGTTCCAGGTGTTGATTTGAATGAGGACTTACATCTTGCTGTTCATTAGAGCTGTGAGAATGCTTACAAGTTTACTCTGAAACAGGGTCACAAATTGTGTTTGGGAGAAACAGCTGCAATAGGTTTGCAGGACCTGAAGTCAGAAAAGGTTCACCTTTGAACAAACCTAGTTTATTCCATGCTCAAATATTGTACAACCATAGGCAAGGTTTGGGTTTGAAAGATAAATGGCTATTATGCCTCTTACACAAAGATGAGCAACGGTGGTTGTGAACCACCATTGTGTTGCCCTGATCCCGGGGCCACTGAACTTGTCCTTAGCACAAGTAGAGCAGCCTTGGCTTCTCTATCTTACACCTGACTTCCTGTGGCCTTCATGGCTCCAACAGCTGGGAGTATCGTCTGGGACTTACAGCTCCTTGGCCATGCCCCTTTTCCCCCAGCCACGCCCACTACTTGGGAGAGGGGGAAAAGTTACTTCAGAAGCTTTATCGGGAGCCAGAGTCTGGGCCATCATACCTCCTTACAGTTTCATACATCGCAATACCCATTTACACAGCTTAACACTAGTTTGTTAGTGCATTGGCACCGGAAGTGGGGCTAGGCCTCAGTATTGATGAAATGATTGAATTTAGATCTCAGGGAAATAAAGGACCCCCAAACAACTATCATAATGAGATGGTTCCCAATGAGTGAGCTAATTTTAGGACATAATAATATGTTAGACCTTTGCCTGCAACAGGTACACACAAGGGGTGGGAGAAGATGACTTCTTTCTGAATTTTCCAGCTGATTCAGAAAGCTTGACTAAAATGCAAATCCGGTCTGGAAAAAAAAAAAAAGAAGTGAAAATTCTTCTGCAGTGTTATTCTTTCTTTTTTTGATCACCAGTTTGACTTGTATCAAGTGACCTACCTCAGTGACCCAGGACTGAATACGAAATACAGCTTCAGCAGGAGCTTATTACATTTCACAGGTATTCACATATGGGAAAAAAAGAAAGTTGCAAAACAGTTCTCTAGAGACAAGGTAGTTGAGGTAATATGTTTTATTGGAGCAACTGCTGCTGGTGGAAGGTACATGCTTTTGAACTTCATAGACCTGAAGAAGAGCTCTGTGAAACTTGAAAGCTTGTACCTTCCGCCACCAGTACTTGGTCCAAAAAAAAAAAAATGTTACATGACGTATTTTGTCTTATTCATATCCCGGGACCAACATGGCTACATCACTACAAACAGTTCTATGAGCAGTTTGCTCACAGGTGAAAAATCTGAGCATCCAATGAACAGTATTCATAACCAAACCATGGCTGATATTTAGTACTTTTGAAGTTTGTCAGTCAATTTGCACACATCTCCTCTTTATTAGAAGTTTTAAACTATTATGTCATCTTCCAAGCAGTGTATTGAGAAGTTAGCAGCCATCTGTTCCAAGTAATTGTACATTAAATGAATGTTTGAACTTATTCTGGTTTTTTGCTTTATTTTATATGTGCTTTGATTACAGTCCTTTTGCGCCTTCTCTTTTGAATATTGACTACTTGCTGTTCTCTTTGTGTTAACCTTAGATATAATTCTTCACCTGAAAAATCAGTTGAAAATCTGGGCAGTCTCCACCTGTTCCAGCACTAACAAGCAAGAAAAACTGAACACTAATTTGCCCTTTGACTCTGAACAGGGTCAGGAACAGTAAAGAAAATTCCATGCTTTGTGCTAATAATGCAAGAGATTGTAGAATGTGGGCAAAATTGGAACTATTATAAACACTGGGTCTAAGATACAATTAATTAAAAAATTTCCCTGTGCCTATTTTCTATGTTCTGATATAAACATGTTTTTCACTGGATGCAGTGCCCTTTATTTATACAGCACCTACAGCACATTCTATTGATTTATAATTTGTTTTCCATTAGTGCATTGATTTCCCCCAATTGATAAGGAATGTCAGATGGCTAATTAACTAAGCAAATGGTCCCACAATTAAAGACTTTTCAGCAGAGACCAAAAAAGCCTGTAAACACAAATATCTTTAATCTGGAGGTCTGAAAAATTATCAATGGCAAGATTAGAAAATGCCTGCTTCTAACCACACTATACCAGCCACAATAGTTATCTCTGCTGAATCATTTTTCAGAGACTTTATCCTCCTGCAAAAAGCATAACACATGAAGGAAGACAATGAGTTGTTTAGAATAGCAAACTGTTGATCTGATGTCTGGACTCCAGTTTTAAAACAAATGTTGTGCGTAGAGCTCAATGAAGCACCATTTCAGCTGCAAACTGGCATTCTTAGCTGTGTGGGTATCACAGGGAACATTACTCACCACTAGGGGCACCTCCTTGTGGCTGCATCAGGGGATTAGCTCCAGTCAAGTCTGGCGCCCCCTTCTGCTGCTCATTGCATGCCCTGCTATCTCTCTCGCTCCTTGCGATTCAGGGTACTCTGTCTTCATACTTAGGAACCATAACCTTCCCCTTCCAGGGTATCAAAGTCTTTCCATACCATGAGGATCTGGCCCTATAACTCTTCCTCCTACTACTAAGGGCTTGTCTATACTTCTGGCTAAATTGGTACTGATGCAATCAATGCAGAAGTGCCGATTTAGCAGGTCTGGTGAAGACAAGGTAAGTCAATGGCAGAACGCTCTCCTGTCGATGTCTGTACTCCACCTCTCCAAGAGAAGGAAGGTAAGTCGGCGGGAGAATGTCTCCTGTCGACATAGCACGATGTAGACACCGCTGTAAATCGACCTAAGTTAGGTCAACTTCAGTTATGTAATTTATGTAACTGAAGTAGCGTAACTTAAGTCAACTTACAGGTTTAGTGTAGACCAGCCCCCCTAAATTCTCAGCATAATTAAATTCTTGTTGCTCTCAGCCCCTTGTGGTACTCTGTCTACACTAGGACAATTTCTTTGAATTTAATCTTTTCTGCCATTAGGTGCCAAATTTCTTAAAAGACTCATATATTAATTAATTTTTACTCAAACTACTTAACCAATTTACTGGTAAATAGTTAGAAAATTCATTCTGTGCTCAAAGAGCAAATGCTGTAGTTTCAGGGAGGATACGTTGTATTCTTCATACATAACAAAATGGCAGAAGCACTGCTTAAGTGCCAAACTCAACTTAATCTTAAACTATGGAAACCGCAAACAGAACTTCCATGACACAGTCTGCAGAGTCAATCCTGATGAAAACAAATATGTTTAATCTGAATTATAACTGAGAAAACATACAGAGAATATACTATTATTAAATGCACTGCATAGTTACTACACCTCTACCCCGATATAACGCAACCCAATATAACATGAATTTGGATATAACGCGGTAAAGCAGCGTTCCGGGGGGGGGAAGGAGGGCGGGGCTGCACTCTCTGGTGGATCAAAGAAAGTTCGATATACCACGGTTTCACCTATAACGTGGTAAGATTTTTTGGCTCCCGAGGACAGCGTTATATCAGGGTAGAAGTGTATGTATAGCTTAATGAGACCAGCTGAACTCTTATGGAAATAGAAACTAAAGCTGGGATTGTCAGGAACAGCTAAGTGAGACTTGTGCTCCTAAATCGATTAGGTGCTTTTGAAAATGCCATCCTAAAACAGCTGCATTGAAAAGTTTTGAATGTGAGTTTAGCTTAAGTTAGCCCACCCCCTTCGAGAGATGCAATCGAGCATTACACCTCTCCATTCCTATAATGACCAGAGCCTGAACTACTTACAGCCCAGTTTGCTGTGATAATTTTGTAAATATACATGCTAAAACATTTCAGTTCTTGTTATAGTATTGCTATTTCCTTAAGATACAGTCTTTTCTCCTCAGACTCTTCAAAATTCTCCTTTGAGCTCCTTACTGGATGAAATGTATCATTGTACTCGGAATGTATCTGTGTAACTGCTCGTAAAGCTATTATTTGAGGTGTTTCCCCATATTTTCAGAGGTGTAAAGGAATTGCTTGATATATATTTAATAGTAATGATGGGGTTGATCCAAACATTATCCAACAGTATTCCTCTGGCTAGGGTAAGATTCTTTTGATTATGCATCTTTTTCATATTGCCTTTTGTCCCTGAGAATGATCATTTCTAACAAAGCATTTGAAAAGTCTAATTAGGCATTCATAAAGGCATGTAGAATGTGTATGCAGTACCTGATTTTCTTCTTACTTATACCTGTGTAAACAAGGGTGTGTCCGCATCTGATAGAAATTGGTGCAACTCCAATTAAAGCCAATGAAATTATGGCAGTTCACACCAGCTGAGGTGCCATTATAGTTATGCTAGTGCAAAGCTGGTGTAACTGTGAAGAAGATGGGGCTCATTAAATGGGCTAATGAAACACTCTGTAAAAGTTATAATAACACTATTCAAATACAAAGTTAAAAATCATATTTACAATTAAGGGTAAAATGGTCAAAAGCACCTAAATCATTTGTGAGGCAAAATCCAATTGGCTTTTAAGTTACTGTTTGTAACAAATTCTCAATACATTTCTATGGGAGGTGGACACATGAAAAGCCAAAACTCGCCCACCCAAAACATATTTGTCTATTTCAAAGGGAAGATTAAAGATCTTCTATGTGTATTTGTATGATGCCATCATGCCAATGTCTTTGCTAATTTAATCCATTTAGATTCCTTCCTGGGTAAAAACAGAGATGCCCTTTATTCATCCTCTACCATTTAGAGATGCCATAATACTAAGGAATGCAGTCATGACTCTTCCTCTTCCTCACCACAAAATCAGGTTTGTACTCTTTGGTTTTCTTGATCAAATGAGCACTATTGTACAGAACCCTTGCTTGAGAACTGACAAGTAAACCTATACTTTGGTCACCTGGGTTTATCAGCTGCATCACCTCAATTTACCAGGTATTTCTAACAGTTTTTATCTTATTTCAATATCTTCAAACTTCTTTCCATATTGAAAAGATCTATCCCCCCACCTGTATTTTTGTAATCATGTTTTTACCTCCTGCTTAAGATGGCAAATATATATCAGAATAAAATCTCTTGATAAAAACATTCATTGGGAAAGGAACTTTGTCTTCCTAGGAGTTTTGGAATAAAAACTAGCATGTTTTGGACATTTCTGCAAGCAATTTTTAAAATGAAATACTAAATGGCTGCTGCTGCTGCTGATTTATATGCACATGTACTGATTAAATACAGGTGTGATTAATAGAAAATATTGGTTTTTAAGTGCAGGACTCCTTGTCCCAAACCCGTAGCAGGTGCAAATGAACACGACTAGGTTCTGGCACTATAATTGTGACTCATGTACCTTGAGGCTTATTCTGTGGAAATGTGTGAAGTTAAATTTAAAAATTCTGGGTTCAATTCTGCAAGGGGATGGACACTTGGACCCAGAGGGCCGAGCACTTTGCAGGATCGGGCCCTATGTCATTATTCAAATCCAATTGATTCTGGGAATTCAGAATTCCACGGGTTCCACATGCTTTTAAAGAGAAATCGGCCTTTTAGAGCATCTCCAGTGATCAAGGTGTTGGGTGGCATCTGTAACCAGAGGTGGTTGGGAGCTGGAATTTCCATTGTGCAGGAAATGCTGACATTTTGATTTTGTTTTTATTGCAAATCTGAACAAAAAAGCCAAAATGTCCAAATTTCCCACAAAAATTCTGAAAAAATATCAATTTATCAGAATTTCCCACAAAACTTCATCATTTACTTAGTTTTGACGTTCGTATTATATAAAATATTAACTGTAGTATGGACATAATAGCAAACACAATGGATAAACATGCTGTGACATTACACTTAATATTTAATATAATATAAATGTCAAAGCAAAATGAAAAACATTTTAACTGAAATGCTTCAACATTGTCAAAACTTAATATTTTTCTGTCAAAAAAATTCATTAAAATTATCACATTCCCGGGAGATATTTAGGTTGTGATGCAATTGCATTTTTAGGTGGAAAAAACTGTCAAAAAATTGTAACGCGCTCTATTTGTGACCTTTCCATGGCTTGCTAAGGTTCAAGTTTCAATATTCAGTCATTTTTGCTGCAGCTTTGTCAAAAAAAAAAAAAAGTGGTTAGAATTTATTTTTATTTTTTTATAATTTATTTTTAAAAAATCACCTTTGGGCTCAGGCCAAAGAAGGAAAATTTCAGCCCTAAGGTGACTGTTCAAAAAGATATGAGCTTGTGAAAACAGTGCTACCGTGGGAACTGTTTCACAACAATGTTAACTATAGTGAGCGTAATCAGTGCCCACTGTAATAAATTAAAAACCAAAAAAAATTAGTGCCTGGCATACTGGACTAACTGAACTTGCTCTGCCCAAAGTGTATATTTTACAAAGTGGGAGAGCCTAGGCGATTCAATCACCTTTAAGTTAACCTTTGAATTACATGACAAAAAAGAAACTGTAGAGCTCTAGGGTCTGATCTTGCAAACCATTACTCAAGTTGGCAATGCTTATTGAGGCAAGTAGTCCCACTGAAAGCAATGTAATTATTTGCCAGAGTTAGGATTACTCTTGAGAATAAGGATTTTACAAGATCTGGCTCCTTTACAATACCAGAGGGGGAGAGACATTAAGAATAATTGTCAAATGAGAAAAGATAGGTTTTCATCTGAGATTTCAAATGAGGCTGACAATCACGGAGGCAGAAAGATACAGGAATACTGTTCCAGATGCTGGCAGCTGGGGAGGAGAAGACTCTTGTGCCAAACACAGGGAGATCATGAGGCACAGACAGTGAGTCAGTGCAAGGTATTCTGAGGGAATGGGGTGATGAGTAGAGAGAGGCAGAGCCGGCTCTAGGTTTTTTGCTGCCCCAAGCAAAAAAAAATGTTGGTTGCCCCCCACCCCAGCCCTGGACCCTCCTCCCCCACCAGTGCCCTCCCCAACCCGCACCCCCTGCCGCCTCAGCCCTGGGCTCTCTTCCCCCCTCACCCGCACTCCCTGCTGCCCCAGCCCTGGGCTCCCCCCACCAGTGCTGATTCCGTCCGCTTCCCCCTCGCCTCCAGCTGGTCCAGTGCTGGCAGGGTCAGGGTAAGCAGCGGGGCTCCCAGGCCACACCTCAGCCCAGGGTCCCTCCAGCCAGGGCTCCCGCCTCCAGGACCGGCCAGGACCCGGGAGGGCAGAGCCGGGGGACTGCCCGGCAGAAGGCTGAGGAGCCGGGGCAGGGCAGCCCAAGAGGGAGAGGAGCCTCGGAGAGCGGGACGCAGGCCCCGCATGACAGCGCCCCGCCCTCTATGGCCCCGCTGCTAATGCTGCTTCTGGCCACCCTGCCGCAGTCCCTGAGCGGCTCGGGCTGCTTCGCGGCTCCATGTGTCCCGTGGGGTGGCCGCCTTGCAGCACCTGCAGGCAGTTCCCAGCCCGAGTGTCCCCCACTTGGAGCCTGCCCGGCCCAGCCACAAGGTGCAGGCGCTGCTTCCCTGTGGCGTGAACCACAGCAGCCCCAGGGTGCCCCCGGGCACAACGCGCTGCTGCTGCCAGGGCCGGCTCTAGGCTTTTGCTGCCCGAAGCGGGAAAAAAAAAAAAAAGATGGCCAGAATGCTGCCCCTGAAAATGTTCTACCCCAAGCACATGCTTGGTTTGCTGGTGCCTAGAGCCGGCCCTGGAGAGAGGCAAAAGTCTATGAGGGACTCTGGAGAAAGTCCATGGAAGGTTTTTTAAATGAGGAAGGCAAAACTGTATCCTGAATTGACACTAATTTTTTCTCATATCTCATTCACCCCTTTGAATATTATTTTTTGAATTTTGCTTTGTACTACTTTAGTACCCAAAGGCCCAAATCAGAGCTCCATTCTGCTAGGTGCTGTACAAATAGGCAGGAAGACGTGGCCCCTGCCACACAGTTTAGAATCTAAATTAAGATAAGACACAAGTGTGTATAACAAAAAAAGAAGAAAGAGGCGAGGGAGAATGTGGGTAAAAGTGAAAAGAATATGGTTCCTTAGGTCAGAGTTCTGAATCATTTTACAAAGCAAATATATTTATACTTGTGTGTTTCATTCCAAACTGATAAAACATGCCAATACAAATAAAATAATCTTCCCATTCAGTCTGTTCTAGAAATGCTGAACCCATTCTGGTAAGCTCTTGCTCGGGTTTTCCTGATAAACTACAGTTTTCTGTCAGTATGTCATTTCATGCTGATGAAAACCAATTTGCTTTAGTGGGAAAAGCCATGTTCACACCTACAAAGAGTGATCCAGTTCATGTAGCTACTTAATGGCAGGTCTGGCCACTGCTTACTTTTTCACACATTGAAATTCCTGCTGTCTGATGAGTGTGGATCTTTGCATTATTTCTGAAAAAAGGTTAAATGAATCTCAGCATTATGCTCTCATTTCATTCATAGATATGCAACTGGAGTTATTGCACTCACATGTGCTTAAAGGAGAGCAACATTTGGACCAATGATATATAATTGAGGCAAAAAGTGAAAAATTCTCTGAAGGTATTTTAAAAAGCCCCCTTGACACAACCTCTCTCCAGCTACCTCTTCATCTCCCACATTCTCTTATCTCTGGCTCCAGGAGCAGGACAGCTAATCCTGCTGCCTTCACAACCTCTCTTCTACCTTCATCTTGGATTCCCTGAAATCTGACTTTCATCTGGACCACTACTCTTCTGACCTCCTGACCAAGCCTAGGGTCCTCTTCTCCATCAACATCCTTCTTAGGCTCGCCTCCATCTCGTCTCTGCCTCCCGGATTCCCTTTTTCCCCATTGGCTTACATAGTACGGGACTTTTAGTTTTCTCCTGCCTCTTCAGTGTCATCTCCTCCCCAGATTTTTACCCAGTTTGACCAGTTTAGTTCTGATAAATGATTTATTAACTGTACATAATACTTCTGAACTCCCATGTTTTAGCTGGTTGTGTGACTAACTTGTCCTGGAAAGGTTTGTAGCACACAGCTAATACAGAGCATGCTTTGCTAACTTTCTACAAGGGAGCCACTACAGGTGTGTCTATTGAGCAAACAACTTTTTCAGAGGGGAATAGAAGAACAATGAGTCATTCACCCAGCAGGTTTAGTCTGGTCACAGTGAATGACTCTAAATGCTACTTTTAAATTGCTCTTGAAAACCAGCCAGTAAGAAAGACAGGGGTGGCCTTCAGTTGACAAAAGACAGTGTTACATAGTTAGCAAAGATGGAGCAAGACGAAGGCCTGATCTACATTAAAATATAGATTGACATCACTACTTTGCTCAGGAGTGTGAGAAATTCACACCCCGCAATGTTGCTATGCCAACCTAACAACTGGGGTAAACACAGCGAGGTCTTTGGAAGAATGCTTCTGCCAACCTAGCTACCACTGTTGAGGGAGGTGGAGTCCCTACAGGAATGGAAAAAATGCCTTCAGTCATTGAAGGAAGTGTCTACACTATAGCGTTATATAAAACTATGCTGCTATAGCACCTGTGCTGTAGACACAGCCTAAGAATGGACTCTGACTGTCAGTTTCTGGGAGTCAGACACCATCAGGATTGACTAGGAAGAAGGCAGCTTTACTCAGACGAGGAGGTCAGGAGCAGAACTTTGCAATCATTCTACAGGCACTATAACATTGTAATTGAAAATTTCTAGCCTGTTTAGCAATTTTTCTAGCTGGCTTAGCAACATTGACCTGAGGCATATTTACTGCTACCTACTTTTTATCAGCTGATTCTCTTGTTATTTTTGTCTAATGTGCCTGCTTTTAATTAAGACTAACAGGATGTGGATTTGGTGACTCTTACAGTAAGGAACATTAAGTCCAAGGGGGTCTCAGTCCTTATCTTCAAGGAACTTCAAGTGGGCCCAGGGAATCTAAAAGAGCGTAGAGCTCTAGGATCAAGACCATGCCTGACAAAGTTGCTCTTTTGGCGCAGTGGATCTCACTACAGTAAAGGTAAAGTGAACCTGTATAGGAGGCAGAGCTTTCTCTAAGGCTGGCCCAAGACTGTGGAATGAACTCCTCCAGGAACTAAGAAGTATCACAAACCTTACCACCTTCTGCGCTGAGTGAAAGGCACATTTCTTTGACCTTGTCTTCTCTATATAAATACACAGCAATTGGTATATATCTATATCTATAGCTATCTATGTATACTTATCTATCTAAAAAAGTCCAAAATGAAACTCTTCTTCCTGGGAAGAGAACGAGAGAACAAACACGTGACAGATGTTATCACATGGCTTAATGCACTATTGGAAGGTGCTCAGGTACTGCGGTGATGAGTGCAATACAAGAACCTATAGAGAACAGAATTCAAAATAAAGGGAAAGCTGTGACTATAAATTCACAGAGCAGATTCCTCAGTCCAGGCTCTCACTTAAAAGCTGCAAGAAAATCCTCTGATAGAGTCTGAAGTCTCATCCGATGAACTATTCCAGGTTGTTAAAGCCTAGTTGTCTCTGCCCACAAAAGAGAATCAGACTTTCTCACTGGGAGTTTTCCATGTGCTTTTCAGACATGATTGTTTAGGAATCTCTTGGCCCTATTTATGATAACCGCTCTTGAAGAAGTGTGCCCCTGTGCTCATCAGACCCTTGAGTAAGTTTTTACTTGCATAGGGACTGTAAGATTTGTACCAAAGTGATGGCAGCGTATTTAATAAGTATCATGCAAACCTGAATTCTGGGTCAATTGTACAGTTATTAAAAAGCTGCATGCATGTTACTTTGACTGCAGATCCTGCCAAACCTTCAAGCTTATATGGAGAGCTGTATTCGAGAGCACATTTAGGATTCCTGAACGTCAGGAATATTAGTATTAACCAACATATCTGCCAAGAGAGTTAATAGAGCTGATTGCTTTAGTCTCTGGAAGGAAGGGCTCTTGAAATGGGTGAACCTGTAAACATTTGGAATTTGAGCTTGTATGAGCATTATAGAGGCTTGTCCTAAACTTACATGAATGATCCATACTTTTTATAGGAGTCCACATGGGCTTCTTTTCCTGCATAGCACCTGTCCCAACAAGGCTCTGTTAAACTCTATTAAACTTCTTCTCTCCCCACACAAAAGACTGTGGCTCACCATTACCGGGGTACTCTTCATGGAGAACAATCAGAAGGGTACAGTAGCTTGTTTCCCCTTCCAATATCATTATGGTGGCCTGGCAAACCCGTCCCCACTCTTCAGAGGGCAGCATGCTTGTCCCTTTCTCCCTAATCCAATTTGGGTCCAGTCTAACAGCCCCACATCCCACACCTCTTCCATTGCAGAGGTTCCCTAATGGAATTTTCCCCATCCAACTGGATCTGTGGCAGCCAGCACTTCAGATAGTGATAGCAGCCTTTTTCACATTAGTCTGACACTTCCAGCTCCAATTCCAACTGGAAGCACATTTTAAAACAAGAAAAAAAGTGTATCCAAAACATTTCAGAACCCAGAAAAGGTTTCATTTCACTTCTGTAGATGGGAGAAGATTAGGAGTGCTGTTCCCATTTCATTTAACCCTCTTTTGCCCAACCATAGCATAACTAGGCTGTTGGTTGAATGTGTGTATTGCCAGCTTCTCGACAAAAAAGCATTTACTTCAGAAGAGAAGGAAGCAGAAAGTGAATGTTCTGCCCTGAAAGATGGAAGGCAAATTGCTTGATGTTGGAAATAACGGATGAGGAGATAGGTACAGTAAGCAATGCTTGGTTTATAAGGGAAGGTGACATCTTAGCATTTGTGCAGTTCCCATGATGATATGTGAAGTGCCAGGAAGAATGAGTGGGAGATGTCAATATTGGAGATGTCAGTGGGCCAGTTTAAGAGCACAAAAAGAAAGCTAGCAGCAGTCTGCTTTTGTTGTGGTCTATGATGCAAAGTGAATGTGGTAGCGTCAGTACTTGCAAGATACCGTTGACAGAGACTAAATCCACCAAGCCATTAGTCATCTAGTATATCATGGAAACCACAACATTCTGAGCAAATGATATTACAAGGCCCGGCATAGTCTCACAAATGCAAGACTCAAAAATCTGTCCTCCTCTGCCTTTGTGCAGTGGATGCTCTGCAAAAACTAATTTGTATTTCTAAAGCTATAACACTAAATATATATTATAGTCAAAACCATTCTCTATCAGTAACATGCCAGTCACCATAGTACAGTATATAGACGTGGTCTGTACTTCCTCATGAAAAAGAGAAGCTGCTTTCTAAATGTCAATCCTCTCAGCTATTCAATTGTTTTAAAATAGATAGAAAAGGAAATAAGCTCACATTACAGATTTTGATTAATAATTTATTTTTTAAAGTGCCTATACTAAGAACTAGGTGCCTGTGCCATCAGATGAATTAACATTGTATATAACCACACCAGCAGTATAAACTAATCCCACGCTATCCCGCAAAACAACTAAGGTAAAAAGGAAATAAACAAAGTCTTAAGTGTAATTAATGTTAAGTGTCTGCCAAGATCACAAAGAAAAAGGAACTGTGGACCCAATTTTCAAACATGGCCATTTTAATAATATATTCAAAGCCTGCATTCTGATATGCAAATCAACATGTTGGCCTGTACAGTAAGGGCATATAAGCTTAGGTCTAAAGTGTAAAAGTGAGTTGGATATCTAAATCTCAACCTGATCATCCTGATAAAGCACCCCATGTTTGAAAACTCGGCAATCTCAGCCGGCTATGGTTGGGTGGCCTGAGCACAACATATTTCTAAATTTAACAAATGGCTCACTTATCACCTTTCTTTAACCAATGATACATGCAACATTTCCATTACAGGTTGTAAAGAGTGGCCTATATAACTTTACAATTGGCATTGGACTGTGGACATCTGAAGCATGTGACTACGTCTAGAAATAAAACCCAAAGTAAAGTTGAACAGTAAAAATAGTAAAAGAAATCACAGGAGCAATGCAAATATGAAGGGGGCCCTGTTCTGATCTTCTGGATTTATGGATGTTTGCATTAGATTATGTTATGTTTTCTCCCTCTGTGTCTTGAAGGCTGTGTACTCTGTCCTAGCAAGACAGAGAATACATTATTGAATACTTGCATTTAGCAAAGGTTAGATTTTTGGACTTTTTATCGTCTGCTTCATATAGTCTTAGGGGAAACACCAACTTTCTCATAATGCGGTCAATGAAAAGAATCTACACATGAGTCTAATGTACCTTCTAAATCTGCATCAGTCACAAGCACTGCATTGGGAAACAGGTAACTTTTCTTAGCATAAATATAAAAGCTTCAGGATCTGTATACCTGCAGCTAAGAATTGGCTCTGGCCCTTCCTTTCTCCACTTTGTTTCAGTTTTCTGGGCACATGCTGATGTCAGATACAGTGGTATTACTCCCAATTTAAACTGGTGTAACTGAGCTCAAAATCTGGTCCTAAAGAAGCTACAAAATCCTGCAGACTCCTTTATGATTAAAAGGAGGACATTAAGTTTTCAGTCATAAGAAACAGATCTACTAGTTCATGTCATCATGAAATACTAGTCTCCTTTCATATGCAGTGATTGCTATAAGAGTGACTTTCTCTCTGTAAAACAAATATGTGAATTTAGGTGTCATAGGGTCATAGAGTCACAGACGTTCAGGTCAGAAGGGAGTATTATGATTATCTAGTCTGACCTCCTGCACAACGCAGGCCACAGAATCTCACTCACCAACTCCTGTAACAACCCCCTAACCTATGTCTGAGCTATTGAAGTCCTCAAATCATGGTTTAAAGACTTCACGGTGCAGAGAATCCTCCAGCAAGTGACCCATGCCCCATGCTGCAGAGGAAGGTGAAAAACCCCCAGGGCCTCTGTCAATCTGCCCTGGAGGAAAATTCCTTCCCAACCCCAAATATGGCGATCAGCTAAACCCTGAGCATGTGGGCAAGACTCACCAACCAGACACCCAGGAAAGAATTCTCTGTAGTAACTTGGATCCCACCCTATCTAACATCCCATCACAGGCCATTGGGCATATTTACTGCTAATAGTCAAAGATCAATTAATTGCCAAAATTAGGCTATCCCATTATACCATCCCCTCCATAAACTTATCAAGCTTAGTCTTGAAGCCAGATATGTCTTTTGCCCCTACTACTCCCCTTGGAAGGCTGTTTCAGAACTTCACTCCTCTGATGGTTAGAAACCTTCATCTAATTTCAAGTCTGAACTTTCTGATGGCCAGTTTATATCCATTTGTTCTTGTGTCCACATTAGCACTGAGCTTAAATAATTCCCATAATGGGGTAGTGGTAACATGTCCTATATAAAGATGTTCCAAGTGAGTAATATTTTTTCATGTGTGCCTGGGTAGCTCATGTAACTGAAAACAGGTTACAAGTGATGGTGATAAAGATCAAAGAATATCTCAGGGTCAGCTGCAATGTATCCACCTCTCTCTCTCTTCTGGGAGTTTCTGTTACCCTTTCAATTCTGATATGCATTTGAAGGATACATTTTGTTGCATTACTGGAAAAGTCATTGGGCCTGTGCTCTTTCATGGGCAGTTGGGATTGCTCCTCAATATCTTCAAAAATCAAATACCCCAGCACATGTAAGTGATAACTGAGGTTGAAAAAGATGTTGGGATAGTAGGAAATAATTTTGATAAATAATTGTATTCAGTAAAAGTGGAGCTTAAGAGTGAGAGTGGTTGGGATGTGAGGGAATCACCAACAGATCAAACTTGTAAAGCACAGTTTTCCCCCACAGAGCTCAAGTACTGACATGAAAGCTAGAAGAGCATTCTGAAATCCTATATAGTGTCTTGCAGTCATTTCAGGGTTAAAATGATTATTATGCCAATTCTGCTTACTGAGCATGTATAACATAAGAAAATGGTTATATAACATCTGCATAAAAGACCAAAAAATAGCAAACAAAAGAGCCACGTCTTATCTCCGTATTTTTCATTTCAGATCCATAATGACTGATATAAGCTAATAACATGTTACATTCATCATATTATTTTAAATACAAGCAATAACCAACCATGCAGCATAAAAACAGGAAATTAAAAATAGCCACGTATGTATTATTTTTTAGCAAAAGGACATTATGATATTTTTCCTTTCTCAGTTAACTTTTGCCCAGGAAATGACACAATTTAGAATTACCGTGGAAACCCATAATAGATTGTGAGTCTTTCAGTAGAAATGTGATTGGGGCAAAGGTTGAAAATGAGATGGGAGTAGCTTGCATTATTTGAAGAATGAAATGCATAAAATCAAAATGAGCGGTATTAAATTATCATAGTATAATGTTGAGATGTGTAGTACCAGATGACCTATTCCATGCTTGCCAGCATTCCTTCTTACTGAGGTTACTTCTCGTTAATCTGAAATGCTGCTGGGGCTATAATAACCCACAGGTTGTGGATATACTAACCCACAGGGAGAGACTTATTTGCATTCCCAAGAGAGCACAGTCTATTAGCACATGTTAAAAGACCCTGTGTTTTCTGCTGCAAGGCCCCTTGACTTCTGCAGCAAACTGAGGATTCTGTGTTAAATGATTGCAAAATCATTCCATGACATACAGTTTTAATTAAATATATCTAAAAATGCAACACACAGCAATGTAGAACTAAAGTAATACTTCTGAACACTTAAGGCTACTCTACACTCAGTTTGTGCACTCATTTAACTAAATCAGTATCAAGCCCAATTTAGTTCACATGGTGCAACCCACTGGGCTGGGCACTGTTATAAAGGCTTTTAAACTGATATAGTTTAGCTTGCACTGATATAGGGCTATGTCTTCACTGTCAAAAAGGTATGTTTTTATATTGAGATTGCTAACTCAAGATACACAGAGAAGATAGCTATCTTTTGTCTTTCCCTTCATATCCTAACATTTCTTTGAACCTTTTCCTCTGAATTGAAATTAACTCACTTCTATGGTCATTGCAGAATAAGTGGGTTTGGAGGAGGGATATATATCCTTTTCTATTGCACTTTTCTTTGTATCCTGAGGTACATATACCACAGAGTTTGATTGCCAATTAACAATCCTGGAACAAACTTTTGGGAATAGTCCATACTAGCCTTTACAACTGTCTTAACTATCTGTAGTTAATTAGCAATCAATTAACTTGAGGTAAAAAAATCAAGGACTCTCATGTAGAAAAGCCTTGGGTGTACCAGACTTGGAAGAAGTGTGGGTATCTTTCTGTGAAATCGTTGAGTTGAACTGGGCTATAGCAGGTGTTGACTGAGGGAGTGTTTGTGGGCAAAATCATGGAGCAGGTCCTCCAGGAATAGGGTTACCATATTTAGTGCCTCCGAAAGGAGGACACTTTAAAGGGGCCCCAGCCCCGCCCCCAGCCCCGCCCCAACCCCTCCCCCTCCCCAAAGTCTCCGCCCCCTCCCCTGCTTCCCGCGAACATTTGAGTCGCGGGAAGCCTGAAGCAGGTAAGGGGGTGTGTGTGTGGGGGGGGAGGAGGCGCGGCCCACCCCCGGCACCGCAGGTCCCCAGCCCGTCCCCCGAGCCCCCGGCCCGGCCCGGCACCGCCGGCCGAGCCCCCGACCCGGCACCCGAGTCCCCGGCCGGGCCCGGCACCGGGCCCCCCCGAGCACCGCCGGCCGAGCCCCCGGCCCGGCCCGGCACCCGAGCCCCCGGCCCGGCACCCGGCCCCCCCGAGCACCGCCGGCCGAGCCCCCGGCCCGGCCCGGCACCCGAGCCCCCGGCCCGGCACCCGGCCCCCCCGAGCACCGCCGGCCGAGCCCCCGGCCTGGCCCGGCACCCGAGCCCCCGGCCCGGCACCCGGCCCCCCCGAGCACCGCCGGCCGAGCCCCCGGCCCGGCCCGGCACCCGAGCCCCCGGCCCCCGGCCCCCCCGAGCACCGCCGGCCGAGCCCCCGGCCCAGCACCCGGCCCGGCACCCGAGCCGCCGGCCGAGCCCCCCGGCCCAGCACCCGGCCACCCCGAGCACCGCCGGCACCCGACCCGGCACCCGACCCGCCGGCCGAGCCCCCCGGCCCAGCCCGGCACCCGAGCCCCCGGCCCGGCACCCGGCCCCCCCGAGCACCGCCGGCCGAGCCCCCGGCCCAGCACCCGGCACCCGAGCCGCCGACCGAGCCCCCCGGCCCGGCCCCGGGCCCCCCCTTGCACCGCCGGCCGAGCCCTCGGCCCGGCCCGGCACTGCCGGCCAGGCCCCCCGATCCCCCGGCCCGGCCCCGGGCCCCCCCGAGCACCGCCGGCCGAGCCCCCGGCCCGGCACCCGAGTCCCCGGCCCGGCACCCGGCCCCCCCGAGCACCGCCGGCCGAGCCCCCGGCCCGGCCCGGCACCCGAGTCCCCGGCCCGGCACCCGGCCCCCCCGAGCACCGCCGGCTGAGCCCCCGAGCCCCCGGCCCGGCACCCGAGCCACCGACCGCATGTCCGATTTTCCCGGACATGTCCGGCTTTTTGGGATTTCCCCCCGGACGGGGATTTGGAGCCCAAAAAGCCGGACATGTCCGGGAAAATCCGGACGTATGGTAACCCTATCCAGGAATCCGTTTTGAAGCAATTGGAGGAGAGGAAAGTGATCAGGAACAGTCAACATGGATTCACCAAGGGCAAGTCATGCCTGACCAACCTGATTGCCTTCTATGATGAGATAACTGGCTCTGTGGATATGGGGAAAGTGTTGGATGTGATATATCTTGACTTTAGCAAAGCTTTTCATACGGTCTCCCACAGTATTCTTGCCAGCAAGTTAAAGAAGTATGGATTGGATGAATGGACTATAAGTGGATAGAAAGCTGGCTAGATTGTTGGGCTCAGCGGGTAGTGATCAATGGCTTGATGTCTAGTTGGCAGCCAATATCAAGCGGAGTGCCCCAGGGGTCGGTCCTGGGGCCAGTTTTCTTCAACATCTTTATTAATGATCTGGATGATGGGATTAATTGCACCCTCAGCAAGTTTGCAGATGACACTAAGCTGAAGGGAGAGGTAGATATGCTGGAGGGTAGGGATAGGGTCCAGAGTGACCTAGACAAATTGGAGGATTGAGACAAAAGAAATCTGATGAGGTTCAACAAGGACAAGTGCAGAGTCCTGCACTTAGGAAGGAAGAATCGCATGCATCGCTACAGGCTGGAGACTGACTGGCTAAGCAGCAGTTCTGCAGAAAAGGTCCTGGGGATTACAGTGGATGAGAAGCTGGGTATGAGTCAGCAGCGTGCCCTTGTTGCTAAGAAGACCAATGGCATATTGGGCTGTATTAGTAGGAGCATTGCCAGCAGATCAAGGCAAGTGATTTTTCCCCTCTATTCGGCATTGGTGAGGCCACACCTGAAGTATTGCGTTCAGTTTTGGTTTCCCCACTACAGAAGAGATGTGGACAAATTGGAGAGAGTCCAGTGGAGTGCAACGAAAATGATTAGGGGGCTGGGGCACATGATTTATGAGGAGAGGATGAGGGAACTGGAGTTATTTAGTCTGCAGAAGAGAAGAGTGAGGGGGGATTTGATAGCAGTCTTCAACTACCTGAAGGGGGATTCCAAAGAGGATGGAGCTAGGCTGTTCTCAGTGGTGGCAGATGACAGAACAAGAAGCAATGCATCCGAAGAAGTGGGCTGTAGTCCACGAAAGCTTATGCTCTAATAAATTTGTTAGTCTCTAAGGTGCCACAAGTACTCCTGTTCTTCTTTTTCCAAGAAGCAATGGTCTCAAGTTGCAGTGGGGGAGGTCTAGGTTGGATATTAGGAAACACTGGAATGGGTTACCTAGGTTACCTAGGGAGGTGGTGGAATCTCCATCCTTAGAGGTTTTTAAGGCACATCTTGACAAAGGCCTGTCTGGGATGATTTAGTTGGGGATTGGTCCTGCTTTGAGCAGGGGATTGGCCTAGATGACCTCCTGAGGTCTCTTCCAACCCTAATATTCTATGATTTTATGAAAGGGGGATAAGACTGGAAAAGACTGAGAGAGTGAGGAAGGAGATTGAAAGTGGCTTTGTTCCATAAATTCTGTAACATACACTCCTTCTAAAATGGGGTTAAGATGAATGTAAAATGGGAAATTACTGATCCCTGAGGGACTTGGGATCTATAAAGAAGAGGAATTTTGCAGAGAGTACCAGATGTACTTCCTGGATGAACACATTCAAGAGCAGTACATCTGCCTATGGTGTGGATTTGAGAAGTATCTGGGGAACAGAATGACTGCTGTCAAAAGGCAACATGCTACATAAGGAGTTTTTGCACGATGTGTCTTTGATTTAATCTGGCTTGGATTGTTCCTTTTCTAAAGGTAACTGTTTAACATTGTTTTAGAAATGCTATACCTTATGGAAGACAGCATGGCTCAGGAGACTGGTAATGGGCTATAGAAACTGCCATTTCTAAATGGACTGTTTCAGTACAGCCCAGTTCATTGGTGGCTGAAACTTATTTACAGCTGATGTCTGTTCTGTGGCCTGTGTGAAATGAGTTTGGTGGTCTCAGACCAGTAGCCACACTAAGTCCCATTGGCTTCAGTGGGGGCAGAGTTAAGACCATAGGCAGATGTACTGCTGTTGAATGTGTTCATCCACGAAGTACATCTGGTACTCTCTGCAAAATTCCTCTTCTTTATAGATCCCTTTGAAAATCCCATCCTCACTAATTTAGGCACAGTGTATAAATAAATAAACAAGCTCCAATGAAAGGAAAAATTCTTGTTCCTGCTAAAGATCATTGTGTCTGTGATTAAAACACGTCTTGCTTATTGAGGATACAAGGTAAAAATTACACAAATCTCATACTCATGATTAACACATCCTCTAAAACCATTCCCAGAAATCATTGTTGAATAAACAGCTTAACTGTGCCATGTGACAAACCGTCCAGCAGATTGGTTATAGCTTCTTTTTCTGTTAATGCTCCAAAAAATGTCCTACTCCTGTTTTTGCTCTAGCCTGTCTCTACCTGAAATAACTAGCAAACCAATTCAATCTATTATACTCCATAATATTACAATGATTTATTCCTGTTGATGGGCTGATTTAAGCAATGTATTGCTAAAAAAAGTGCCCAGCTAAATAACATAACATCAGCAGCTCACAGGTTCAAAATCTTGCTTATGTAAAGATCTCAATTTGTATTCAGTTATGGAGCAACTTCTATAGACCTCTCTGAACTACAGGGTTAGGGAGACAGTCAAGTTGCCTAATGGCAAACTATCTCTTAGACTCTTGATCATTACCCTACTTAGGGAATTAATCAGGAATCGCTAATTTGCTTTAAAATCACCTTCTAACATATTCTGTATTAACTTTCATGTGTAGACAGGCCTCTACAGATAAATACAAAAGGCCTGATTCTCAGCTCTGTAAATCAGGACTAATGGAAATACAGTGTTTCAAAGTTGATACACCCGAGAGGAGAATCAGGCCCTGTGAGTGTTTGGATCATATTATAAAATTACTTGATCAAAGTCAGGGTCATGTTGCTCCAGCCTTTTGTTTTCTTACATCAAGCAGAGTAATCTGATCTACAGTTATTTAGCTTGCCACTTTCCAAAGCATAAATTTACACAAAAACAATGGTGGAGGAGTATCATCGGATTGATGCACATAGGAACTCTTCTTGTCTGTTTAGAGAATAAACACTGCAAGGCAGGAATTGTATCTCACTATATTTGTATGGTGTCTTTCACAATGGATTGAGACCTCTCGGTTTAAAAATAATATTTCTACTATGGCTACTAATGTTGCATTCTATATTGTCTGATCGTTTTAGTTGTTTAACTTATGTTGTGTATAGCACATGAATCCAAGATTGGATTGGTCACTTGTGAATGCTTAAAAATGTCTAAACAACAGTTGTCTTCACTTGCCCGCCTAGTTTCTGCCTTGTTACTTTTAATACTAATTGCTGTTCATTAAGGTCTGAAGAACAAAGATTAAACAAATGATTTTGATCAATTTTTAGAAATGTTCTGCTCTTGATATCCATGACAAATCCCATTGATATTAGTCGGATTTTCAGGGTTTCACCAAAGGAAGAACTGACCCAGGAACACCCCAATTCTTACTTGAACTACTTGGGTGGTTATGTGGGACCAAGATTTTCAATAGTGACTAGTGATTTTATGAGCCTTAATTTTTGAAGCCATGCCTATGCTCAATGAGAATCAGGGTAAAGTTGCCACCTTATTATTTTTATGTGTATTAGAGTAAGTCAGAGAGGTATTAGGGCACCATTGTGCTAGGGGCTGTACAAACAAATAAACCAGGAAAAATGTTGCAGTACAGGTATCATATTTTTGGATAATTCATTCCCATATTTGCTATGAGAATCCTTCTATTGTAATGATATATTAATATGTGCTAATGATCTGTCACTTTGCAGAGACCCGGATGTTGCAGATGGGACAGAGATGGAACTGGTATATCCAGCAAAAACCCACAGTCCTGAATATACTAGGTTTAACATGAAAGTCTTAGAACAAATAATGCTCCTATATCCTAGCTAGCAGGGAATCCAGCCTCTCCTAAATGCTACATGGCAATGTAGCTTTTAAAACAACAAAGTAACACTCTGAACAAGATGACCCCAGTGTCATCTTGCTTTGAAGCTGGTTTTGTCTGCGTAAGGCACAGGCAAGGCTGGTTAAACTAGACAAACAGAACAAAAAAACAAGAATTGATACTAGATGATTTTTAAAGAGCATTAGTGTGAGAGTGGAGAAAAAGGGAAGAGTGAAATTTAGGAGTGGAAGAAATTTGGCAATACAGCTCACGGTGCAGGAAAGAAGAAGTGGTCTGCTGATGCATTCTGAAAGACCCTTATCACCATATCCCTAATAATCCATAATTAAAAAAATAATATTTCATATGAAAAACATTGGCATCCTTAACATTTACAGCCACAGCTTTGCTGTTATTTACAGACAAATGGCATTACAGCTTGGCACTTTCCAGACAAATAAAAAGTAATGGGTCCCTGCCTTGAGTAAGTTAGGCTAACACAATGGCAGTGCCTATGGTCAGCTTTGACAGCTGGGTGGCTCAGGGATAGGGTTACCATACGTCCGGATTTTCCCGGACATGTCCGGCTTTTTGGGCTCCAAATCCCCGTCCGGGGGGAAATCCCAAAAAGCCGGACATGTCCGGGAAAATCGGACATGCGGTCGGTGGCTCGGGTGCCGGGTGCCGGGCCGGGGGCTCGGGGGCTCAGCCGGCGGTGCTCGGGGGGGCCGGGTGCCGGGCCGGGCCGGGGGCTCGGCCGGCGGTGCTCGGGGGGGCCGGGTGCCGGGCCGGGGGCTCGGGTGCCGGGCCGGGCCGGGGGCTCGGCCGGCGGTGCTCGGGGGGGCCGGGTGCCAGGCCGGGGGCTCGGGTGCCGGGCCGGGCCGGGGGCTCGGCCGGCGGTGCTCGGGGGGGCCCGGTGCCGGGCCCGGCCGGGGACTCGGGTGCCGGGTCGGGGGCTCGGGGGACGGGCTGGGGACCTGCGGTGCCGGGGGTGGGCCGCGCCTCCTCCCCCCCCACACACACACCCCCTTACCTGCTTCAGGCTTCCCGCGACTCAAATGTTCGCGGGAAGCAGGGGAGGGGGCGGAGACTTTGGGGAGGGGGCGGGGTTGGGGCGGGGCTGGGGGCGGGGCTGGGGCCCCTTTAAAGTGTCCTCCTTTCGGAGGCACTAAATATGGTAACCCTACTCAGGGACATTCTGAGGCCCCAAGTCAAAGGCTGAGTATTTCCCAAACTCAAGAAGTACTTTGCCTGGTTATCCATAAAAAAAACTTGCTTGTCCTTCAACCAATCTAGGTGTGGATAAGGAGGTGCTCAGATACAACAGTGATGAGGGCTATATAATTCCTAAATAGATAGATAGCTATTCACCAATCAAAATGTCATGATCTTGACTGAAGCAAAGTGATAGATAGTGGCAAGATACATTTTCTGACAATTCCCCTTTTTCCATTTGTTCTTTTAGTGGAAAAGGTAGATTTTTATTTTTCTGCATTGGCTCAGAATAGTAATTCAAATTATGATGTAACTTGTAAGAGATGTTACGATCCTGTTTTCTGTGTAATGTATTGTAAATGTTAGACATTTCTGCCTGCATATATTTGTGTCTAGAAAATGGGTGATAACTTCTATAAAAGCTTCTAATATGATGATGGTATTTTCCTCTTCAAACCAAAGGAATCCATCACCGCAAATGTGATGTATTGGCAAACAAGTTCCCACTCATGCTGAGGTTTTTTTCATACCAACATTTAAATTAGATTCTCCCATTTTCAAAAGCTGCTTGAGTCCATGGCTTGTTTTTAAACAGCTTGTTTATAGCATGGAGATTTTCAAACTTAGCCAATCTTCACCCTGTTACAGTGAGAGAAGAGATCAATGGAGATGCAGTTTAGCTAATGGAATGACTGTCTTCAGAGAGGAAAAATAAAAGCAACCTAGAGATATAATGAATCTAGTCAATACTTTACAAGCTTCGATGGTTTGAAAGCACTGTCAGTGGAAATGACCATTTGTTTCAAAACCCAAGATGATGCATCACAAAATTGATGAAGCACAGTACAATGATGTTCTAAGACTGATTAAACTACAACATTATTCACCTGAGCCTTTTATTTGCCTCCTGTGGCTTCTATGATACGTAAACAGATATGGGGCCAGATTCCAGCTGGTGCATGGAAGTATAATCACTTTTTTGTGAACCAGCCTGGCTCCTGCAACATAGGAAAATTCACCAAAAGGGAAAGTAGGCAGTGTTGCCCCCACCCCCGCACTCAGGTTTGCCAAGGTCAGGTTTTGTTTACTTAAGGGCTGTTCAACGGTTCACTGAATCACCCCACCTCTTGCTGACTAGCTCCGCCCACTTTTGGGCTGTGCTGGCCCCTTGCATGCCCCTTCTCTCCCAGAGGAGATGAATTTGTGGATGCTTTGCACGGACACATCCTTCCCTCCTTACTCAGCTCCCCTTCCCTTTGTGTGCCTTGCACCTTTGCCAACACAAGTCCAAGCTGAATCTAGTGCATTGAATGGCACTGGGGTAATTCATAATTTTTAAGCCATAAAATCTCTTACTGCAACAAAATAAAAGTGCTATTGGAAGTTCATGACCACATTATATCAAGTCAAATCAGTGTGGTGATAACTTCCAAAAAATATAAAACCAGCTCTATTCTAATAATATATACTCATGGTATGACACGAACCAAAAATGCTAATGGAACTGCACTTTCATATCCTATTTGAATTCCAGTCCTGTCTCAGCCAATCTGACTCATTAGCAATGTCATGCACAACATTATGGTGTGTGGTCTCCAGAAGAACCATTAAAAATGCACCCCATGTTACATACTGACATATTGGGCTAGATTCCCCTATGCATCCACCTTCTGTTGGCTGCAGCTGAGGGAAAGCAGGGCCGTCAGGGGACTGGCCCCAGTGCAGATTAAGGGGATTAATTAAACAGACTCAGCTAGCTATGGTCCTTTAGGGCAACGTTTCTCAACCCATGGGTTGCGACCATGTATGAGAGGATTGCAAACAAACTTTAAAAATAGATGCGATTTTGCATACTCTTTTAAAAAATAGATGCTGTTTCTGCTTTGCCGTACGTTAACACTATGCATACCAATGGTATTGCCACCCTTTCTTCTGCGCTGCTGCTGGCGGCGATGCTTCCTTTAGAGCTGGGCGGCCGGAGAGCAGTGACGCAGAAATAAGGGTGGCATGGTATGGTATTGTCACCCTTCCTTCTGTGCTGCTGCTGGCTGTGGCTTTAACTTATTAATTATTTATTTATAATAATAATTAAATAATAATAACTAATCATAACATGTAGTGGGTAATAAGTAGTTTTGGCCCTAAATACTTATGTGTTTTTCTACTTAAGCTACTTACTGGGTCAGGACTGGCCATCAATGTTTACAAATGGGTCCTGGTCCAAAAAAAAAAAAGGTTGAGAACCACTGGTTTAGTCACCCTCCACCAACTTGGGGCAGCTGGAATGCATTGCACTCTAGGCACTTGCACTGTTTTTTCTCCTCAATAGATTAAAGACAACTGTAAAAATATTATCTAATTTTATTATTTGAAATACGAAGGTGATGACTGTGACCTATTTTTACTTCCCTTAAGCAGTTTGGTCACATAAGTTTGATCTTGCACGACATGTGCAACTAAGATATAAATAGATGTCTGCAGGAAGTTATGCAAGTGGTGAGGGGAAAAAAAAGAGCAGGCATTAAAAAAACAGAAGTACTGTTTCTCAATTTATTTGTTTGGTTGTTTCTTGATTTTGCAGTTTTTGGTCCTGGCTCTGATTCCAGTGACACTGGGTTAAATGTGGAATAACTTTATGGATACTGATGGATTTCCACTGCTGTAAGTTTAGAGCTGGCATCAGGCTTATGAAACTGGAAAAGGGGTCAATAGATTTTAAACAACCAGGAGGAAGGATTGTGTCTCAAGAAGAGCAGTTGGAAGCCCCCATGCAGCAAAGCACCTTTAAACTCCAAAAGGTCTGTCATGATGTCTGTGGTGGCATTCCATAATTATAACATGAGAGACTAAAACTCACTACTGTAGTGTTTTACAGAAACTTATTAAAATGCTTTTGTTGTGGCAGGAGGGTAACAGAGTGACAAACACACTCTTCGCAATTATTTTTCGCCTTATTTCCCAGCTTTTGTGATCACAGCATATCTCATAAGCTAAGCAGGTTAGGGCAAGTCAATACTTGGGTTGGAAACTGCTAGGAAAATGTATATTCTATTATTATTAGTTTTATTATTTATGTGTACACAGAACAAAAAGATGGTCCCTTCCCCTAAAAGTTTACAATCTAATGATTTAGAAGTGGGGCTAGTGACTCAGTAGCTGGCACCACCACCCCAGTTTAATGTTGAAGGTACTGTACCTTTGGTTTGCAAACAGGACAAATGCATGACCACTTCAGGTCATTCTTATTAAGTCATTACATTTCACATGAGTAAGGGTGTACTCAAATGTACACAACTAGTTCCAATTGGGAATTTTACTCCACCTACCCAGATCCCTTCTGTAATCTGAAATGGATACGATATGCCTGTCCTAAACTTTTGGGTAGTGTTTTTATATAATACTGATGAACAGCTGCCAGATTGAATCTCAGAGGTGATTGCCCTTCAGTAGGGGGCAAAGTAATGTTTGTACAAGGAGTTAGCGAAAAGCCAAGCATTTGTCAAGTGCTTTGGGATCTATTTGGATAAAAGATCCTATGTAAACTAAAGATCATTTTCATCATCTTGTAAAACAATAGCATCAAAATGGGATCATTCTCTATCATAGTTGCTATTTCACAGCATTCATAAAATCCACTTGTGTAAAGTCTCAGCGGTTTTATAAAAATAGGTTACTCAGCACGAGGCAGGAGAGAATCCAGAGATACTTCGAGTGCCTTGAAACCTCTAGAATGTTAATAAAAACCGCTAGACCTTTCATGAGACATTTTTAGAACTGGTTTTGATAATAATAAAAAATTCAAGTTAAATTGCACTGAGTGGAATAAAAAAAAGTTTTCCTTACTGGCCGAGTTCACATGTAGTGGGACAAAAACATTCTGATTTATGGCCCTTTTTGTTAACTTGCTCTCCTGGGGTGAAAAGGAGCCAGCCCAAGGCTAATGCACCTTGTAACTTCAACTTAAGCCCTAGTGATGCACAGGCCTAGTGCTCACCTACAGCACAGGATGAATTTCACTGCTAAAATTGAGTCTTTTGATAGTTCTCTATGTCCTTAGCATTCCTTGTTCAAAGCCACTCCCACTCCTCTCCACCTCTTTCCTTCCAGTGCCTGATAGATTGCTCTGGTTGACTCTCACAAAAAATTCTTTTTGTGTTTTGGGTGAAAATTCAAAGTAGTTTTGATTCTGTTCAAAGAGATTTGCTCATTCCCATCTCTACAGTCTTTATTGTTGCATTTATGCTAGTGTCACCTACTATGAATTAGCTTATCGTTTAATTCAGTACATATAAAGCTTTGTTTACATTTAATGTTGTTGTTACTTGCCCATACCTTAACCTAAACGCAACATGCTGAGGTGTAATGGACATTCAGTCCTCACAATGTTCCTTACCTAGCTGCACCCTCATAAAAGATTTTATATAACACAACTTCAAAAAGAAGCAACGTTACCAGATTACGCACTTCAATGACTCATCTTGTTTGCAGATCTTTGTGCAGAAGCCAAACCAAGTGTGATGTGACATAATTTCTCATTGCAGAGCTATTTACTTGTAAATATAAACCTTGTTGTTAAAACATTAACTATTACATTGCATAATCTGCCCTTACTTCTCTATAGTTCTATACTGAGCAGAGAGCTGCAACAAGCATTTTGATTTTGGGTGAAATGTGCAGTTCTTGGGTAGGAAATCTAGAGTAGACACTCCTGGCTTACCAGAAATTGTGCTGTACAATGGGAATTATTAGAAAGTTGCTTCTAACAGAGAAACAGTGAAGAATCATCATGAGTGTTTCCACCACTCCATGTCCAATGAGAGGCAAGGATGCTCAGCACCTTCTAGGATCAGGACCATCATCATCTTGGACCTAGTAAAATTTTTTAAAGGAATAGATTGTTCCTTAAGCCACAAAGACTCTGAGGTCTGGATTGTAGGGGTAATGCACCTCTGCAGCAACCTGTCCCATCCTGGCTTGCTTAGATTTGCTGGCTACTCTGAAGAGGGGAGCCCAGGGCCCATGGCACTGACTCCTTACTGTCCATCTTTGGGCTGGCCAATGCCCCATTGTACAGTGGCAGAGACTGCAATGTGTCTGGACTCTGGACAGGGGGTGTGTGGGGGAGGAAATCATTTGATCAAGGTCAACTTGGCCCATAGGTAGGTTGAAAATCCTATCTTGTTTCAATCCATATTGCCGCAAAGTGTGACTTGCTGCTCTAGTTATTAATCTAGGGAACCTCTGATTAATACAGTGCAGTCATTCTGTGAAAAAAGACTCCGCTATCAGAGTTTTACTGATTTTCTTTCCTAAATAAATAAAACTAAACCAAGGCAAAACTTACCGGAAGCTTTAAATATCCATGCAAAGTGATTACTGAGACCATCCTGACTACTAATTGATGCGGCTACCTATTTCTGTCAGCTTATCCTTCTCCTCAGATCATGGAGCAATATTACAGCTGGGCCTCAGGGCTGGAATAGCTTTTGTACCACACATCCCATGGAGGAGGGGAAGAAGAATGGCTGATGGATCTGTGTAGCTGTGGATCCACTGGCCCCGCCCATAAATCCCTTAGGCCATGCAATGCTGAAGCAGCCCAACAAACCTTTGTTCCATGACACACCAGGGCTAGGCAGAGTTGCAGTCATTGCACTTGGGGTGCTAGTTACACCAACGGGGGCAGTGAGGAGATGGCTAGCTGCAGAAGGAGGAGCAAACTGAACCTTCTTCAGATTTGGCCCATTGGGAGCCCCTGTGAACTAGGCACAATGCCTTGTGGAATCTCTCCTGGGGGCTGCGAGGCTCTGCGCAACCCCCAATGCTGGCATACTCCGGCCCATAATTCATACTGCATTAATAACCTGTCACAGAGAAATAACATGCAACATATTTGAAACCCATTTACATTTTGTTAATTTATGCTATCCCTGAAAAATCAAAGCAGAAAGATGTGGTTGCTTTAGTTGAAAGAACCCAGAAATGCCTCAGCAGTGGAGCTACTGAAGCTGAGAGAGAGAGAAAACAAACAATCCATATTTTGGACTATGAGCTGCAGGATACTTAACTAGTTCAAGTCTCTTTCTTCCCTTCCTCTTTACTCTGTCGTCCCCTGTCCTTATCCTTGCTTTCCCTTTATACCCACCCTATGGACTCACCACACAACAAAATCAACAAAGGGCCATTTAAATTAAAATATCTCCATAAAAATTAATTGAGTGCAATGAATCCATATCTGTGATAAAATATAATAGGCTTCTTTGCCAGCCACACACTGTACCCCAAAAGGCGATTTGTGGGTTTAGTGCAAATTCCTCACATGCAAATCTAGATGACAAGAAAAAAAAAATCAAAGCATTAAACGAACACTAGCCAGCCCAGTTAGTCCAAAGAAATCTCTTTCTACAGTGTACCCAAGGAGTAGAGCGTGAGCGAATGCACAATCACAGCATGATTGCATGGGAGACAAACGTCTTTGCAGAAATAGTGAATCTCACCTCTTGCATTGGCACCCTCAGAAAGGAATGAGCACGACTGGGAGTTGTGTGATTTTTGTTGGGCTGACACAGGGAAATATTGGGAACGTCACTAAAATCAACTGTACTTCCCCAAAGTACATAATCTATTTGAAATTTTCTGCAAAAATCCTCCTATGTGCTGACAGTTTACTTTAAAACTTTGAGAACATGAGGTGTTTTTTTATTTTATTTTTTATTTTTGGCATTATGGGGAATGGAGCCCCAAGTTGAAATCTCAACTCTGTGGAAAGATTATAGTCTCTGCAGAACTGGTTATGTGGCAAGTGAAGACTTTGCACTTTGCATTGTACAATACCCAGATAAAGATACAATCATTAGCTCACAGACTTTAGAATCCAAAAGAATCATAAAATATCAGGGGTGGAATGGACCTCAGGAGGTCATCTAGTCCAACCCCCTGCTCAAAGCAGGACCAATCCCCTGACAGATTTTTACTCCAGTTCCCTCAATGGCCCCCTCAAGGATTGAACTCACAATGCTGGGTTTAGCAGGCCAATACTCAAACCACTGAACAAACAATGGAGAGGGGGAAAGGAAAAAATCAGTAGTTGCCACATGGAATAGGAAAAAAAAATATGTTCAAGCTTCTAAGAGGGTGTTATAAGCAATGGTGAGGAAAAAACACTGAACACAGTTGACAGTGTTCCTGTCATAAACTGTCTGATCCACAGTCCATTGAAGTCAACATAAAGACTCTTTTGGAGGCTATTTTGCACTACTTGGGTCATATCTCTAGCTTGTGTAAATCAGCATAGCTCTACCAACTTCAGTGTAGTTGCCCATTTATACCAGCTGAGGATCTTGTCCCTTGTCTGTCATGAATGTAAGTGATTGAGCTGTATTATTTCAGGTTATATCATTGCAGTTCATATCTACTTTATATAAACTGTAAGTTTGAAGGCTAACATGTATGTAAAAGTAAATGCCTATTAATAGCACAATAACAACTATGAACAAAGCATAAAGAACTGGTTCCTGGGCTCCCCTTAGGCAAATACTTTCTCTTGCCTTGCAGAGCTCAAAATGAGAGAAATGATTGTGCATGAAAATTATAGGTGGGTGGACAGTGAATTATTAGTGTCCTAGCCTTCCACTGCTGGAGATCCAAGTTAAAATCCTGGGTTAGGTTTCAAGTCAAAATTAGGTGGGTGGGTGGCACAACTTCCAGTGTCCTCAACAGAGGCGCAAGCTTGGAATGGCATGCCATGCTGGCAGAGATGTGTGTTTCCTGGCAGAGATGTGCAAAACTAGCAGCGTATCTGCCCACACTATGCCTGGCTTAAGCCAGTATTACCACTTTGTCAGTTTAAAGAGATTAATTTTGTTTTTGAATGATGTTGCCATGTGCGTATATGTTCACGGAAAGATCATCATCTGGGAGGAACTGCAAACAAGGGATATATTCGCAGTGTATGCCAGGGTTGGAATAAGGTAATTTCGGAGTTGCAGGCATACCCCAAATGGGGTTCCTGTGTCCTACTCCTTCTAAGGGTGGCAGTGGCAGGCACCACCCACATGAGCCATATTCTGGGCACATCCCTAGTCATCTTTGGGCACGCTGGGCCTCACCCCTTTCTAGGCCACTGGCTTCAGGGGCTCTAGGGTCCATTCTGGAGGAAGCCCCCATCCCCAAAAGCCCCGCCCCAGAGGACTCGGTGTATGGAAGCCCTGCCACCATCACCTCAGCATAAACATGTTATGGTGGCAGAAGTGAGGCCCCCTCCCTGCCACAGAGTCCTCTGCTGGGAGATGTCAGTGGACATACTCCAAGAGGAGCAGGTTTCAGAGTTGAGAAACCATTAATTTGAAGGGGCCAGTTCACACCTCCCAAAGCCATTTTTAGGCTATGTATAAACTCTGACAGATGCTTCTTCATCAGTTACACTCAGGTCACAGTTTCAAGCTTTTCTGCTGCACCGCCATAAGGGATATACATTATTTTAAAAATAAAACCTGACATTCTGATGTGACTCCAGGCGCCAAGGCTAAGATCCTCAAAAGGTATTTAGGTACCTAACTCGCATTCAAATCAAGGGACATTAGATATGAAATAACTTTGAGGATCTGTGCTCAAGGTCCTAGGTACACTATGTCTGTAGTGCTCAATCTGACCTTGGTTCATGCATGTAAATCTCGTTAACATCATTCTCTACCACCGGTCCTTCCCAAGGTGAAGAGGAATTATTAGGATAGCTCTGAGTGCTATTCCCAAGAGTGCCTGTCGTAAAGAAAACATACCAAATTTTTATGTCTGTCATTCCACAACTGGGGCAGCAAGCTTCAGCCCCTGAGGACACTGGAGGCAGGGAGACATGAGATAGTGGTTGCAGTTGGAGGGCAGCTTTAGTGAATGTTTGCAGCTAACTATAACCCCGAAAGAAAGTGGCTCAGGGAGGCTTCGGCCCTTCCCTAACCTGTTTGAACAGAGGTTTTTAGTTTACATCACTACAGCATCGGGTTAATAGGAATAGAGCTATTGATACAGCCCTGGGGCATGGCTCTGAATTTCTTTTGATCATGCATCTGGAAGTGTTTGGTATGGATATTAAGGGTTTCTGATTAAAAAAATATGCTTAATTACATTTATGAAATAAAGAACGGCAGTTTTGCTGCCCCTCACTTAATCCCTGCAATTCAGCTCTACAACATAGTTCTATGCTTCATAAAGTTTGCAAACATAAAGTTTGGGGAACATTTAAGATATAGAATACACTGACATTTCCCCCAAATAACCCAGTTCTCATCCCTTCACTGGATTCCCCTCACATTTAACAAGTACAAGTTTTTAGTCTGCAACTTCAAGTTCCTTCATAATCCCAGTACTCTTGTTTTGTTTCCTGCACTCCCTCTTGCTCCCCACAAATTTCTTCCTAATCAGTCCCTTTGCTTGCTTTTCCACTCTTCAGAGTTGTAAAGGCATGTGAGCACCTACAATGGGAGTTCGGCACATAGGGACTTTGGAATATTCCACTAGGTGCCTATCTGTATCTTTAAGTGTCCAAATGCCTTTAAAAATCTGCCCCCTAATCTTTCTGTGCCTCAATTCCCCATCTCAAAAATGGGGAAAATATTTCTTCCTTTGTCTTTGTCTTTGTTTTCTTGTCTTTCTTGTCTAATTAGATTGACAGCTCTTCATGGCAGGGACTGGTCTATTAATCATTGTTTGAAGAATGTCTTGCATAAAAGGTTTCAATTGATTTCAGTTGGTGTCTCATGATGCTACCAAATACAAATAAATAATAACAGTTGGGAGATATGACTACTAGCAACTTGCTCCTGATACAGAATTCTTTTTAAAGTCTTTTTCACTCAGGTCTCTGGAGTGGCCTCTCTTTTAGCAAGGGAGGGAGACCTTACAGATAATGGGTAGCCAACAGGGATATTGTGGGAAGAAGGAAAGCTCCTCACTAGTTAATTTATTGTCCTAAATTAATTAGATGACACTAAAATTTTAACAGAAACAAGAATTCCTGTCAGAGGTTGCTGGTAAGGCAGATCTGGGCACGTTTTCAGAAAACACATTTATTTTCTGACACATTCTTTTCCTCAGAAGAGCAGTCCAAGTTTAGTGGAAGTACCTGGATGTTAATGAGGGAATGAGATGATTCAGTATGAATTCAGATTTGCCAAGTTTACCTTCAGGAGGGCTTTGAAGTTGGAGATGTCAAAAAAAAAAAAAAAAAAAAAGATAAAATCTTGAGCACGCAGACCTGTCCCAACCAGTCAGACTGTTGGCAGAAAAGTCACCTTGCAGGGCACCTCACTCGCTTAAAGGAATTTAATGGGCTTCCAGATGGACAAGATAGAGCTTCAGCTGCAAGGTGACCACCCTGAAATGCTTTGGGTTTTTAAGCCAAAGTGTAGAAAGCCTACTTCTTGCGGTATCTTTTTTTTAAAAATTCAAGGGTGGGGGCCCCAGAAAGACCCACATGTAATTTGGCCATGCTGGGGCATATTAACATTTTTAAACATTTTCCTGTTGCAATTTGTTTTTTTTAAATCTGTGAAATTTGGCTCATGGTTAGAACCAGGGCTGGCTCCAGGCATCAGGCAACCAAGCACATGCTTGGGGCAGCACCTGGTAAGGGGCGGCCAATCTTGGGGTGGCGGGGGGCAGCGCGGCGTGGCATTCCGCGGGGGGGGGTGCTCCAGCGGCACGGCGCACAGCGCTCGGCGGGGGGGGCGGGGTGCGGAGCTCGGGGGGAGCTCTGGCGGCATGGTGCTCGGTGCGGGGGCGGCGTGGGGCGCGGCGCTCGGAGGGGGGGTCCGGCGGGGCGGCGCTTGGCGGGGCGGCGCTTTTTTTTGCTGCTTGGGGCAGCAAAAAAGTTAGAGCCGGCCCTGGTTAGTACCACTGTTTTTTGCCCTCAAAAGCTGCTGGTACTAACAGAAGATATGAAATTTTGCTTTTTCTTCCTTAAAGGATAATCATGAAACACAATGAATACCAGTTTTGCACAAAAATGATAGCAAAAAGAAAGTGATCATTTGCATGGCTCAATCCTGTGCCAGGTTTTAAAAGAGACTCTTGCTGCATTGGGAAAAGAGGTTGAGATTAGGCCAGAGTTAGTAGTTCACCCTGACCTTCAGACTAGTGTAGACATAGGTTAACATCTTTAACTTGATTTAGTGACCGTTGGGAGTTTCCTAACACGTTAACTAATCCTCACCTAATAGTGACCTCTTTTCCTAAAGTAGTTAAACTCTTATGAACTATGGGATTTCTGCTACTAAAGCTGTCAGAGCAGATGATTACCCTGGCTTTTATCAAGCTGCTCTAAGACTTGACAAGCTGTCTTGTTCTCTGTTATTATAACTTAAGACTGATTCTTATAATTACTGGTGGTCAAACAACAAGCAAAGCCCTTCTTTCCAATTTTGCTAAGCATACCTAATCTAAGAATCACTTCTATCTGTCAACAAAACAGCCAGTAATCTTATTTAGGACTAAGGTTAACTACAAGGAGGTGCCCTGTGCAAAGGACCAAGAGTGGTTCTGAGCTCTTAAAAGTGTCAGAAATTCTCTCCAGTGATTCTCTCTTCAATGATCCTTTGGGCTCCTCCTTCCTTACCTCGAACTGTCTTCTATCTTAGGGGAAGCTATTTTGTGGGACTACTTAGTAGCTTACTTCCCTTTACTTCTAATGGAGCACAGATTTCAGTGGATGGCTGGATCACCTAATCACCTTTCACAAATATTAAACATTCATGCTAGTCATTCAATAACCACAGAGTTGTGGCTAACAAGGCTAGTTTATAGCACTACTAAAATCCAGGTCTTTACAAAGGTTTTGGTTTGAAATCAAAGCTGCTTTGTACTTCAAGCACACTTAGCTGGTAGTTTCTTCTTCCAAACTCAGAGGTAGTGGATTAAATTTATCCCTGGGGTAACTCCAATGAAGTATATGGATTAATATGGCCAAATGTAACTGAGGAAGTTGTTAATTTAAGGAGTGTGCAGTTTTGGGATAAGCCCAATTCCAAAGGCTCACATTGCAGTACTCTCCCTTTACTGAGAGTTTATGTTATTCTACGATATGCTGATTGAAGAATTCTTTGTACTGAGGTGGAACTCGGCAAGATGGGTGAATTCTCTTCACCCATGTCTCCCCCCTTGTAATGACTATATATCTTTAGGGGGCTCGCACTTAGATAGAAGTTCATTTCTAGGAGGTTTTCCTCTTGTATAAATTAACGCTTGGGAAGTGGTGGCTCCAGGTCAAAATTTCAGGTTGGGCATTTTCTCTAAAATTATTTGCATATGAGCTCATTAACCTTTGACAGTCCTATTCTGTGCTCTCCTGTGGCTGCCAGGGTGTTTGATAAAGTCCTCTTGTCATTGCATCTGCTTTAGAGCTGCTTAACAGAATGTGCCCTGTACAATTTGAGGCAGATCTACACTAAAAAGATAGGTCGACCCAGCGACATCCCTCAGGAGTGTGAAAAATCCACACCCCTGAGCAATGCAGTTAAATTGACCTAATACCTGGTGTAGACAGTGCTAGGTTGACAGAAGAAGTCTTCTTCAACCTAGCTACCACCTCTCCAGGAGATGGATTAACTACAGTGATGGGAGGGGTTCTCCCATTGTTGTAGTGAGTGTCTATACTGAAGCCAGGCAACCTGTTTTTAAAAATCCCCAATGCTGGGGATTCCACATCCTCCCTTGGAAGTCTAATCCAGACTTTAACTATCCTTACAATTAGAAAGTTTTTCCTAACATCTAACCTAAATCTCCCTGCAGATTAAAGAAGAACAGGAGTACTTGTGGCACCTTAGAGACTAACAAATTTATTAGAGCATAAGCTTTCGTGGACTACAGCCCACTTCTTCGGATGCATATAGAATGGAACATATAATGAGGAGATATATATACACACATACAGAGAGCATAAACAGGTGGGAGTTGTCTTACCAACTCTGAGAGGCCAATTAATTAAGAGGAAAAAAAAAAAAAAACTTTTGAAGTGATAATCAAGCTAGCCGAGTACAGACAGTGTGATAAGAAGTGTGAGAGTACTTACAAGGGGAGATAGTCAACGTTTGTAATGGCTCAGCCATTCCCAGTCCTTATTCAAACCGGAGTTGATTGTGTCTAGTTTGCATATCAATTCTAGCTCTGCAGTCTCTCTTTGGAGTCTGTTTTTGAAGTTTTTCTGTTGTAATATAGCCACCCGCAGGTCTGTCACTGAATGACCAGACAGGTTAAGTTTCTCACACTTCTTATCACACTGTCTGTACTCGGCTAGCTTGATTATCACTTCAAAAGTTTTTTTTCTTTTTCTCTTAATTAATTGGCCTCTCAGAGTTAGTAAGACAACTCCCACCTGTTTATGCTCTCTGTATGTGTGTATATATATCTCCTCATTATATGTTCCATTCTATATGCATCCGAAGAAGTGGGCTGTAGTCCACGAAAGCTTATGCTCTAATAAATTTGTTAGTCTCTAAGGTGCCACAAGTACTCCTGTTCTTCTTTTTGCAGACAGGTTAAAGTGTTCTCCCACTGGTTTTTGAGTATTTTGATTCCTGATGTCAGATTTGTGTCCATTAATTCTTTTGCGTAGAGACTGTCCGGTTTGGCCAATGTACATGGCAGAGGGGCATTGCTGGCACATGATGGCATATATCACATTGGTAGATGTGCAGGTGAACGAGCCCCTGATGGTATGGCTGATGTGATTAGGTCCTATGATGTCGTCACTTGAATGGATATGTGGACAGAGTTGGCATCGGGGTTTGTTACAAGGATAGGTTCCTGGGTTAGTGGTTTTGTTCAGTGATGTGTGGTTGCTGGTGAGTATTTGCTTTAGGTTGGGGGGTTGTCTGTAAGCGAGGACAGGTCTGTCTCCCAAGATCTGTGAGAGTAAAGGATCATCTTTCAGGATAGGTTGTAGATCTCTGATGATGCGCTGGAGAGGTTTTAGTTGGGGGCTGAAGGTGACAGCTAGTGGTGTTCTGTTATTTTCTTTGTTGGGCCTGTCTTGTAGGAGGTGACTTCTGGGTACTCGCCTGGCTCTGTCAATCTGTTTTTTCACTTCAGCAGGTGGGTATTGTAGTTTTAAGAATGCTTGATAGAGATCTTGTAGGTGCTTGTCTCTATCCGAGGGATTGGAGCAAATGCGGTTATATCTTAGAGCTTGGCTGTAGACAATGGATCGTGTGGTGTGTCCTGGATGGAAGCTGGAGGCATGTAGGTAAGTGTAGCGGTCAGTAGGTTTCCGGTATAGGGTGGTATTGATGTGACCATCGCTTATTAGCACAGTAGTGTCCAGGAAATGGACCGCTTGTGTGGATTGATCTAGGCTGAGGTTGATGGTGGGATGGAAATTATTAAAATCATGGTGAAATTCCTCAAGGGCTTCTTTTCCATGGGTCCAGATGATGAAGATGTCATCAATGTAGCGCAAGTAGAGTAGGGGCGTTAGGGGACGAGAGCTAAGGAAGCGTTGTTCTAAGTCAGCCATAAAAATGTTGGCATATTGTGGGGCCATGCGGGTACCCATAGCAGTGCCGCTGACTTGAAGGTATATATTGTCCCCAAATGTGAAATAGTTGTGGGTGAGGACAAAATCACAAAGTTCAGCCACCAGGTTAGCTGTGACATTATCAGGGATACTGTTCTTGATAGCTTGTAGTCCATCTTTGTGTGGAATATTGGTGTAGAGGGCTTCTACGTCCATAGTGGCCAGGATGGTGTTTTCTGGAAGATCACCGATGGATTGTAGTTTCCTCAGGAAGTCAGTGGTGTCTCGAAGATAGCTGGGAGTGCTGGTAGCGTAGGGTCTTAGGACAGAGTCTACATAACCAGACAAGCCTGATGTTAGGGTGCCAATGCCTGAGATGATGGGGCGTCCAGGATATCCAGGTTTATGGATCTTGGGTAGCAAATAGAATACCCCTGGTCGGGGTTCTAGGCATGTGTCTGTACGGATTTGTTCCTGTGCTTTGTCAGGGAGTTTTTTTAGCAGATGGTGTAGTTTCTTTAGGTAATCCTCAGTGGGATCAGAGGATAATGGCCTGTAGAATGTGGTGTTAGAGAGCTGTCTAGCAGCCTCCTGGTCATATTCCAATTTATTCATGATGACGACAGCACCTCCTTTGTCAGCCTTTTTGATTATGATGTCAGGGTTGTTTCTGAGGCTGTAGATGGCGTTGTGTTCAGCATGGCTGAGGTTATGTGGCAAGTGATGTTGCTTTTCCACAATTTCAGCCTTTGCACGTCGACGGAAGCAATCTATGTAGAAATCCAGTCTGTTGTTTCAACCGTCTGGAGGAGTCCATGCAGAATCCTTTTCTTTGTAGTGCTGGTAGGGAGGATTCTGTGGGTTAGTATGCTGTTCAGAGGTATGTTGGAAATATTCTTTGAGTCGGAGACGTCGAAAGTAGGATTCTAGGTCACCGCAGAACTGTATCATATTCATGGGTCTGGAGGGACAAAAGGAGAGGCCCCGAGATAGGACAGACTCTTCTGCTGGGCTAAGAGTATAGCTGGAAAGATTAACAATATTGCTGGGTGGGTTAAGGGAACTACTGTTGTGGCTGCTTGTGGCATGTAGCAGTTTAGATAGTTTAGTGTCCTTTTTCCTTTGTAGAGAGGCAAAGTTTGTCTTGTAAATGGCTTGTCTAGTTTTTGTAAAGTCTATCCATGAGGAAGTTTGTGTGGAAGGTTGGTTTCTTATGAGAGTATCCAGTTCTGAGAGCTCATTCTTAATCTTTCCCTGTTTGCTGTATAGGATGCTGATCAGGTGGTTTCGCAGTTTCTTTGAGAGTGTGTGACACAGTCTCTCAGCATAGTCTGTGTGATATGTAGATTGTAATGGATTTTTTACCTTTAGTCCTTTTGGTATGATGTCCATCTGCTTGCATTTGGAAAGGAAGATTATGTCTGTCTGTATCTGTACGAGTTTTTTCATGAGGTTGATGGATTTCCATTCCATACGGCTAAATGCAGTGCCTTGCATAATGACAAGTTTCAGAGTAACAGCCGTGTTAGTCTGTATCCGCAAAAAGAAGAACAGGAGTACTTGTGGCACCTTAGAGACTAACAAATTTATTAGAGCATAAGCTTTCGTGGACTACAGCCCACTTCTTCGGATGCATATAGAGTGGAACATATAATGAGGAGATATATATACACACATACAGAGAGCATAAACAGGTGGGAGACTCAAAGAATATTTCCAACATACCTCTGAACAGCATACTAACCCACAGAATCCTCCCTACCAGCACTACAAAGAAAAGGATTCTGCATGGACTCCTCCAGACGGTCGAAACAACAGACTGGATTTCTACATAGATTGCTTCCGTCGACGTGCAAAGGCTGAAATTGTGGAAAAGCAACATCACTTGCCACATAACCTCAGCCATGCTGAACACAACGCCATCTACAGCCTCAGAAACAACCCTGACATCATAATCAAAAAGGCTGACAAAGGAGGTGCTGTCGTCATCATGAATAAATTGGAATATGACCAGGAGGCTGCTAGACAGCTCTCTAACACCACATTCTACAGGCCATTATCCTCTGATCCCACTGAGGATTACCTAAAGAAACTACACCATCTGCTAAAAAAACTCCCTGACAAAGCACAGGAACAAATCCGTACAGACACATGCCTAGAACCCCGACCAGGGGTATTCTATTTGCTACCCAAGATCCATAAACCTGGATATCCTGGACGCCCCATCATCTCAGGCATTGGCACCCTAACATCAGGCTTGTCTGGTTATGTAGACTCTGTCCTAAGACCCTACGCTACCAGCACTCCCAGCTATCTTCGAGACACCACTGACTTCCTGAGGAAACTACAATCCATCGGTGATCTTCCAGAAAACACCATCCTGGCCACTATGGATGTAGAAGCCCTCTACACCAATATTCCACACAAAGATGGACTACAAGCTATCAGGAACAGTATCCCTGATAATGTCACAGCTAACCTGGTGGCTGAACTTTGTGATTTTGTCCTCACCCACAACTATTTCACATTTGGGGACAATATATACCTTCAAGTCAGCAGCACTGCTATGGGTACCCGCATGGCCCCACAATATGCCAACATTTTTATGGCTGACTTAGAACAACGCTTCCTTAGCTCTCGTCCCCTAACGCCCCTACTCTACTTGCGCTACATTGATGACATCTTCATCATCTGGACCCATGGAAAAGAAGCCCTTGAGGAATTTCACCATGATTTTAATAATTTCCATCCCACCATCAACCTCAGCCTAGATCAATCCACACAAGCGGTCCATTTCCTGGACACTACTGTGCTAATAAGCGATGGTCACATCAATACCACCCTATACCGGAAACCTACTGACCGCTACACTTACCTACATGCCTCCAGCTTCCATCCAGGACACACCACACGATCCATTGTCTACAGCCAAGCTCTAAGATATAACCGCATTTGCTCCAATCCCTCGGATAGAGACAAGCACCTACAAGATCTCTATCAAGCATTCTTAAAACTACAATACCCACCTGCTGAAGTGAAAAAACAGATTGACAGAGCCAGGCGAGTACCCAGAAGTCACCTCCTACAAGACAGGCCCAACAAAGAAAATAACAGAACACCACTAGCTGTCACCTTCAGCCCCCAACTAAAACCTCTCCAGCGCATCATCAGAGATCTACAACCTATCCTGAAAGATGATCCTTTACTCTCACAGATCTTGGGAGACAGACCTGTCCTCGCTTACAGACAACCCCCCAACCTAAAGCAAATACTCACCAGCAACCACACATCACTGAACAAAACCACTAACCCAGGAACCTATCCTTGTAACAAACCCCGATGCCAACTCTGTCCACATATCCATTCAAGTGACGACATCATAGGACCTAATCACATCAGCCATACCATCAGGGGCTCGTTCACCTGCACATCTACCAATGTGATATATGCCATCATGTGCCAGCAATGCCCCTCTGCCATGTACATTGGCCAAACCGGACAGTCTCTACGCAAAAGAATTAATGGACACAAATCTGACATCAGGAATCAAAATACTCAAAAACCAGTGGGAGAACACTTTAACCTGTCTGGTCTTTCAGTGACAGACCTGCGGGTGGCTATATTACAACAGAAAAACTTCAAAAACAGACTCCAAAGAGAGACTGCAGAGCTAGAATTGATATGCAAACTAGACACAATCAACTCCGGTTTGAATAAGGACTGGGAATGGCTGAGCCATTACAAACGTTGACTATCTCCCCTTGTAAGTACTCTCACACTTCTTATCACACTGTCTGTACTCGGCTAGCTTGATTATCACTTCAAAAGTTTTTTTTTTTTTTTTCCTCTTAATTAATTGGCCTCTCAGAGTTGGTAAGACAACTCCCACCTGTTTATGCTCTCTGTATGTGTGTATATATATCTCCTCATTATATGTTCCATTCTATATGCATCCGAAGAAGTGGGCTGTAGTCCACGAAAGCTTATGCTCTAATAAATTTGTTAGTCTCTAAGGTGCCACAAGTACTCCTGTTCTTCTTTTTGCGGATACAGACTAACACGGCTGTTACTCTGAAACCTGCAGATTAAGCGTTCCTTGTTGTCCTACCTTCAGCAGACAAGGAGAACAATAGCTCACTGTCCTCTTCATAACAACCCTTAGCGCTTATTTGAAGACTGTTATCAGGTCCCCACCCCCGTCTTCTTTTCTCATGACTAATATGTCCTAAACATATTTTTTAAATCCCTTCCACTGTTATTTTTGTTGCTCTCCTCTGGACAGTCTTCATTTTGTCCACATCTTTCCTAAAGTGTAGCACCCAGAATTGGACACAATCTTCCAGCTGAGGTCTCACCAGTGCCAAGTAGAGCAGAACAGTTACCTCCCAGGTCTTAACTACGGCACCCCAGAATGATGTTAGCCTTTTTTGCAACTGCATCGAATTGTTGACATATGCAATTTGTGATACACTTAACCCCCAGTCCTCTTAAGCAGCACTACCACCTAGCCAATCATTCCCCATTTTGTAGTTGTGCATTTGGTTTTTTCCTTCCTAAGTGTAGTACTTTTCCACTTGTCTTTTATTGAATTTCATCTTGTTGATTTCAGACCAATTTTCTAATTTGCTAAGTTTGTTTTGAGTTCTGGTACTGTCCTCCAAAGAGCTTGCAACCTGCTTGATGTCATCTGCTTGATCTCATCTGCAAACTTTATAAGCATACTCTCCATTCCATTATCCAACTAATTAATGAAAATATTGAGTAGTACTGGACCCAGGACTGACCCCTGCAGGACTCCACTAGACATGCCTTCCCATTTTAACAGCCAACCATTGATAACTACTCTTTGAGTATGGTCTTTCAACCAGTTTGCAACTACTTTATAGTAATTTAATCTAGACCACATTTTGCTGGTTTGCTTATGAGAATGTCATGTGGGACTATATCAAATGCATTAAGGAAATCAAGATATATCACATCTATTGCTCCTCTCCTATCCACTAGGCCAGTAACCCTGTCAAAGAAGGTTCAATCAAGAAAGGGTTCAATTTAGTCACAGTAATTACCATTAAAAACAGTAATGGTCTAGTTACAACTACTGCAAAATGGTATCTCTGTGAGGCAATGTGTTCTGGTGGACAGGGAATTGGACTGAAATTCAGGAAACGTAGATTTTATTCTATTGGGACGTTGGGAATGTCACTTCACTTCCCTATGCCTCAGTTTACCCAACTATGAGGATAGTGATACTTAACCTCCCAATTAAAGTGCTTTGAGATCACCAGAAGAAACGCTTTATATAACAGCTAAATATGACTTCACTTAGAATAGGTAATTATTGTAGTATATGGTATAATAGGAAATACTGACCTTATTTACTACTGTAATAGCTGTCAAGGGACATGTCCCAGTTTCAGGGAATGCACTTTCATTAGTAGAGCTCAATTTGCATTGTATTACTAAGTGGAACATTTCACAGTGAATACACATTTGGCAGTCAAATAAGAACATTTCCCATGTTTTTCATTACCTAACAATTGCATCTTGTAAATCTACAATAAGTGTTTACATCTTTTTTAAGTCCAATCTGAATAACTTCTCTTCTGATGCATCCCGTTCCAAACATACTAGCAACGCCCCTGCACTGCTCTGAGATCAAAGATTCTCCTGGAGTCAATGGAAATGTTTATATTTTGAAGCATTTGAGTTTTATACTTTTTGCTATTAAATTGTACTTTAAGATAATCTTGTAAATCTAGTAGATTTTTCCACTTTACATGCTTTCAGTTAAAAAGTATTGTGACTGCTGTATCTAATCTGTTCGACTAGACCTTACGGGTGCTCCTTGCTCCTTATAAAAACCTGGAGTACATAATGTTGCATAATCTATTGGAAATCTTAGGACATTTCATAATTCATTTCTACACAGTAGAGTTTATCAAGGACTCATGGGTCATTAGTTTAGTCTCATCTGAGATGTCCAACACAGGACTAGAGACTAATTTTCATATATTTTGAGAATGAAATTCAGATACAGCGTCTCCTGTTTTAGATATATTGAGAAAATACATGTTTGAGGTACTTGACATATCTTTGCTTATGAAGAGTATATGAAAGGGCAAAATGTGACTCAGATCCCTGTCCATCATGGCTGGGAAAAATTAGGCACACTCCTGATCAAACCCATTAACATGCTCTTTAGAGAATGCAGAGTAACTTCCCTCCTGAAGTATGCAGTATTCCAGGATCAAGCTGCTTTCTAGACCAACTCTCAATCCATGATCTTCTGGGGCCAAGTTTATACAGGGAAAATGCAACACATTGGAAAACATATTAAGTAACATTTTAGTTAATAGGGTGTTAAAGCAACTTAGAATCTAGAGTAGACAGGAACAAGCAGGAGCGCCACCAGCTTTTCTGCTGCCCTAGGCGGGGAAAGGTCCCGCCCCGAAATGCCGCCCCCCACAGAGGCGGTGGAAGGTCCCGCTGCCGAAATACTGCTGCGGTCGCCGCCCCCCAAATTGTAGCACCCTAAGCGACTGCCTAGGTCGCCTAATGGGTTGCGCTGGCCCTGGGAACAAGCCCTGCTTAACAATGTGCTAGCTAGTCCTGGTTAACTTTAGGATCCTCCTAAGGTTAACCACAACCAGCTAACATGTTTTTAAATAGGACTTGTTCTTATCTCCACTAAGGGTAAAATAATTTTACACTTCATATTGACCCAAATGTGTTAATCAACATGTTTTCCAACAAAGATACATTTTCCCAGTGCAGACAATGACACTCATTGAGGACACAGCAATTATTTGTACCCAGAATGAAACATCCTTCCAAGAGATGGTGGCAAGGCATTCTCAGTGCTGGGTCCTAGATTATGGAACATGCTTATTGAAGACAGTAATGTGCTACTAATATTTTATCAAGGGGTTCCCTACAGAATTTCCGCTTATCCTATGATCCTGTAAACTCCATGTGTGAAGGATGGCGGAATCTATCATCATTCTTCATCTAGGAATGAGGCAACAGCACTTGGCAAACAAGTTTGCATTAATGTGGAAATGTATATTTTGTTCTTGAAAACTTACTGAGTAAGTTAATTTTCAGCACATAGTTCAGTTTGTATCATATGAAGTGTGGGAAGGGGATGAAGACCCCTGAAATTTGAGGTCTCCTCCCCTGGGAATATTTTTTTTAAATCCTGTCATTTGTTGTCATGAGGTACAACATTTGCTCTTTGCAAGTAGTTTTATGAGTTCCCGAGATGAGTGGTCTCTGCAGGGATAATTTACAATATATCATGGAGGCAGAGTGAACTTCATCCTACAGGGAAATCATTCCAACCCTCTCTTCAGTATTTATCAAGGGACTGCTACTAGCCTTTCCAGCTCATCACTGCCAGAAGAGTTCAGAATAAATCATTGTCTGGCAGTTCTCACAGCCCAAAGCAAACCCCACTTTTCTGTAGAAGCCTATTTCCAAAAATAGGAAAAAGACTCAAGAGGAAGGGGCTGGATGGGATAAGGGAAACAGAGAAAATAAAACCAAGTTAAGTTTTAGGGGCTTCTCACCAGAAAGTAAGATCAGAGTCCATTTCAGTTTTAATTCTTTTTTAAAAAAATGTAACCCCTAGATACTGATTGACAGCTTATAAATACCATAGATAGATAAAGGCAGATAGATAGGACTCTGTGCAGAAACTCACCTTTTCCTCCACCCTGGCCCCCAGTGGTGGGGTTTTCCACAGCAGATGGAGATTCCAAAGGAAATAAGAGTACAAGCAAATAGATGCATGGATTAAAGCTAATATAGAACATATTAAGGTAAATACAAAAGTAATACCAGTTGTAAGCATCTGGAAAACGTTTGTATGCTCCTGTTTCTAAGGACACGTGAGTTAAAAATATCTACAAAGGGCCAGGCTGGGTACTAGCCAAACATTTATGTTTTAACCGCAAGTCTTTAATTTTGAACCTGGGTTAATTTATTTGTAGTATTAGTGGCATGACTGCCTGAGAACCTTCCATTCCATAAGCATGGTGACCTATGGGCGGGTATTTGCATTCTTCCTTTTTAAATATTGAAACTATTTAAATTGCATTAATTCAGAATCAAAACAATATCTCATGATTTATGAAGTCGTTATTTGTGACTAGCAATATTTTTTGCAGCATAATAAATATGGTACTACATTAGAGCCATGAGAGACTGACGCAGAAACTAATTTCCTTAATTATTTTAAATAGGGTACATAGACATCATGTTTCATTTACAATAAATATTATGATAACAAATGGGCTGGCATATGCAAGACAAAAACAGTGTGAACAGTGCAAGTGCTGTCGGCAAGTCAGTGTCATATGGAGCAACAAAAATTCTGCTGCCATTTTGTGTTTATATGAACAGCCTTGAAGAGACTGGCACATGTCATTTTTAATGGAGAAGTTGGCAAATTGTTTCTCTTATGCCAATCCCAAGCATTGAAATTGGGTTCCCAAAATCATATCATTGGCTTAAAACAACAGGAAATCAATAAATCAATAAAGAATAAATGGGGGAGGGGCTATCTTTCTGTCTTTACGCCTTTCGGGCTAACCACCCATTCTCCAATTTGTCTATGATAATTTTAGATTCAAATTTCAACCTTGAAAGCACACACAAAACTATGGTTCTCCCTGCTGCTGCTCAGAAGGGGTTCCACATACCTACCAACTTTGTTGAGTGTGAGTGATTTTGTTCTATCAGTTTCTTCTTGCCCACATGCCCTCTAAATTTACCTGACCTTATATTTTCATTCCCTTTCCTCTCTTGGGTTCTTGCTCATCGTTAGAGCTGGTCAGAACAGGTTTGCCAAAAAATTGGTTTTCATGAAACTTTTGGACTCTATAGACTGGTGGTGAGGGTAATGGCTCGGGATGTGGGAGGCCACCTGTTTTGCAGTGAAAAACTCTGCTCTGAATCAGGTAGAGCAGAAATCTGAAGCTGTGTCTCCCACACAGCAGGGAGGTACCTGACCACCCTCTCACACTCTCTTTTTTTGCAAAAATATTTGAAAAGTTTTGTTTTTTCTTCCAAAGTAGAACAAATATTTCAGAACTTTAAAAGCAGCTGCAAAACAGATGTGTTGTCCTCCTGTCAGCTCTACTCACCACATTCCTTTGTAATGCCTCAGCTTTCTCTTTCCCCCTATATTCCTGCCAGAGTAAGTTGATCTAAGTTCATAGACTCATAGACTCATAGACTTTAAGGTCAGAAGGGACCATTATGATCATCTGGTCTGACCCCCTGCATGCTGCAGGCCACAAAACCGTCCCTACCCTTCCCTTGATTCTGCTGATGAAGTCCCCAAATCCTGTGTTTTAGTGACTTCAATTGGCAGAGAACCCTCCTGCTAGTGATCCCCGCCCCATGCTGCGGAGGAAGGCAAAAAACCTCCAGGGCCTCAGCCAATCTACCCTGGAGGAAAATTCCTTCCCGACCCCAAATATGGTGATCAGCAAGACCCCGAGCATGTAGGCAAGAGTCTCCAGCCTGACCCTTGTTAGCCATTATACTATTTACCTGCCATAACTCTGTATTCCTCAGCTAATATGTTTTACCATTAAACCATTCCCTCCATAAACTTATCTAACTTAATCTTAAAACCAGACAGGTCCCTCGCCCCCACCGTTTCCCTCGGTGTTACGCTACTCCAGCTACGCAAATAATGTAGCTGGAGTCAACATAGCTTAGGTCGACTTACCTCAGTGTCTTCACTGCGCTGCGTCGACAGGAGATGCTCTCTGGTCAACTTCTCTTACTCTTCTCGGGGAGCTGGAGTACCAGAGTCAACCAGAGAGCACTTTGCCATCAATTGACCAGGTCTTCACTTGACCTGCTAAATTGACACCTGCTGCATCAATTGCAATAGTGTCGATCTCCTCAGTAATGAAGACAAGTCCTCACTGTCCTCACTGCTATCCCCTCACAGTTTCTTAGCTAGAGGGCACATGAGTCAGCCATCTTGCATGAGGGCAACTGTGTCCTCTGGGGAACAATGGAAAATAGTGGCCAACTTTATTAGGGATAGCTTCAACTTTACTTCTACATAGTATCTTGAAGTGAAGTTGCCACCATCATGACCAAGTGTAACTTTTGGCTTCAGTGGTGGTCATTTTGGATAAGGGAAAAAGTACATAAGTCTGATGCCAGAAATCGGGAGATCATGAGAAACTTTAAAAGCTCACATTTCACAAGTCTTTCAAAATTTGGCAATGGCATATGCTGAATGTCTGTGTTTATTTATTGTTATATTATCAAGTGTTGTGATGCAATCCAAATTACTTTGGCCATATAACATGAGAGAAATTCAGTTTCATGTAAATGGTGGCAAAAAAAGGTGGTCTGATACTGCACTGGCTTCAAGACTGAGCTTGATAAATTGGGGGGGTGGGGCGGGAATGGTATGATGAGACTGCCTACAATGCCACGTAGCCAATCTGTGACATCTAGCAGCAAATATCTCCAACGGCTGGTGATGCTAGATGGGGAGGGCTGTGAGTTACTGCAGATAATTCTTTCCCAGGTGTCTGGCTGGTGGGCCTTGTCCACATGCTCACTGATGTCTAACTGATCGCCACATGTGGGGTCGGGAAGGAATTTCCGCCCAGGTCATATTGGCAGAGACTCTGGGAGTTTTTTGACTTCCTCTGCAGCATGAGGCATGGGCACTTTCAGGTTTAAACTAGTGTAAATGGTGCATCATCTGTAATTTAAAGTCTTTAAACCATGATTTGAGGACTTCAGTAACTCAGCCAGAGGTTAGGGGTCTATTACAGGAGTGGGTGAGGTTCTGTGGCCATGCAGAAGGTCAGACTAGATGATCATGCTGGTCCCTTCTGGACTTAAAATCTTTGAGTGTATGAGCTTCACAATACCAGAATAGTGTAGTGCAGTAGGAAAAAGCTGATAATTTTGATTCTTGAATACAAACACCCAGATGCACATACTTTTAAATACTTTTCTCTGTGTAGAAATGTGAAAAATGTTCCCAAGAAAATGTGAAACTACGTGGGTCTTCCCAATTTTATTACCAACTCCTACTCCGTGCCATGCATAGTGAAGAATTTACTAAAGTGCCACGAATCATTTGGCCCCGGGCCAAGTTTATCAAAATAGAAACTCATAATTAGGCTCCTAAATCTATTTTTAGGCACTTACCTGATTTTCAGAAGTACTGAGCACCTGGAAGCTTACATTTACCTTATAGCGGGTGTCATAACTATAAATGGAAGGGTAACAGCTCTCCTATGTACAGTACTATAAAATCCCTCCTGGCCAGAGACTCCAAAATCCTTTTACCTGTAAAGGGTTAAGAAGCTCGGGTAACCTGGCTGATACCTGACCCAAAGGACCAATAAGGGGACAAGATACTTTCAAATCTTGGGGGTGGCTGGGAAAGGCTTTTGTTTGTGCTCTTTATTTGGGAGTTCGTTCGCTCTTGGGACTGAGAGGGACCAGCCGTCAATCCAGGTTCTCCACATCTTTCTAAACAAGTCTCTCCTATTTCAAACTTGTAAGTAAATAGCCAGGCAAGGCGTCTTAGTTTTACTTTGTTTTCTCAACTTGTAAATGTACCTTTTACTTGAGTGTTTCTTTGTTTGCTGTACTTTGAACCTAAGACTAGAGAGGAGTCCTCTGAGCTCTTTAAGTTTGATTACCCTGTAAGGTTAATTTCGGTTTTTGGCTCAGCTTTTTTTAAAAAAAGAGGAACCAGATCCATCTTTTGGATTGGGCTCCATTTCAGATCCTGACCCTCCTCAGGTCCCAAGGATTTTGGAGCTGGATTTTGGTTTTGGTCTATTTCTAATCATAATAAGGATAGTGCAGTTTTATAGGGTCTTGATAGATTTGTGAATGAGTTTGGAGGTTCAGAGGTACACTGAACTTGAGGTAAGATGGAGAAAGGCAAGAATCTAAGCAGACTGAAGCGTGTGTATGTGTATGTGTGTGTGTACACATCACCCTTTGCAAAGCGAAGCCAAGCCCTTGTATTTTACACAGTGCTACCTTTGGGCCCTGTAGGAGTCCTAAGAACCCCTCTTCCATCCTCAGGGCCTTGTGTCATCATGATCATCCTATGGGCCAAGAATTAGATGCAGTATCCTCCAGAAGCCAAAAGTGTTACTGGTGAATTAATAAGAGGGTTGCTGCTGTTGAGTGATGGGAGATGCCCATTGGTTTTTTCAGATCTCTGAAGAGGTGGGAGAGAGAGACAAGGTGGGTGAGGTAATACCTTTTATTGGACCAACTTTTTTTGAGAGACAAGTTTTCAAGCTTACACAGCGCTCTTCCTCAGATCAGGGGAAAATGCAGTTGAACAAACGCAGGAGGCGGCACAGGCATTTCAGGTTCAGAAACCTGCACAAGAACCTGCCAAGCTGGTCAGGTTAGTCAAAATACCAGAGGTGTAGTGCTAACTAGACTGACTTGGAAACCATGTTAGGAAAAGGGTGACAAAGGCTTTCAAAATGTCCTTTAGTTTCCTACAAGTGTTAGAAAACAGTCATTGCTAATTAGAAACAAGCAAACAAACAAACAGTTCTATGGAGCTGAGGAGAGCTGTTAATTAAAATATTAGGGTATATTTTTTAATTTAACACCCTCTCAAAACAAAACAAAAATAACCCAGGCTCTCTGGTCTTGATTTAATGTGATTAGAGTGATTGATAGGGTATATGAGGTTATTGTAGGTGATACATTCTGATGGTGAAGTGTGATTAAAGTCAAAATTCTGAAGAATTCTCCAGCAGCACTGCAGGAAAAAAAATAAATCTGTCTTTCAAGTGGCAAAGTTAACCAGTCAGCAGAGTCAATGGCCAGGCATAGAGGGAGTCCTTCCAGTCCTGGAGTGAAGCACAATGGGAAAGCAGTTTAGAAAATCATACCCCACGCCAGTGTTTGTATCACACAGTTATTTATAGAAGATTTCAGTCTTTGGGGAGTTGACCTGGCACCTTTCATAATACTAAGTAATCCTTAGCTAAATAGAAGGGTAATGCCTATCAACTAAGCTGAGGCCTTGGCTACACTTGCAAGTTACAGTGCTGTAAACCCTCCCCCAGCGCTGTAACTCACTCCCCGTCCACACTGGCAGAGCACTTACAGCGCTGTATCTCCCTGGGTACACTGCTGCAGGTACTCCACATCTCCGAGAGGAATAACACCTGCAGCGGAGTGGCTGTGACTCACGGGTGTGAGTGTAAACGCTTGCAGCGCTGTACTAATCACCTTGTCAAGTGGCCAATCCTCTCCACTGTTGTGACCGGCTACAGGAATGCGGAAGTGCCGATTTCAAAGCTCGTAGCACAGAGAAAAGCGAACAGTTTGCAGCTTGCTTTGAGTGAGTGAATGAATGAGCAGGGGGCTGGGAGTTCGGAACTTGCAAAATAGAGAGCTGACATGCTCCAAAAAGCACTCTCTCTCCCCCCCACACTCCCTGTCACAATCCACCCCACCCCACCCCATTTTGAAAAGCACGTTGCAGCCACATGAATGCTGGGATAGCTGCCCATAATGCACCGCTCCCAACACAGCTGCAAATGTGGCAAGTGTGGTCACACCACTGCTCTGGCAGCTGTCAGTGTGGACAGACTGCAGCGCTTTCCCTACTCAGCTGTACGAAGACAGGTTTACCTCACAGCACTGTACAACTGCAAGTGTAGCCAAGGCCTGAGTCCTCATCTGATGCTTAGACTCACTGGGCTTGATTCTCTGCTGCCTTGTCCCTCAGGCAGTCATTTACAAAGTGGGTGTGTAAAGGGGATAGAAATTGCTACCATTCAGATATGCAAACATTTCACTCCCACTTTGCACAGGTGCAAAGCGGTGGAGAACCTGACCCTATATTTGTGTACCTTGACCTTGTCTTTGCTAAGAAAAAAGTTGTGTAAAAGCAAATTGTACTTTTAATATGTGGTAGCCGGTCAAAGTAAATTCTAGGCTTTTCTAAAGTTTTTCTTCATCAATTAAAACTACAGTTGCTTTGTTTACATTAGGATTTTATCACATGTTAGCAAACATGAAAAACACACCTTTTTCTTAATGTAGACAAGTCCTTGTGGTCCACAAGCAACAGATTTAACAGGCAATCCCTGAAAGAAGTCTCTTGACATGCCTGTAGGTGCATTGCTGGGCTTGTCTCATCTTAAAATGGCTCTTTGCATATCCTACAATGGGATGACCAAGTTTGCATAGAAATCTGATCTATTAAACAGTGAATTGGCGTTTAGATAAAATCTCCCTCTAAAAGTTAGTGTCATATTTCCCTGACATTAGACTCTTAGCAGTTAGCAATGAAAAGAAACCACAGTATACAGTCACCTAGTTCAGTGCCTTGCTGTTGCAGAATTGTGCCTTATTGTATGTTTTGTTTTTTCACCTTTTCCTATTGTAGTTTTAAATGACTGATTCTCAGAGTGAAGGTCTCACAAATCCCAACAACTTCATATACCATGCGGTAAACTATATCTTATTCAAAATATTTCACATACAAGCCACCCACATAGGGCAAGAAAGCAGTTCAGCTATGTAAAGATATAACATCTATAGAAGCAGCCATGTGAGAACTGCCTGATTTGTACTTGAACATGTCTTTGCACACAAGTGCAGGGCTTAAGGGGAAAACAGGAGATGTTCACACATTCTGAGGGCACAATTTCAGTGCCTACCTTAAAAATGTATCCATTACTATTTAAATCACTGATGATAACTACAACTATCATTACTGAGCTGCTCCCAGCAGGAAAGACTACAGCTAGATTTTGTCTTATTTCCTTTCATATGAAAGACAGCTGTAGGTGTAATGAATCAAGGGAAACTTTTTGTGCATTGATGCTCAAGGGAGGCATACAACCTTCTAAAAATGGGAATATGTTGTCAAGGTTATAATACATACTGATTGAAGGATTGATTATTTGTTCTGTAACAGGAAGAGGTGACATGACCCTTACACTTACTACTAAATGCAGTCAGTTCAAAGTACTTAGTAGAATTATTCAAGAGCACTCCATATGGACTTACATGGTGATGAGATCTATAAATCTTGCATCAACGCCTAATGTACGTATCCAGGTGTTACCTCTTTGGCTACAAGACAAGACACTGATGCTTGTTCACAGCATTGGACTTCACTCTTTCCTGTTGTTTAGAACGCGCATTCTGCTCATCGGCAAGGCCAAGGCTACTCTACAACATATTCCACAGTATTTAATCAAAAAAGTCTTTTTGGAACTGTATATGGCAGCTGTTCTCAAACTGTGGGTTGGGATCCCAAAGTGGGTCGCAGCCCCATTTTAATGGGGTCGCCAGGGCTGACATCCCATGTATTGTTTGCCTGATTTATCTTATGATCTCCACAAGGCAGGGCCTTAGGCACAGGGCCTCAAAGGCATTTAGGCCCCTAACACCCATTGGCATTAATTTCAGTGGGAGCTGGTACCTTTGAGGATCTGGGTCTTCGTCTTTTGACATGTTTGTTAAGGTACTATGCACATTTATGGAACTCTATAACTATACACACACACACGTGGGAGATAAAATATCCTCCTGGATGTACCATCTCTAGCTAGGATATGGCCATTTATTGCTCTTTTCCCATCAGGCTGAGAAGAGGGTGAAGGTGACTCTTAATATTGTGATGTGAGTGCTGACTGGTCAGGGGAGGCGAGCCAGTCAAGTGACATAAATGCAAAACCAATATTAAATAAAAGGTGATAGTACCTGGTTCCCTTTCACCGTCTACCTCCATAACCTTTTACAAATTTACAAATAAAATGCAAGCTGTGAGGGATGAAAGCTGCCCTGGCAACTCATTCAGCTGTGTTTACACAAATCATATATAGCCACTGAGAATTCCCTTATGAAGAGTTAGTGCTTTCCGTTGGTTTACATCACAGCCATGGAACTGTAGTTCCCTGGCTTCTGGAGAATGTATAGAGTGTGTGGGAAATGATAGAAACAGGTGGAAGAGGAGACAGGATTGAGGGAGACTGGGTGGAACAAGGCCTTTGGTTAGAGAACTTTGTTAAAGAACTTAGTGGAACCTTTCAGAGTTGTTTCCATCTCTGGATTTCTTCTTCTGTTGTTTGTTTTTTTATTTTGCATTATTAGGCCTGACCTTGCTCTCAGTTATACCGGAGTAAATCAGGAATAATTCCACTGACTCCATTGAAGTTATATTGGGGTAAAACAGCTATAAGAAATGGAGGAATCAGGCCCCTTCTAATATATTTGCTAATGAATTGGATGAATTCTATTGATGATATTGCTAACAGATGGACCACGAAGCCCAAATTTAGGCCCCACTTGAGGAACTCAATTGAAGTGTTGCTGTGTGTAGCTGGTGAACTTGTTCACCATTTTGGAGAATAATCAGCCAGCATCAAATCAGTCCTTATCCCCTTGCCTCAGGCCTTTATTTATTTTTCCAAACTCAGAACAATAATGAGGAAATTAACCATAAAGCAAATGTCCTGCTCTCAAAGGCAGGTTGCAGGCTCCCTGGCCTCTGGGGCCCTATTAGTGAGCATAATTCCTCAGCCCAAGAATCTCCGCAGGGCCTCTTGCCTCCTACCCTCTGTCAGTAGCTTGGGCTTTAGTCACAGAAGGGTGTTCCCATCATCTTCTCCTGGTCCCCGGCTCTCCTTAATGGACTTGACTCCACATCCTCTAGTTGGTAATCAGAGCTAGTCACTTTAATATTAAGACATGGAATTAGCTCCGGTGATTAATCTGAAAAGACGTTGACACTCTTTAAATAGCTTTCATGAAACAGAAAGGTGGATTTGAGTCAGCGACACATACACAGCATGGTTTCCTATCTCCAGTTCTGCAAGGCTGTGTTCTATCACCTTTGTTGTGCAATATCAGCATTTACTGGTTTGTGGAGGCACCTGAAGGTGTCGTTGGACTGAACATCATTCTGCTTTGAGATCTTGATTACGCTGATAGCATTGTTTTGTTGGCTCAGTTTGGCAAGTCGCTGCAGCTGATGGCTGATCGGGCCAGGCAAGAAGCAGTGCATTTCAGGTCAGGTTATTATTCTGGATAAAACTAAATCTTCGGGCATTACCAAACAACCTCCAGCTCCAGAGTACAACCAGCTCACTATTAAATTGTTCAGACAGGACATTGAGCAGCTGGTAGCTGTCAAATATTTGGGCAGCGTCATAGACAGTGCTGGAGGATGCTCAAAAGACGTGGCAGCTTGTACAGCAGTAGCTGCTGCCATGGTTCAGACCCTTCAGTGACCTCTGTGGGGTTTTATGATATTAAGCGCGCTACAAAGCTGAGGATCTATAGGACCAGTTATGCCAACTCTGTTGTGCAGAAGTGAAACATGGGAGCTGAGGAAGGCTGAAGAAACTGGATTTATATTTTCAATTCTTGTTGTTTCCATCAGCTGCTCCATATTAAGTGGCAGGACAAGATCAGCATGATGATGTTCAAAGCCAAACCCAGCAATTGACTCCATTAGCACTGGCCTGGTTTTGGGAGCTTCCTTGGTCCATACCTTCCTTGGTCCATATTATAAGAATGGAAGACCAATGAATTCCAAAGCATGTGTACCGAGAAATGCTCTACGTGGCTAGCAATCATATGGGTACCAAAAGCTTCGGTCGTGTAACAAGACTGACAGTGATGGACAAACTGAATATACAAGCATCACTTTAAGCATCTTGCCAGAGATCAATCTGGTGGCACTTGGTTTGCAAGGAGGCCACGTCCCTTTGGGATTTGCCATGATGATGATGGAATAAGTGTAAGGTAGGAGTGGTGCAGGAGAGTATGCTGTTTTTAACAACACAGGGAAGGGCAATGGATCCATTAACTACTCTTTGCCTCTATACATTTTTTGTATCAGAGACTACATCTTAGTTATATGCAATGTGGGTGGGGAAGCTTGGGCTTCCCTGCAGTCCCTCATTACTATTACTGTATATCTGCATAGTTTTTATTACACAATGGCTGCAACTTCAGTTTTATGATAAAAAATTATATAGTCATTTTGGCAACAATTTCTTAGGACCAGCTGCAAAGGGCCCCCAGAAATCTCCTACACAATATATTTCTTTGTGAGCCACCGTCAGGTTGTATAGAACATGACAGTAGATTTCTGGGTGAAAGGACTGCAGCTGCAGGTGCAATGTGCTCTGTGTTGTAAAACAGACTTTTCAAGGTATAACCATTTCCTGAATGTTGAGATCATCAGCACAAGTCAAATGGGCTATTCAGGAAGCTGAGTTACAGGAAGTTTCCTTTTTTAAAATGAAGGGCTCCTCTGCCCTGAATCACAAAGAAATAACAATTTTGTTTCACAGAGCAAACAGACTAATTCGGACTTCTGATACGTACCATGCACTACTGTGTATCTTGTAAAAGCAGCTGCAGGGGCTTGCCTACTTGAGTTTTCCTAAATAGCTGGCAATATACTTAAACTGTAAGCTTTTTGGGGGCTGGGCCTTTCTTTTTGTACAGCGCCTAGCACAATGAGGTCCTGGTCCATTAATCAGTTCCCTGTCATTGCAGGGGCCTTGGCACTAGTGCACCTTGGCCCCTCCTATTACCTGCCTGTGGCACAGAATAGTTGTCTCCTGAAGGCTGTCTTATCTTGGACAAATTTCAGTTGTTAGGTTTAGTGTGTAGGTGCTGGATGGTGTTAGTAGTCTGTGACAGACAGAAGGTCAGACTGGGTGGTCTTTTCTGGCCTCAAATTTTATGATTCTATACTTGGGCTTCCAGGTGCTGCAGCAGCAAAGTGTGCAGTATATAACATACTGGTGAAGCTATGGAGCCCGCTTTAATTAAACTGCTCTTGGAAGTTGGGGGAAGGAGTGGTGGTGGATGGTACAGAAACCAAAGTACTCTGACACAGGCAGGATCAAGCAGTCCCTCTGTACTATTAGAGGCCTCTCTTTTCTTGCCTCAGGCTCTGCAACTGGTAGGAATCCAGGTGCTTCTCAGATTCCAGAAGATGATTTCAGGGGTTCTGGGTGAGACCTCTGTTCTCTTTGGTCAACTCCTCAAGCACAGCTCTCTCTTCTCATCTCCTCTCCACTCTGGAGTAACTGTGGGACTTTAGGGGCCTTCCCTGAATGCTGAATGCCCTGCTATAAAGACCATTGTTGCTTTTCATTATGCTGACTTTGCATTCCCACAGCAAGCACTTGCAGAGAGGAAGTGCTGCTTCCAGAATTGCTGATGCAGAGACCTAGAGAATGGTTTTTATTACCTGTGTCCTCCCTATGAGAAAATTTATTGCTTTGTTAAAACAGTAAAGTAGGGAGATCCTCTCCTCCACAACTCACATTTGAGAATTTAATTCCTTCATCCTGCTACAAGTAAAGAGACCGAATGCCAGACCATGCTCAGGAACAGATTGAGATAAAATGGCGCCCAGACCCCCTCCAAATATGAGGGCCCACCACTGAAAGTTTATTGCTCTTAATCAAGCTCTAGTGCAGGGATCGGCAACCTTTGGCACGCAACCCGTCCGGGAAATCTGCTAGCGGGCCGGGATGGTTTGTTTACCTGCAGCATCTGCAGGTTCAGCCGATCGCAGCTCCCACTGGCCATGGTTCACCGTTCCAGGCCAATGGGGGCTGTAGGAAGTGGCACGGGCTGAAGGATGTGCTGGCCACCACTTCCCCCAGTGGGAGCTGCAATCGGCCGAACCTGTGGACGCTGCAGGTAAACAAATCGTCTCAGCCCACCAGCAGCTTTCCTTGATGGGCCGCGTGCCAAAGGTTGCCAATCCCTGCTCTAGTGACTTGATAAGTGGGTGAGGAGAGTCTGATTCTCCACAATTCACCGTTCTCTTAACTTCTTCATTCCAGTTCCTTGTTCCTCTACCGCCAAACTTCTCCTTCAGCTCCGAGTCTTGCAGAGTAACTGCTGTTTCTGAAAATCACTTCTGTCTATACACTCACTGTTCTCTCCTCTCACTTGGCTGCTCCACAGCATTTCTCTGCCAGGGATACCACCCCAGGAAAACATCCTGCGGATAAATGCCAGAGCTATGTGATAAAGTGCATTAGTCATGCATCTTTTGACAGTTTGACCTGCACGCTCTCCTCCCAATCTATCTCCTAAGACAATCACCAACATTCCAAACTTCTGGGCAGCTTCAAACAGCTGCCATTAAAATAAATAATGTCACTAGAATGATTCCTACTTTCTCCCTCAAAGCATATAATCTTCCTGTTTCCTCCAAAATTACACTGTCTTGAGACCCAGGAAGGGCAATATTCAGCCTGGGTTCAGTTCAGATTTAAGGTCCAATATCTTGTGGCCCAAGGTAGAAAGGTAGAAACTGCAAGAATTCCTCCTTTCCAATGAGGCACTTGTTTCTAGCCCTGGTATGTCAGAAGCTATAGGATTTAAAATTATCCATAACTTTTCCATACCCGTTTTAGAGGCATATAAAATGGACTAGTTACAGTATTCCTTTCCCTCTAAGGCCTGGACACTTGGACTCATGCTGCTAAAGCAACTTGCTTTGCAGGTGCAGAGATACAAAAATACCAATAGACATTTTTTAAAATCTCTACAGTAATATTTACTCTTTACCAAGATTTCCAAACAGTGGTACACGTATCATGGGTGGCACTTCAACTTGATGTTCCATCCTTTCTCCTCACAACCATTTTTTATGAAGGCAACATGTGAACCAATAAAATCTGAAACCACTGCAAGTCTAAGGCATTTGCAAAACTATGTGACAGTTGATTTGCAAAGCATCTGAGTGAGCACGTTTCTCAAGCTCCTAACTACATTGCAAAAAAATATCTCCTTTACCAGAATTTATTTGTAGCAGTTATTTTCCACTGCTGTGGTATAGTCAAGCAGTAACATCTGACAAGGAGTGCATTTATGGAAGCTGCAGGTTGAAAGGCAAAACAATTAGCAATCATGGTCAAATGAACATCAGGACTTAAGATATAATCAAAGACCTCAGTTAAATACTCATTGTCTGAAGCAGAGGCCGTTGGATTTATAGAATGTAAAAATACGCTTCCAGGTCATTTCTACCCTTGTAGATTCACAGGTAAACAGAATAATCACAATGCACATGAAATACATTGTGAGAGAGACCTCAGTGCTATAAACAAACAGATAGTAGTTACAGAAGGCATTCACTATGTGCCTTATTTGAGCATCACTTGTAGTCTTGTTTTAACTTATTTAAGACCAAAAGAATTCAGCCAATGAAAAGGGATTGTATACAGCAGACATGTTATTATGGTAGTGAGATATGCTCATGCATACAGTGTCCAAATGTGTGTCCTGTCAAATAAAGTGATTGCACAAATATTGTGTGCTGTAATCAACATATTGCTTTTATGGAAGGAAATTTGAAATGTTGTAGGTGATATCAAGTTAGCAGGCATTCTATCATGGTTAGGAAATTCCTGAGTGAACCAGAGCATGTCAACAATTTTTAAAACTTCAGGCCAGATTTTCAGCCCCACTACACCTCTTTTGAGGGGCTGGAAAACAAGATAAACTGGCTTCTGTATTATACGAGGAATCACAAGGTGGCGCAGAGTTGGCCTAGTGGCTCTATGCCTACCATCTCTTTGGCTCTGGTGTAAAGGCTGAGAGAAATGCTGGCGTGTACCTGTGCTCTGGTACATCCTTAGTGGGTGTGGACAGTTGGGCATAATTTGAAACAGCTCTAAAACGACTATGTTATGCTGGGGAGCAGACTGACCTCTAGATGACCCCAGGATTTAGGAATTGCAAAACTCACTTCTTTAGGTGCATGGAGCATAATCTGGCTGCAGCTGAGGATCCAGACCCATATCTATTGTACAGGCTTTTATTTTTGGATTGGGCCACTGATACAATACAAAGGTTGCATAAATGTATAGGAAAGCATAAGGCAGGCACAACAGGTATTGCCCTGACTTGCCTCTTTTCTCTTTGCCATTTGATTGCCAAGCTAATTTGTCTTTGTCACTCACTTTAGGAAGCTGTAAATGAAGTCACTGCTGATAATACAGCCTCACAAGAGTGCCATAAACCTTTTACTTTATCTGTACAGTGACTGCTTCTGCAATCGCTGTACAGGAAATTTGCCAATTCTGCCACTTGTGTGTGGGTGTGTCAACGGGCAGACTATCATCACAGAGGTAGGATGGGTTGTGGTGGCCTCTTCCTCTCTCCATTCCACTACTATCCCTCAGAGGCCTCATCCTGGAGGGGTCAATTTCAGAAAATTCCATGAGGGAAACAGCGTTTTCTTGTCCTACTGCTGGGAGTGGGAGAGGTGCCCTACAGAACAGAGGTACCCATGGCAGTGGGTAGTATCTGAAAAGCTCACGCTCTCACAACAATTTTATATCCACTAAATATCTTTTCTGTATATGCCCTGCTGGTTGTACATAAGTGAACCACTGACTAAGGCTGAATCTGATCCTTTTCCAATATGATGTGTAATGTAATTTATCCAGGACACACAAGAATTGGTGGAAAGATCCCAGTAATTTGCTTTGTAGCATATATACAAAAAAAGTAAATAAATTCCCCAAACAACTACATGACTAACATTCTTTTTATTTTGAGGTACTTACAACTCAAACAAAAGATGAGAGGGATTTCTTTTGTTTTGTTATTTAAAAGTCTGTTTTGATAAATAAGGCCACATATCAGGAAGAAGGACAAGAATCCTTTCCAGATGTGCAGAAGTGAATACATTTGCTGTTGAGCAGCATGCAGGGTGGTATAAACTGGCTTCTTGCAATACAATTGTATCAATGATTTCTATATCACTTTTAGAATAAATATTTACAAGGAAAAAGACATTTTCCATCTCCCAGTACTTCAAACTCTCCTGGGATCTGAGAATCAAGCAGTTTTTCTTCCTTCTTGTGTATTATCACCAGCAATAAAGGTTCTGCCTTCATTGACATCTGTGCAGTCACATTGACTTTGGAACTGATTGGAACTTACTAAATAATGTAGTTGATGATGTACAGGAAGAAACGGAACCCAACTTTCTCTTTCTCTTACGTAGCTAGTTTGGGTTTGCAGTGAACAGAGGTAAAACTAATTTTTCCAATAAATATTAATCTGAATATCTACAAAAGATCAGATTTGTTAAGTGCTTTTCAGAGTAAACAAATATTTGCTTTCAGCAAATACTATGTCTCCAATCAATCTCTTATTTAAAAAAAAACTATTAATTGTCAGGTATTTAAAAAAATATGAGTATTCAACATCCCATGCCTGTCCATTCTCCCTCTTTACAAGCAGTGCCTCTCATTTCAACCCAAATCTCCCTTTGTTCCACACCAAATTAGGATTCTTTGTAAGTCCCTTCCTTGACTTCCAATGGTAGCCTCCCAGTTAGAGCTGAATAGAAAATTGGAACCTTTTTCTGTGGAAAATTTTTGACTTTTGTTGAAAAAACCAAAATGTATTGGTCAAAATGTTCAGATTTGACAGAAATGCTCATTTTTCCCCTCAGAAAGGAAAATAAAATGCAGAAAAATTGGTTTAGCTGAAAACCCAATTTTCTGTCAAAATGAAAAATTGTCAACCAGCTCTACCCTACAGTTCATTATTGTGAGATACACTGGCAAAAAGAATCTATCCTGGCTAGTGAGAAGGGAGAATTTACACTAAAATTAATAAAACAATTATAATATAAAGCAGTACAAACACCAACACATCTCAAGAAGAAGGATTTTAGCCATTGTTCTGTATCAGTGGATCAGGCCTAATTTTAAGCCTACAGGACTCTGTTTGTTCTCTTTCCTCTGTCACAGCTAGTGAGAGCTAATAAGCAGGGAAACCTGCAACACAGGAAAGAAAGAGAGACAGAGAGAGAAGCTGGGAGAACAAATGGATAAAAGGAACCAGAGGTAGAGGAGAAATAGTGGGACTTCAAACTTTTCATACCTTTCATGTCTAAAAAACATTAATAGAGACATTTGAGGAGGGAAATGAGTTAAGTTTCACACCATCCCTGCAAGGTAGGTTTTTTACCACCATTTTATAGCCAGAGGGCCACATTCTGCCAGCCCCCACACCTGTAGAACCCCTATTGACCTGAGTACAAGTTCCACACGTAGAACTGGGTCCAGACAAAGTAAGGCACAGAAAAGTTGTGTGACTTGCCCAAAGGTCATGCAAGTATCTTCTCGCTTTGTTACACTTTCTTGAAGTTCCTTCTGTGGCATATCTTATTGTTTTGCCTGTGGGGAAATTTCTTCATAAGCACATATTTGGAAAAGCAAAGCAAATAAAACATGTCAACCTGCAGTATTTCATAAACACAAAAGGCAAAGAGCACATGTCAAAGTGGGTTTAAGAAAGCAGGAAGCAGAGGTACTCTAAACAGCAGCTGCATGCTAGAAGGCACAGACGAACAATTAAAAGCAGGTAGTTTCTCAAATGTGTCTAGTTTTTACATCTAATCTCAAGTTTCTGTTCTATATAATAAGAAGTTTGATGTGTTGCACAGTATGACCCAGAGCTCTAACATAGCCAATAGGGTTCCATGTACCAAATATTAACGATATTCTCTAGCAAACCTTTCCTTCCATGTTACCTGCCCTCCTTTCTGTTTTGTTAAGAAACTGCCAGCTCTGATTTTTCCCATAAGTTAAGTACCCTGTTGAACAGATACGTGCTGTGAGAGTTCCTCCCAGTTGACTTTGAGATTCATTTATATAATCACATTCATTACTTATAAAGCATTTGACATCTTAAAGTCACTATATAAACATTAGCTAATTCATTCTCAGAACAACCGTATCCAGTAGACATGTATTAACCTATTTTTACACAGGGAGAAACAGACATAGAAGTTAAGAGCAACATTTTTAGACATGGCCTTAAGCTGAGCTTTCACTATATGATTTTGGGTAAATCTCATAAGTAAAATTTTTTGGAAGTGGCTTTTATGTTGGGTGCTAAAGTATTTGAGTGTCCAACCGGGGACCCCTTGTATCTGATTTTCAAGCATGCTAAGCAGCTACAAATCCTATTGCAGTCAATGGAGCTCTGAGAGCTCAGAACCTGACAAGCAGGGCCTGGGTTTTCCCCACTGACTACCCAAATATTTAGGCATCCAAAAAAATCACTTCCAAAAATGTTGAGTGAAGTCACCCAAAAATCAGAGTAACAGAAGTCAGGAATTTCTGGGTTCCAGTTCTAAATCCACTGGCCCACTCCAAAGCACAGATTTCAAATTTTCAGTGCTGTGTGATAGTACTGGTAATTTTTTCAGTTGCCACTGGTCTAAACGGAGACTAACTAAATGTAAACACAAATGCTTTTTGTGTTGGTTCAGAAAGCAGTCTAAAACCTTGAGCTAAATAATCATACGTTTTATCCAGCTGCCTTGTTCAGCAAACATCCTGGAAATAAAGAACCAAACAATTTCTAAAATGTTTCTTCTGCATATAGCTCTTTGCCCCAAACATCTGCTCTGTCTCATCAAGAGTTATTATTCACTGCAATTTTAAACAATATTGTCATACTTATTGGTCCAGATTCTACCTTTACTTCCATGCTCAAGTCAATGGGGTATAAATCAGGGCAAAATGAGGCCTATTGTGGTTTCACATGTATTGATGGCTAACAATCCCGTGACTTTCATCACTTCCTATCTGTGGCTAGGGCCAATCTTACCTGTTTCTGGAAAAGACAATCAATATTGGGCATTTGGTTTATGCATATCTTCAGAGCATCCACTATGACTCACGTAAGTGTCCTCTTCAAACCTTTGCTACACAGGCAATTCTTTTGTAATGTGTGATACCGAAATCCAAGATTCTCTCTGGTTAAAAAATAGTGTGAAATTGATTCTGAGTAACTAGCTATACAGTACTCATGAGAGCTACTGTATGAATACCCTTTAAATGGGTATAACAGAAGTAGCAACAAAGCAAGCTTCTCTGAACTATCCTCCCTATATGGGATAACCCTGATGTCACATGACAAAATGAAAGGGGTGTGAAGTTAACTCACTCTTCACATGTGTATAGTTTCTGACATCTCTACTGAGATCACTAACAAAGGTGGCAGTGGCTGTGTTGACCCACGACCACTCGGAACTGACCTATTTCTACTAAGCTAATATTCAGATATTTTAAAGATAGAAAGAAACATTCTAACCTCCTGAGTTAGAGAGGTCATAGAATTTCATCCTGCAGTAGTTTTTAAAGTTTTCATCCAATACAGGACATGGGAAACAAGAAGTGCAAATAGAAAACATTAGTGTACAAAACACAATGGCACAGATATGGACATTCACATAAATCCATCCTGTGCCAATATTTCTATCGTTGTTTGCAGTGTTGTTGTAGCCGTGTTGATCGCAGCATATTAGAGAGACAAGGTGTATGAGGTAATATCTTTTGTTTATTTATTACCTCATCCACCCTCTCTTGCTAATATCCTGGCATCAGCACGACTACAACAACACCGCAAACAACAATGGAAGATATCAAATTTTGCAATCTGAAATGGGAACTCCACAACAGGAAGAAAAATGAAAGCAAACTTAACAGTGACAAATGCAAGAAACAAATAAAAAGAAGTTGGTCCAATAAAAGATATATTACCTCCCCCACCTTGCCTCTCTAATATTCTAGAGGAAAGTAAAGCAGATTGTCATGAGCTATTACTACAGTGGAGACATATGGACTAGAGGAAGAGAGACTAGAGGGATTCATTATTCATTACATTTATTAAGAATGTCGTCTGTGCCACTAAGGTCACAGGCAGTCAATTTGTGGGTAATCGTTATCTTTCCTGCCCGGATGTTCTGGTTTGTATTCAAAACAAGGAAAGAGAAACAGATTTGTATAACAAACTGAGTGATGCACATCTGTGCTTCTACTGGAAGTCAGGCTGTCCAAGTCCTATTTATTGTAACATTGTTTAGAATCAAACATAGGCTTAAAATCTTACTCCCACCCCAAGCTAAGTCTGAATAGCTGAACTTGGTGCAAGAGGGTTCTATAGTGGAAAGGAATCCTCTTCCCCAGGCCACAGAGCAGCTGCAGAATCACTGCACAGCCCCTAATGCAGGCCTGAGGCTGCCGCAGACCCTGCGGATTCTATGTCGTCACTCTGCAGGGGGAAATAGCCAGTAGATCAATGTAGTGACAGGGACACTTGTCTCCCAGCTTGTCCCTGCCCCACTACTGAAACTCTGCTGTGTGGGGGATCCCAGGGAGCCTCCTGGGAACTGAGGTGTGTGGACCTCATAGAGGTAGGCTCTCTAAATCTTGCCCACCCCTCTTCCCTGGTTGTGCAGCTCCGGAAGCACAGAGGAAAGGGAAGGATTGGCCCATTAGATCTTAACACTGCAGCTGTGGTGAGAAGACTTAAAATAAAAGACTACAAGAGTTAAGCTATTATCCTGATGCTGAGGTGATCCCTTCAGATAGACTAGGGAAGAAGGATCATCTTGTAGTGTCTTGAGATTATTAATATTTAAGAATGGGACTAAGCTGATACAACTTGTATTCCTGGCACTGGCTCAGACTTCCTGTGTGACCTTTGGCAACTCACTTAACCTCTGCTTGTCTCACTTTCCCCATCTGTAAAACTGCGATAACAATACTTCCATACCTTACAGAGCTACAGTGAGGATTAATTCGTTAATGGCTGAGATACTACCGTGATCAGTTGCAGGGAAATGAAGGAAATATTTCCATCTGATTTGACACATTTCTTTAGGACTTGGAATGCTTTGAATGACCCATTGAACTTGCACTTGGGTGAGGGTTTAAATTGTCATCACATGCACAGTGGAAAACAGAACAACTTTTATAATACTCTGCCTCATGACAATGGAAGCCTGAATGTCATCCATTGATAATATCATTGATTAACTTGTTTTTTTATTTGTTATTAGAAACCACTGCACAGTTTTCTGTGGCTGATTTGTATTCTGCAAAAACTAGCGTGATCCTTGAAATGTGGTGTTGCAATAATAGTTTTAATAATTCTTAACACTGACCTAGTGCTATTTTTTCAAACATTTATAAACTCGTTTCCCTTCTGTATTTTCTCTGCTCATCTATCTAGTCACACTCATAGTTCACTTCCTGTACCAGTTTCATGTGGATAATTCTTCTTAGGAAGCACTTGCAGTAAAACTCTTATTGTATATTGCTTGCACTTTTTTTGTAATTCTGAAGTTATGTATCCTCCTCTTACAATTAGATTTAAAAGAGACTGCAAAATCTGAATTTAAAAAATCAAGCCCTTGACTCCTGAAGTACTTCACTGAACTGAACAAAGAGTATTTAAAGTACCATAGATATTAACATACACGCATCTCCGCCCATGATGAATAATGCTGGAAGATAAGTCTGTAAACACTACATTAGCCTTTTTTTCTTAAAATTTCCCACCATGCTATAACTGTGCAGTTCCAGTGCAGTGGATAGAAACAATGAGAGCATTAGATTACAAAAATAGATAAGCAGCTGTTGGCATTTTCCCCTGACCAGAGCAGGTCTAGACCAAATGGTGGTTGTTATACTTACTGCTGGTTGCTGGCCGTGGTTGAACTGCATTAGTGGTCCCTCCCATTTTTGCTTCTACCAGTGGAGTTGTAATGATTGTAATAACAGTGAGAATTTTGTTTTTTTTAAAAAGGCTATAGATGTCTGGGCAGATTAGGCTAGACACACTGGGCAAAAATTTCACCCTCACCTGCATCCCATGCAACTACACAGAACTAATACTGGTGGATTTTCTTCTGATGAGGCTTTTCTTCCTGCAGAAGATTTGGATGAAAACAAATACATACAGTTTTCAAGTAAATTCTCCATGGAAAATGTTGACTTTGCAGTGAAAAATCAGAACCCATTATATTTCTATTCAGAAATGCTTCTGCAGTGCCTCACCCAACTTGTAGGTAAGGTATCTCATGCCCCTGTTCTCATGTAGGCCGAGCTACTTGGCCAGACTACATGATGCACCCCAGTGTCCCCTTTTAGGGTTCATCTACACTGTAGACTAAGCTCGGATCTCTGGGACCTGGGCTTATGGATTTGGTGTTTCCAAGCCTCTGTTTGAGCCAGAAGTTGGCACCACCATGTTATGCGATGGACACTTGACAAAATTACCATACTTAGTGATGGACATTGGAGGGGGGTTATGTAATTCAGTCATACAATTTTTTGAAAAATTACCACGGCCCTCAAAATTTTTACCATGGACACTCATGTCTGTGTATGGACACATTGCTGACCACCAGTTTGTGCGTCCGCACTGCGTTGTAAACCAGGGTTTACAATTGCTGGATGCAGGTCTCTCAGTCATGCTAATGTTTCCTACTGTGCTATACAGACATTTTGACTCAGGTCTGCAGCTTGACCTGTGTCCACACCACAAAATGGCAGGGCCTGGACCCAGCTCACAGTGGGACCTATCCCCCAACCCTCAGGATCCTAGGGCCCAGGTCCCTAGTGCTTGCTGACTTGAGTCAGGCCTGGTCTACACTACGGGTTTAGGTCGACTTTAGCAGCGTTAAACCGAATTAAGCCTGGACACGTCCACACAACGAGGCCCTTTCTTTCGAATTAAAGGGCCCTTTAAACCGGTTTCTTTACACCACCTCCGACGAGGGGATTAGCGATAAAACCGGCCTTTGCGGGTCGGAATTGGGGTAGTGTGGACGGAATTCGATGTTATTGGCCTCCGGGAGCTATCCCACAGTGCTTCATTGTGACCGCTCTGGACAGCGCTCTCAACTCAGATGCACTGACCAGGTAGACAGGAAAAGACCCGCGAAGGTTTGAATTTCATTTCCTGTTTGCCCAGCGTGGAGAGCACAGGTGACCACGCAGAGCTCATCAGCACAGGTAACCGTCATGGAGTCCTCCCAGGATCGCAAAAGAGCTCCAGCATGGACCGAACGGGAGGTACGAGATCTGCTCGCCATATGGGGAGATGAAGCAGTGATAGCTGAACTCCGTAGCAGTAAAAGAAATGGAAAAGTATTAGAAAAGATCTCCAAGGCCATGAAGGACCGAGGCCATAACAGGGACACACAGCAGTGCCGCGTGAAAATTAAGGAGCTAAGGCAAGCCTACCACAAAGCCAGAGAAGCAAACGGAAGGTCCGGGGCAGAGCCGCAAACTTGCCGCTACTACGCGGAGCTGCATGCGATCCTAGGGGGTGCAGCCACCACTACCCCAACCGTGTGCTATGACTCTCTCACTGGAGAAACACACAGGGAAGACGGTTCGGGGAACGAGGAAGATGACGATGGAGGTACTGTAGGTAGCTCACAGCAGCAAGGAAGCGGAGAAACCGGTTTCCCCAACAGCCAGGATATGTTTGTGACCCTGGACCTGGAACCAGTAACCCCCGAACTCACCCAAGACCCTCAGGGCACACAGGAGACCTCTGGTGAGTGTAACTTTGTAAATATTTGTAAACATTACAAAAAAAAAGCAAGCAAGTCTGTTAACGTGTATGGGGATGGGGCGGAAATCCTCCAGGGACATCTCCAGAAAGCTCTCCTGGTTGAAATGGGGTGATTTTATTAAGGGGGACATTCAGAGGCGCCCGTTCCTGCTCTTCTGACCAGAAATGTTCCCCGCTGTTAACCACGCGGTGGGGGGGAGGGGTGAAGTGATCATCCCAGAGAATCGTGTGTGTGTGTGTGTGGGGGGGGTGGTTTACTTGTGTTTGTGCCGCATGTTAACCGGGAAACCGCAGCCCCCTCCTTTTACATTGAAACCCCATTTTAAATGGACAACCCAATTCATCCTTGATATGGGAAATGCGCTGCTGTTTGCAACCTTTCCCGCATGTTAAGAAGGTTAAAAAAGCCAAAACACTGTGGCCTACGATGGCTGCCTGCAAGCCGAAATATGCGACCTTGTAATGAAAGAGTGTACCCATTGTTCCCTAAAATGTGTCCTTTTTAACCACCTCTCCCTTCTCCTCCACCAGCTGCAAATGTTTCTCCTTCGCAGAGGCTCGTGAACATTAGAAAGAGAAAACGTAAGACGAGGGACGAGATGTTCACGGAGCTGCAGATGTCCGCCCAGGCTGATAGAGCACAGCAGAATGCGTGGAGGCAGTCAATGACGGAGATGAGAAAAGCCCAATATGAACGAGAGGAGAGGTGGCGGGCTGAATCGCGGGAAGAACAGAGCAAGTGGCGGGCTGAAGACGATAGGTGGCGTCAGCTTGCAGACAGACGGCAAGAGGCAATGCTCCGTCTGCTGGAGCATCAAAGTGATATGCTCGAGCGTATGGTTGAGTTGCAGGAAAGGCAGCAGGAGCAGAGACCGCCGCTACAGCCCCTGTGTAACCAACAGCCCTCCTCCCCAAGTTCCATAGCCTCCTCACCCAGACGCCCAAGAACACGGTGGGGGGGCCTCCGTCCACCCAGTCACTCCACCCCAGATGATCGCCAAAGCATCAGAAGGCTGGCCTTCAATAAGAGTTAAAGTTTTAAAATGCAGTGTGTCCTTTTCCATCCCTCCTCCCCCACCCATCCCAGGCTACCTTGGCAATTATCCCCCTACCTCTGTAAGGAACTAATAAAGAATGCATGAATGTGAAAAAACAATGACTTTATTGCCTCTGCAAGGGGGAGGGGAGGGTGGGGTGGGGTGGGGTGGTTGGTTTACAGGGAAGTAGAGTGAACCGGGTCGGGGGGGGGGGGGGTTGGAGGGTTCATCAAGGAGAAACAAACAGAAGTTTCACACAGTAGCCTGGCCAGTCACAAAACTCGTTTTCAAAGCTTCTCTGATGCGCACCGCGCCCTGCTGTGCTCCTCTAACCGCCCTGGTGTCTGGCTGCGCGTAATCAGCGGCCAGGCGAGTTGCCTCAACCTCCCACCCCGCCATAAAGGTCTCCCCCTTACTCTCACAGATATTGTGGAGCGCACAGCAAGCAGCAATAACAATAGGGATATTCTTTTCGCTGAGGTCTGAGCGAGTCAGTAAGCTGCGCCAGCGCGCTTTTAAACGTCCAAATGCACATTCCACCACCATTCGGCACTTGCTCAGCCTGTAGTTGAACAGGTCCTGACTCCTGTCCAGGCTGCCTGTGTACGGCTTCATGAGCCATGGCATTAAGGGGTAGGCTGGGTCCCCAAGGATCACGATAGGCATTTCAACATCCCCAATGGTCACTTTCTGGTCCGGGAAGAAAGTCCCTTCCTCCAGCTTTCGAAACAGAGCAGAGTTCCTGAAGACGCGAGCATCATGTACCTTTCCCGGCCATCCCACGTTGATGTTGGTGAAACGTCCCTTGTGATCCACCAGGGCTTGCAGCAGCATTGAAAAGTACCCCTTGCGGTTTACGTAGTCGGTGGCTTGGTGCTCCGGTGACAAGATAGGGATATGGGTTCCGTCTATGGCCCCGCCACAGTTTGGGAATCCCATTTCAGCAAAACCATCCACTATTGACTGCACGTTGCCCAGAGTCACTACCCTTGCTATCACCAGGTCTTTCATTGCCCTGGCAAATTGGATCACAGCAGCCCCCACCGTAGATTTGCCCACTCCAAATTGATTCCCGACTGACCGGTAGCTGTCTGGCGTTGCAAGCTTCCACAGGGCTATCGCCACTCGCTTCTCAACTGTGAGGGCTGCTCTCATCTTGGTATTCTGGCGCTTCAGGGCAGGGGAAAGCAAGTCACAAAGTTCCATGAAAGTGGCCTTACGCATGCGAAAGTTTCGCAGCCACTGGGAATCGTCCCATACCTGCAGCACGATGCGATCCCACCAGTCTGTGCTTGTTTCCCGGGCCCAGAATCGGCGTTCCACGGTATCAACCTGCCCCAGTGACACCATGATTTCCACATTGCTGGGGCCTGTGCCTTGTGAGAGGTCTATGGCCATGTCAATTTCCTCATCACTCTCGTCGCCGTGCTGCAATCGCCTCCTCGCCTGGTCCGGGTTTCGCCTTGGCATGTTCTGGCTCTGCATATACTCCAGGACAATGCGCGTGGTGTTCATAGTGCTCATAATTGCCGCGGTGATCTGAGCGGGCTCCATGATCCCAGTGCTAGCTATGGCGCCTGGTCAGAAAAAAGGCGCGAAAGTAGTATCTGATGGACCAGGAGAAGGAGGGCGGGAGGGAGGGAGGGAGGGAGGGAGGGCCAAGTGACGACATGGCGTACAGGTACAGGAACAGGGAGAAACACAAACAACTGTCACACAGAATGGTCCCCCCAAAGATTAAACTGGAAACCCTGGGCTTAGCAGGCCGTTGATTTCACGGAGGAAGGGGAAGCAAATGAACACAGAATAAATCTATTTTTTACATCTTAAGGTGGCAGCCGACGCTGCAGCATGAGTGACAGCCATACCAGTATGATGATGATGGGTACCAATCATAATATACCATCATCTGCCAAAAGGCAAGGGGCTGCTGCTGTGTAGCAATGCAGCCCCATGTCTGCCAGCCCCACGTCCGCCAGCACCCAGCATCGCCCTCGGCCTCTTCTGGGTGCTTAGCAGACAATATTGGGCAATTGGCAGAAAATAGTACATTATGACTGGTAACCGTCATCATCGAGACAGTAGCATGTCTGCCCAGGTGGCCATGATTGACAGCCACTCCAGTACGACGACGACGGGTACCAGTCATAATATACCATCGCCTGGAAGGGGCTGGTGCAATGCAGCCCTACGGCTGCCAGCCCCACGGCTATCACTCATGCTACACCGTCTACTGCCAAAAGGCAGTTAGCAGCTGCTGCTGTGTAGCAATGCAGTCCCACGTCTGCCGGCACCCAGAGGACATATGGTGACGGTGAGCTCAGCTGTGCTGAGCGGGCTCCATGTTGTCTGCACAGGTAACCCAGGTAACCCAGGTAAAAAGGCGCGAATCTATTGTCTGCCGTTGCTGTGACGGGGGAGGGAGGGGCCTGACGACATGTACCCAGAACCGCCCGCGACACTGTTTTGCATCATCCGGGCATTGGGATCTCAACCCAGAATTCCAAGGGGCGGCGGAGACTGCGGGAACTGTGGGATAGCTGTGGGATAGCTACCCATAGTGCAATGCTCCGGAAGTCGACGCTAGCCTCGTACTGTGGACGCGGTCTGCCGACTAGAGCACCTAGAGCATTTTATTGTGTGGACATACACAATCGGCTGTATACAACCGATTTCAATAAAACCGGCTTCTATAAATTCGAACTAATTTCGTAGTGTAGACATACCCTCAGACTGATTTGTGTGTGGACTGAAGGGGTGCTTGAGCTCAAGCCTGGGTCAGAGCCCAGGCTAAGTGTGCAGTGTAGACATGTTAGTGAGCTGGTCAGTGCATCATTGGAGTCCCATGGCTAGGATGAATCATGGGAGATGAAGTCCACCTGCGGAGCCCTCTCATAGAGAACAGTGGGGACATATGTCACCTGAACTATGACTCCCATGAGGTACTGTGGTGGAACTTACAAAGCAAAATATTTTGGCTTTTGGGTTTCCAGTATTTTTAAGCAAACTCAACATGTTCAACTGAAACAGACACTTTTTGTGAAAAAATTTGTTTAGTCAAAAACCTAATTTCCATAAAAAACAACAAAACAGTTTCAACAAAACATTTGACCACTCAAGTCACCAGAATTGCAGAGAGTACAAGGCCAGATTCAGCCCCCCACAAGTCAATAAAAAGACTGCCATGCACTAAATCAGGACAGAATTTGCACTGTCATTTTTATTTATGCTGTACAATACAATATCATTTTAGGTGAACCAACAGAACACCAAACTCTCCCTGGGACCTTTTACATATAATTTGTATCAGGCACAGGAAGTTTGCATGAACTACGACGTGTGCAATGTTTAATCATGTTTAAAATACCAATCTTCCGTTACAAGTTTGTGAGAACAATTTGTTTACCAAATTACCACTACTGTGTTACGTTGATAGCCCTTTAAAAGTACTGTGGTTAGTGCGCTATGAAGACATCACACATACTGTACTAGAGCTCACAGGAAATAGAAAGGCAATAACATTTTAAAGAAAAACAGCTTGTTGCAGGAAGATCATTTAATGACTTTCTACAAACAGCACACTTGAAATTAGTGAAATGTGCAGGTTTCAAAAACTAGTTCTTCATATATAACAACCCGGGTACTTCTCTCTCTTACAGAATAAATTACTGCTTTATCTTTTTATTTTAAGGACAAATCTTACAGTCTTTACTTTGTCAAAAGTTCTAAGAACTTCCATAGAGTTTTACCTGAGTAAAAATTTAGGTTTTGGCTCTTATACAAAACCTTGCGAATTAATATAATGAAAGGTCTAATTAGAAAAGTATAGAGCTAACTCTCCCAAATTTCACCCACAAAAATCTGGCACGAATTAAACTACATCCACCTGAGAGGCCAAACCAAGATGCTACTGACATGGAGTCATATAGATCTTAATAGGATTGTCTCTCTTTCTTCTTGCATGCTTTGATCAGTAGTGAAATATATTATATGATGCTGCTGCATTTAAATCGCTAGACTTCTGGGTAAACAACATATTGCAAAGCATTCTGTCAAGTCACGAACTTACAGATCTATTTCAGACTGCCTGAAGACTCAGGCAATCACCACTGAATCGGTCTGAATTCAACTCACAATTTGGTTAGTTTTGCAAACACAAATGCTAGAGCTATGATCCAAATTTTCAAGTTTAGCTATACACAACATTATACCCAAACTCATATATAAGCCCTTAAATAAGGGGGTCCTGATTTTTAAAAGTGCACACTCCGCTTTCATTAATTTCAAAGGGATTTGTGGGAGCTCAGCAGCTCTGAAAATCAGTTTACATCTGTTCATTTTTGTAATTGAAGTCAACCCATTTAGAGCGCTAGAAGGAAATTGCTTTGTTCCATTGTATTGTGCAATGACATGTGGTTTGAAAATTTGCTCCTTAATATATATTTTTTAAAAAAATGAAAGCATAGATTCTGAAGTACAAGATAGCCTCCCAAAACATATTCGGAATGACCACAAGCTGGGCAAATATGACCCACTTTCTAAACAAAGTGGGAAAAATACAGCACAATATGAGGTTATTTTGGTCACAAGATTCTGAGAGGTTTCAGAGTTCCTGATATTGACAGAGTTCTGATACGGGTAATTGTCATTAGCTTGATGTCATTGTACCCAAATAGCTACTGATAAAGGTGTTTGTAGATAACCAATGTGCACATAAGATGTCATAGTATCATTGTGGTGATTTCATTCCCGGTGACTTAGTCGCAGCCAAGTCAGAAAGTTTCACAGTACTACAGACTATTACAGCAACAGTAATATTTGTTAGAGATGAGAAATGGCTGAAAATGTTCTGTGAACATTAATTCAAATTATGAAATTCCATTAGATTAACCTTATTTGCAAGTCTTTCGTGTTCATTTTCCATGAACACTGAAGTGTTGAATTTTTATTGCCATGAATACTTGTGAAAAGTGCATTTTCACCCAGATATCTGCATATTTGCATAAAGCAAATTTCAGATTTTGCACTGGATTGCCAAATTATAGTTTGCATTGTATTAGTCAGTAGCATAAGTCATCCAAGCATGAAAACAAAACATTATCACACGACTTATGTAAATAACCAACAGCATGAAATGTAAATTGTGAATTGAGAATATTACAATTCAAAATTCATTGCTTAACTATGTAAATCAAGTGATACTGTTGGTTTCCTAATGGGATGACAAATGTAATTAACCAACTCAGCATGAATTTTAGATTGTGTATTCAACTGTCATATTCCCAACTGCTCTTTGTTGATTAGTTATGTAACACTGCTCTACAGCCAAAATGCTTCTGAAATAAATGTAGTCAAATTTTACTAATTCTGGGTCACTGAGAATGAAAATGATGCTTAATATTGTTGATTGGCTCTAGTTTTCAAGATATGCTATTGAGTCAGTATATACGACCCTTGACTTGGGAATGGCGGAGGATAAGTGAATTATAAAGGGAAGGGATCTCAATTTAAACCAGAAATGATTAAATACATCTTTGACTGGATCTATGAATAAATCTATGACTGGGTTTGGACAGTACTTGCTTTTTAGGCAAAACAATGAATGATGCAATCTGAAGCTGGTATTGTGTCATACATGATATGAATTGCATCCTGTTATTCCTAGAAGTCATGGATGATGCAATCATAATGAAGCTTACATCACTCTGCTGAACAAATTGGCCTATATCAGCTCCAGAAATCATACAGTGTTGTTCTCTCTTATTTGTCAGTGTTTGATTTTGCAAAGGGACACGTTTCTGTTTAGCCAAAGTGAGCAGAGATGCCTCGTACTTGTGTGAACAGTGCAGATAACTTCTGCTATGTTTGTGGTGAAGTGACTTTTGCATCACAAAAGCGCAGTATAACCACTATGGTTAAGAAAGCCTATCGCCTTTATTTTGGCTGCAAAATTGGAGATCAGGACAAGAGGTGGGCCCCACACATATGCTGCAACACTCGTGCAACAAATCTTCGCTAGTGGTTGAACAGGAAAAGGAAATCTATGCCTTTTGTAGTGCCAATGATTTGGAGAGAGCCAACAGATCATACCAGCAATTGTTACTTCTGCATGGTGCCTCCAGTTGGGAAAGGTGTGTCAAAGAAGAAAAAGTGGACTATGCATTATCCAAACATTCCATCAGCTATACGCCCAGTACCCCACGGAGAAGGACTGCTGGTTCCTGATGCACCAGAATCACTCATTTGAGTCAGACGAGGAAGAAGAAGAGGATGAAACTTCTGGTCCTGAACCATCAATGTCACAGGACCCACATTTTCTCCCATCCTCCTCCTCTGAACCACACCTCATAACACAAGGTGAACTGAATGACCTTGTCAGGGATTTGGAACTACCCAAGAGTAAGGCAGAGCTGTTGGGCTCCAAACTACAGCAGTGGAATCTCCTGGCAGGTGATGTTAGGGTTTCCATGTTCCGTGACCGTCAAAAGGATCTTGTCCCATTCTTCTTCATGGAAGGTGATCTTGTAGCCTGCAACAACATCGATGGTGTGATGGCAGCCCTCAACATCGTTCACGATGTTATACCAATAAAAACTAGCAGGATCTTATTAAAGGGGACAAGATAAAGATGCCACATTTAGTATGATAACAATTTGATTTATGACCAATAACTAATATCTTAATCCCTATATATCTTAATCCTTATACACACACATTATACCTAATACCTATACACACACACACACACATCCATCAGATGTTCTGCAGCTGCTGCATAGTTACCAGTCCTGCTTGAGTCTGTGGCTTGAGTTTGCAGCTTGGGTTCGTAGCTTGTGGCGGCTAACTGGCCAGGAAAGCTGGGCACAAGGACGAGCTGGGTCTCTGTTGGGCATGCACCGATGTCCTTCCATGTTGGCAGCAGAATGTTACCCTCCTCCAAAGTTTTCCATCTCACCCATTCTTTTTGTAGGCTTTAGTTTGAATCCAGAGTCTATAGGTCTTGCTGTGTCACACTGCCTCTGGGTTTGGTGATTGATTACCCGTCAATTGCAGACATGACTTTCAGCCTCAGACTGGGCTTTGATCTTCCTTCTATTGTACCTTTTCTTTTTAGGGTGGATTTTTCTTACTTTGTTAGGGCTCTTGTCTGCATCTTCAGCCGTTGGTGTTTGAACTCTATTTAATCAGGACAGGCTGGGGCTGGAGGTTGATTTTATCATCCATACATACCTCATTCACACATCTACAATAAACTAATAAGATTACAGCAGGGTTTGCAAAAATGAAGGTTGCAGCAAGCCCTTACAAAATGGAGTAAGCGTTTTAAAATGGGGTTTGAATTACAATATGGCAAACAGTGAACAGAAGTTACACTGTAGGCAAGTGTAATAAATGGTAAACAGAAGTTACAATACCGAAACAGTGCAAGTCTCAGTGATTTAAGCAGGAATTGGATTGATAGTGAAACTTACAAAGGCAGCTGAAACCTACCTTCCTGTTGCAAGGAACCTTTTGTACTTGGGTGAAGTACATGGCTGGTAAACTGCCCATAGGATTGAAAAGCAGAGTGAGGTCAGGCAAAGTAGCTGTGGTTGAATTGTGCCCAGATTGTATCATGCCTGTATCATGATTCCCTTCAGATAATACATTAGAGCAAAGCTGTATATAATGGGTGTGTGTGGTTCCTATATTGTTAATCAGGGGTGATATAGAGTAGAACAAAACAGTAAAAACAACTTTCTGGTCTCAGAATATAAAAAGTATAGGTAATTTTATAGGTTTCCCTCATCTAAGACATATAACATAGGAACATAGAACTGGAAGAGACCTCCTTGGTTCATCAAGTCCTGTCCCCTGTTATCATAGGCAACCCCTGGCATATCATCTTGTTATAATGACAATAGTCTAATTTCTACCAGTAATATTGGAGAAACTATCAATCAGTGTTGTCTGCAGTGTCGTTGTAGCCATGTCAGTCCCAGACTATTATAGAGAAAAGGAGGGGGAGGTAATATCTTTTACTGTCTCTCTCATCAACAGAAGTTGGTCCAATAAAAGATATTACCTCACCCATCTTGTCTCCCTAACCAGTGTCGTCATATTTCAGGTAACCTAGCTATTGAGGAGAGAAAATGTTACAGGAATTCTCTTGGGTTTAGGAATGTAAATCTGAGAACTTTACTTCCTATTTAGAAAAATTAGATAAACCTTAGTTTCATACCTAGGACCAGTTTTTCAGAAAACACATGACTTATTGTGCAAATGTACCCATACTTTCTGAAAGTCTGAGTAAGAGGATTTCCGACTGAGATATGGTGGTTTTATATTCCTGGCAGTTTTGAGCGGATGGAAGAGAAGAAAGAGAATTTTGCTACTTGTCCTTGTGAATGGTAATTTTAGGCCTCTTCCTTATGTGCTTGTACAGTACACAATGGTGCTGAAGTCTCTAGGTGCCACCACAATACAAATAAAATCAGAACCAACCCCATATTCCTAGAAGTATCTTGTAGAAATATCCTCATTCTGAAGCTGTTCAGTCAGGAATACAAAAGCACAAAAAAAATTAGCAATAGCATGTGAGTGCCCTACTTTCCCTTCAGACCTTCTTATCTTGCAATGCATGGAGCGCCAGAAAAATGCATTTCTTACGTCCAGGCTTCCTTCCATTTCCAAGAAAGCCATGATTTATTAAGAACAGAACTAACAAGCACCTTCACCCCAGCCAAGAGGGAAACATTTAAAAAAACAGTTCAATCAATGAAACTCAAGTCTTCTTTTATCCTACATTTTCTTAAGCCATTATTTTGATGACACTCATAGGGGCATGTACTAAACGATTCTATCACATGCAGTTAACTGAAGATATTTGTTCATGGCTTTGTTACCATGTCCTTCACAATTTCATTGATTACTGAAGTTTCCTTTGAAATAAAGGACTACTATGAGGTGTTCCTCTGGATGGAGCTGCAGGCAGGAGACGAGAGGCAAGGAAGCTGTTCTCTTTCTAAACAAGTCTCATCAATCCAGCAAAATGAACTCAATGGGAAATTACTTGAGTAGCCATCTGTTTGCATCTTGGGCCTACATTTTCTCCAGCCATGCAAACATGCATAGGAAAAGAAAAAGTAGTCCAAAAAATCAATAGCATTTAAGATGTAAAACATATTGTTCCCTGAAGAGTTAGGCAAAGCTCCTATTGACTTCTGTGGTAAAGGATCAGGGCCTTAGTGGACATGTAGTGGTCAAGGAAGCATGGGCTACCAGCCTCACAAAGCCCAAGGATCCACAGGTAATCATGCCTCCCTCCCGAATGCATATTGATTGGGGAAGCTGAACTAAGTATGCAGCTTTCCATGTTGCTTCTTGATGCCACCACAACTAGCATCAGAGCTATGCTAACATTGGTCCCCGGGCTGCACCTGTGTACATCTATCCATGTCACATGAAGATGGAAGCCACAAAGAGGCAGCCAATGTGTGAGACAAGCAGGCTGCTGGAGTTGCTCCTCTCTCCGACTCTGCCTAGACAGGCCTTCCAAACTCCTGTGTTCCCCAACCATGCAGTGTTCTTACCAGAGCTGGGGGAGGGAAGAGAGAGCTAGAGCATGCAGCATGAAACCTGCTCCCCAGCTCCATTAATTCCATCTCCTGAAGCAACATCCCTTTCTTCTTTATAAAGGTATGTGGTATAAGAGGGAATTTCTAGTTTATACCTAAAGTTTGCCAGCTCCTGTAAAATAAAAATGGAACAGCCCTCTTTTTGCAAGGAAACATATTTTTGCATTAAGAATGGTTTGATCATCAGACCTTCTTAGGAGATAAGTGGTGGGTCTGTGTTTTTTGTCTCGTAGGTAGGGTCACCAATTTTGGTTGGATGTATTCTTGGATGTATCATCACATGACAATCTTTAATTAAAGATTAAACTTTAATTCCTGGAAACTCTAGGACAATCCTGGAGGGTTGGCAAGCCGACTTGTATGCTTGTTTTGGATGCCACAGAAAAGCTACCTATTTAGTTAGTCCCCAGGCAGATTGGAGGAAAGATCAAACCTTGTTGTTCCAGGAACAGCTATCACATACTCCTTTATATTGGGAATTAATATTACACATTTTAGTTTTGCTGTGTGCACACCTCTGGGGTTCATTGTGCTTAGAGGAAAAGAGCTGCCATGAAGAGGAAAAGGAACAATGGATTGGATTTCCCTGGAATCTGGAAACCCATGTAACTGGTGTGCAATATCAACAGGTATCAGCCCTTTAATGGGTGATTTTAAAGATAAAAATCAATGGGACGTGTGTGTCTAAATCCCTCAGGTGCATTTGATCTCCCATCTCCCCCATTGGTTTCCTTTTGCTGAATTAAATCTAATCACTCCTGTTCACTACATTTTTAAGCAGTTGTCGGCCATATTGAAGACACAAATCTATCCAGGTCTTGATCCAGGCTAAACTTGTTTATCTTATGAAATGTGACAGGATCACAGCTGTGAGTGGTATAATTACAAGCATTAATATATAGTAATAATACACTACACTTATGAATCCTCCCCTCACAAATCTGTGGTAGATCATGCCGCTCAGCACATAAAGTTAAATATAAATTCAAGGCCAGTGCTTTACCTGGGTTTAGTTGGGGTTTCTTTTTTAAATGATTTCCTTACCCTTCCTTGGAGCACCATGAGAAGTCTGTCCTCCATTTTCCCTTTAGCTTGTAGTTTATTATCCTAAAGAGGGTGCATCTATTAGTTAATTTATCTGTGTAAATATTTCCACAGTGTGTTTTAGACTACATTATTTTTGCCCTAAACATTGATTTTTCTTTGTAAAGCATGAAATAAACTATTAGGCCTGCTTGTGTCGACCTTAATAATAGCTTTAATGCCGCCATGCTTGCCAAAAGCCCCATTAAAGGCATATGTCTTTTGACTCACTGGTTCCAGTGCCAGAACGAGTGCCATTTCCTAGAAGCTGGAATTAAATTTGTTACTGAAAAATAAACGGTGTAGCCGGAGAACTGTTTGCAAAGAATAGAATTTGCATCATATTTAAGGGTTGCTTGGCAAAGCACTATCAAAATGTAAATCTTGTGCCTATAAAAATCTCTCCCTCAATCCTAATCTTAATAGCCACAGGTTGCTAACACCTTGGTGCCACTGAACAGATGATTTCTGTACTGTTTGCTGTGGGAGTTACCTGCTCATTTGGTTTTCACAATAACCATTAATAATAATAGTAACTGACATTATCTTGAAGCAGCAGCTTCCCTGAACTTGTACGCAGAATGGGTCATGCACAGGAGTGAGGGGTGAGAAAGCAGCTGCAGCAGCTATACTGGTAGATCTCTCCTCCCTGTACCTGATTCTCTCAGCTTCTCAAACCAGCAGCCAAGGATTGTGGGATAGTGGCAATAAGACACTAGATTTTTTTGGGACCTAGGTGGAAAAAGATTGAACATGGAGATCTTTAAAGGTTAGTTGCCCAGCAAAGGACTTGGATGCTCACACAAAAGGAGGAATTTTTAAGGGTAAACATAGGCAGTGCTCTAAAGTCACATAAGATTGCTCCAAATGTACATAGGTTTATGTGCTCAAGCAGAAGGCAAGCATTCAGGTGATGAAGAATTCCAGCTGCATGATTTCTGCATGGTCAGCACTGCTCTGCTCCCTCTCTGAAGCTGTCACATCTGCACCCCTTCTACAGGGCTGACTGAGGGAAAATGGAGCCATGAGCCAATTTATATTTTAGTGCCCTGGCCCCCTCATCACTCCCGGGCTCCCGCTGCCCTCCCTATTTCCCCTGAGCTCTCTTTTGTGGCCTCACAGCCCAGGCCCACCCCACTTCCTGTCTCTTAGCCACAGCATCCTGAGTGGTTGCCCATATTTCCCACCTGTAAGGCCAGTCCTGCCAATCAAAGATCATGGAGTCAATGGAGTTACACCTCATTACATAGGTGTAATGAGAGTAGAATTTGAAATTCCCGCCACCTCATCCCTAAAGCATTTATCTGAAAATCTGTTTATTGCATTTATAACAAATAAAATGTTTTAGATATCCAGCCTATCAAGGCTGTAAATAAAATGAAGTTGGTTTATGCAGTAGAAAGTGTAGTGTTCGGTATGTGCCTGAAATGAGCAGGTTCCTTCATGAGGGAAAAGTCTAGGGACCACTTCAGAAGGGAAGAGATGAAACTAGCTGCCAATTTAATTACTAAGGGCCTGATTCAATGCCAAAGGAAGGCAATGGAGAGACTTCTATTGACTCAAGCTTTTAAGGCCAGAAGGGACCATCATGATAATCTAGTCTGACTTCCTGCACAATGAGTATTGCATTAGACCCTAAAACACTATCCTACTGTAGTACTGTGTAATTGTGAGGTTTGTCTTTAAAAACAAATTAAGCAGCTGTGCTTTACAAAAGCTAGGTGTGGACTGTCTCCTCTTTCACTACTTAGATCCATATTTTCACTCTAATCAGAGAGAAAAGCCAAGATGCATCCAACTCACAGACAGTATTTTAGAACACTCACGCATGTAGTGGATACTGCTCCCCTAGATGTCATCTAGTAAAAGCCATAAACTAAGATGGAGAAATGTATGTTAGAGACTTTGGCTGGAATTATCAAAGGTGCCTACGTGAACCGGGCACCAAAATGCCATGAAATCCAGTGACAAGGTGAGTGAGGGAATATCTTTCATTGGACCAACTTTTGAGAAAGACAAGCTTTCCAGCTTACACAGAGCTCTTCTACAGGACAGAGCTTGTCTTTTGTGGAAGCAGAGAAAGAACTGACAGGAAAGGGATGCAATGCATGACAGTTCTTTTCTCTGCTTCCACACTTTCTCACCAACAGAGGTTGGTCCAATAAAAGATATTACCTCGGTCACCAAGTCTCTCTCATATCCTGGGACCGACCCAGCTACACCACCACTGCATACATGAAATCCAGTGGGAGATAGGTGCCCAACTCCATTAGGCTCCTTTGTGTCTAGAACAACAACTAAAGAACCTTTCCCCTCTGCTAGTTAGAATGCTGCAGAGCAACACTTTTTTGACAAAAGCTATCTAAAAATGATGATTAATAGGGCGGCAGTGTGACAAACTGTACCACTGACAAACATAGAATGAGATGTGATAGAGGACATGTCTTTGTGATAAGAGGAGCAGCTCTTCTAGTTTCATTCTTTTTGAGGAATGGTGACAGCTGCTGGTTCTTATCCAGACAGGTTCATTCATCTCTATAAAGATAGCATCTTCATTTTTAATTTTTTAGTATCTGACTATCCAATTAGAGTTTGAGATGTAAGTATCTGATTTTATAGTATAGTATTTTAATATTTCTCATGAGAGCTAGAAATTTACTTGAAAAAGAAAGCTGAGATTCTTACCATAATCACCTCAGGAGCTAGAGCATTAAGAAAAACTGAAAATATCGTGAGACTTGTGATAAAAAAATCACAAGAAACACTGTAAATACAATGGATCTGATTCTCATTTTCACTAAGTCCTCTCTACAGTGCTCTGGCTTCATAAAGTGGCCTGAAAAATGGGTATAAATGAGAATCAGTTCCAGTATATCCCGTAATAATAGTAAGCACAAATTAAAGTAGAAACCCATGTAATATTCCCGCTTGTGTGATAGTATTAGGGTTTATAGCGGCTTTAGGATGGTTGCAGCCATGTGACACGCACTTGAGCAGATGTGATACTCCATCCAGCAGAGAGCAGTGGTGTGTTCACACACATTTCTGCATGCACTTGAATGAGGGCACGGACAAAAAGAATTGACATTATTGAATGTTAATGTGGCAAAGCAAGCATTCAAAAGATTGAACATTTCAAAGGGTAAGTCTTCTAACATTGACTCATTCATAGCCTCTGCCGGTGCAAGGAAGTTTCCAAAATGCAGTTGCGGTAACAGAAACTTCCAGTATTTCCTTCTTGAGGTAGGAGTTGAATAAAGGAAGCTTTTCTGGAAACCAATTCTTTTCAATTACACTTTTCAGCAAATTAACCCAAGATATCGTACTACAATGCACCCATGTACAATGGCATCTCAATACAACATCAAGCACAGGAAATTTGAAGGCAACATGATACTGTTGAGCTGAATACTGTGGGAGCTTTGCTTACTTAATTAAGCCTGAACGGAGCATGTTTTCTTTAGTAGGTATTTCTGAGAAGCATTCCATGCAACAGTTAGAATTGAGCTGCAGCTTCCTCTATAGCTTCCCTTCACTCCTTTTTTCAGTTGCTCATAACTCTGACAAACAAATTCCTTGGGGGTGAAATTTGGCAGGTTGGGTCTCAATTCAAACTTTCTTTTCCTCCCAAAAGAGAATGAACAAAATTGGGCCTGCTGTTTTTGATCCTGTAGGAGTAAAAGGACAAACAAAGGACTCATTTCCCATATGGTCCACTCAGAAAGTTAACCCTGTGCATATACAACTCAGCCATGACTGAACTAATTCAGTCAGATCCTTATTGGATCCTTATTTGTATAGCTGGTTTACAGCAGTATAGCAGTACAAAATGCACCAAGCACTCTCCAGGATGACAACCACTAGGTTCCAGCCTGGGGTGTTATTTAAATCTGAGCGAGATCTAAGAAACAAGTAAAGTTTGAAGGAAATTTGTTCAGAAGATGTGAAGTTAGGAATGCTGAATATTTCCCCCACTCCACATACACACATGCTCATTAGGATTTGCTGTTAGGTTGTTTGGCTCAATCTGAGACAATTTAGAACACTGGGATCATAGTGAAGTGCTTCAGCTTGATCTAAATCTGCAAAAACATATATGGTTTGCTCAGTGGTGCAAGTAAAAACCATGTCCTACCGGTACAGGGGGAGGAGGGGAGGGTGCACCAGCTAAGGGGGGCACATGACCTCCCCACATGACCCTCCATGTGACTCCTCACTGCCCTGCCCCCTGGGGTGGAGGGGGTTGGGGGTTCTGTTGTCCTCCTGCTGCACTGGAAATGGGAGGGGGGCGCACAGCTGCCGGCATTCTGCTCATTTCCCCACTGATGCCCCTGCCCCTTTTTGAATAGCAGGACCTCCAGCCTTTTCCTCCATCCAGGCTGCTGCTGTCTCTTTCCGGTACGTCATACCGGCTATAAATAGCTTGCTGGTACGGTGTACCGGCCTGGGTTTGCTAAACCTTACAAAGTCCTCACAACAAAAGCTTCCTCAGAAGCAACACAGTTTGGAAGAATGCGTACAGGCTGGGATCTAGGCACTCATAACTTCTATAGCCATCTCTCCCAGTGTCTGGCCTTTATCATTCTCTCTCTCTCTCTCTCTCTCTCTCTCACACACACACACACACACTTAGAAGAACTTTATTAATGTTGCAAAGTTAAACACTCCAAAGTTAGGAAATGCCAGAATTAAGTCAACCTTAATTTAGCTCCCTTGTGCATACACATTATGATACAGTCTTTAATCACATACTATGCCCTTCCCCACTCCTTCAGCTCTTCATCCTGTCTCTTTACTCAGCCAGTGACAGTGCTTCCTCAGCACCCTGGTTGCTCCTCAGTCTTATCTCCCCTCCCACCACCTCATTTCTTCACTCCATTGTTCCAAGTCCCATTATCCTTGCTCAGCCAGTCCTAGTCTGCTCCCCCAGCTCATCATTTGGGGCTAGTCTGCACTATATAGGCTTTGCTGATACAGCTGTACTGGCATAGCTCCCTCCAGTAGATGAAGCATATGCAGACAGAAGGAGTTTTTCTGTCAGCATAGTTACACCATCTGCCTGTTGCTTCTGTCAACCTAATTACATCTACACTGGGGGTTTTGTTGACATAGCTATGTCAATGCGGGCATGGTTTATTCACACCCCTGACTGACATAGCAATGCTGACAAAACCTTGTAGTGTAAACCTGGCCTGGGTCTCAATCCACCCATTTGCTTCCCCTGTCCTTACCCAACAGTACCAGTCCTTCCTCACCCAGCTCGTAGTGTCCCCCCACAAACTTCCAGTCCCAGTTACCTTCTTCCACCTCATCAGCTTGCAGTCCCAGCCCCTGCAGGCTTCTTGTCCCAATCTATTCCCCTTGCCACCTCCCTCCCTCGCCCCAGGCCTGGCTCTTGTTCCCTCTGAATTCAAATCAGGCAGGTTCTTCCTCCATAGTGCCTGTGTCCAGCAGGAAAGCCATTGAGAGCACAGGAGAGACAATCTCCCTGCTCTTCATTCCAGTGCCAGACCTGGCATGATCTGCAGCAGCCCAGAGCTGCAATTGCAGGTAAAGTCCTGCTCAGCCTGTAGGAGCAGGATTTTATAATGTCCCATAAGAATTAATGTATGATTTGATTTCATCCTGTCAGCCACCCTTTTTGAATAGCAGAAAGGAATGACAGACCAGAACAATCCTTCTGACCGACTGTGGTCATCCTTTTGTTTTAGGATAAGTTATAATGTCTACTATGGTTTCCTATACGTATTACAAATTAAGCAGTCTAGTTAAATATACATTTCTTTGTTTTAAGGTTTTAGTAAGTAAGAGACAGGATCTTGTATTGTATCTATGTTAAGGAGATTAGAGGAATGTTGAGGGCCTGAAGCCCCAATGTGAATTGTTTTAGTTATAAGATTTAGCAAGGCTTGATTTACAATGTATTCTGCTGAATATACAATACTGCTGTCTGTATACCTGTGAAGGTTTCTGTAAGAGATTGTTTGTGTGAATGAGGAATGCATGCATCAGGAAAAGATAAGGTGTGAAAGCCATCACGAATGTCCAGATGGTCAAGAAAAAGTGAGAGACTTGGAAAGACCAGGAGACAATCAGAAAACATCCATTGTATCCCGTATCTAAACATGTTAGCAGCTCAATCTAACTGGCCATTAGATTGACTCAAGCTACAACAGACTGGTAACGATAAACATCAACTGGCAGGACTCTGTGTGTGTGTGTGTGTGTGTGTGTGTAACTAAAAAGCATATGCTAACTGTTGTATTTTCAATAAATGCTGCGTATTTGCCTTCTCCTATAAAAGATCCTGTGTGCTTTGTATAGCATAACACAGCCCTGGGCTAAAACATGCCCAGTGTGGATGGAAACTTAGCTGCAAGTATCTAGCAAGCCTCTGTCAAGCATATGAAAGGTGTTTTTTTTCCCAAAGACTTATCACTTGGCCATATTTAGGCATATGTTCACAGGGATCGCAACAGGCACATGCTTGCCACAAAAGTCCTCCCTTTCCCAAATTTCATGTCCCTACTCCAAAGCATGTGGGCAGTAGAGATGTTCAAAGAAAGAGCACAAGAATTTTAACATTGGCAAAACAACAATGGTTTCCCTCCCTCATTCTCAGAAATGGCGGAACCATTTTGGCAGACATTTTCCAGTATGACTCAGCCTGAGGCAGACATCCAGCATGAAAAATATTGGGCCAAATGGTTAAAGTTTGACAAAGTTAAAAGCAACAAAAAACAGGGTCTTATAATTGGAAGTGTTGGGCAACCTTAATAATAGTGCTACCAGCCCCACCTCTACTATACAGCTGTAGAAAAAGTAGTTTTTATAGACCTGACAAAAATGCAAAGATGTAGGTGATTGTCCTATTCCCAGTTTACAGACCCAGGGATAATCTTTGAGAAACTCTTCCACAGACTTCTCATCCTATGGGCAAAGGGGCTAGGGTGGCTTTAAGCCATCTATGACCCTCACATCCTTGAGCTTCTGAGAGGCCCCTAGGATAACTTAATAGATCTGGGAGCCTCTATAAGTTGTGGCAGCTACTCCAGGCTGACCTATGGACCACAGCACTACCTGAAATCTCTGCAGTGCTATGGGTTGAATCCTGGTCCCAGATATAGCCCTCCCACTCATAGCCCCATCCTTGGCATGCTTGCTACATCAAGTCATGCTTGCTCAGAGAGCAGATTTATGACTGTATTCTGCAGTACCTGCCATGGGGGAATTCTCCCCCAGCAGGATCTGAGAATGGGTCTACACTTAAAGAGTTGCCCCAGTGCAGCTGCCCTGCTGTAGCGCTTTAGTGAAGACACTACTAGGCCGACAGGAGAGCTTCTCACATCAGTATAGTTAATCCATCTCCACAAGAGGCAGTAGCTATGTGGAAAGGAGAAGCTCTCCCATTGACATAGCACTGCCTATGCTGGGGATTTGGTCAGTATAACTGTGTTGCTCAAGTGTGTAGATTTTTCACACCCCTGAGCAACTTAGTTATACTGCTGTCAGTTTGTGATGTAGACCTGGTCTAAGTTTTGTATTTAATCCAATAATCAGTCAATTATTATCATCACTCTGGACTTATATAGTGCCTCCATGTCTACCGAGTGCTTCACAAACATTAGTTAAGCGTCACTGTGAGGTAGCTAAGCATTATTACACTCACTTTCCAAGTAAATAGAGAGACTAAATGGGTCCAAAACCAGTGGCAATGAAGAGAATGGAAACAAGCAATCTTAAAGCCCTGACTTTAGTTATAACTGTGACAGAGTGGGTGGGACTTATCTGTATGTAATTATGAACTCATGTTCTATTACGAATGTAAATATTAGCATTGGGACTGAAGTCAGTCTTGCTCTGCCATGTGGATTGCTGGAGGGACAGGAGACTGGATTTCCACAGTGCACAGCTCGGGGGCAAGCCCCACCATGCCAGGATTTCCAGGGTCCCTGCCCTGGAGCCAGGAGTCTAAACCACTCAGGGCTTTCAGATGCTGGAAACCCAGTGTCCCTGGCCCTCTGCTCTCCCACCCCCATGAAACAGTGTTGTTTCTACAGAGGGGCTGCAGATGGAGCAAACAGGAAGCGAGGAGGGGGAGGGAGAATGGAGGTTCTCAGTTTGATTATGACAGGGTTCTGCTCATGCAGGGGGGCTGACCATTGCCAGAGATGAGAAGGACTTACAGGAGAGACTCTGCCTAGCCTGACACGTTCATTTACCACAGACTCACAGAAGAGGTGAGGGCAGGTTAAGGGAGGGTGGATCTCAGCCCTATTGTTGTTGTCAATGAGCTGTAACTCTTGGGTTCTTTAAGAGTAGAGATGAGCTAAATTCAGAATTTCTGTCCCATGGGAAATTCTGACATTTCAACATTTTACTTTTGTCCCCAAATGGAAAAAATGTGGATATTTTGATTTATTTTTTGGGGGAAATGGAAATTCTAAAAAATTTCAATTCAGAAACGTTCACACATTTTCTTTTGATGTTTTGATAGAAACAAAACATTGACATTCTGAAAGTAGCAAGGTTTCATTTTGTTTTCTTGAATTGACCTGAAATGCTTTTGTTTTGTTTATTGTATTGAGTCAGACAATAAACTGCATTTCTCTTGCCTTATGGGAACTGTAGTTCAGGACCCCATTGTCTTCTCTGCACCCTGGAGAATTACATCTCTCACAATGCAATGCAGCCCCAGGTGATCAAGCTTTGTGGTGCATCAGAGGAGTCACATGGCTTTGGGTGCATCATGGGAGCTGCAGGTCAGCCAGGGACCCTGCCTCATAGATGAAGATTGGGAGATTAAGCAAGAGGTCTGAGTCTGGGAGTTCAGCATATAAACCCAAAGCTAGAAACAGTGACTAGACTTGCAAGTACATAGGCTCAGTAATTGGGTTCACTCTTAAAATACTGGTAATGGTACAGAGTGGTTATACCGTACAGGTTATAATAATCGTAGTTCTCATTATCTCCTAATGAAGAGGAGCAAAGATCATGGAGAAATCATCTGTAAGAGAAAAAGGTCTCCCTCACTGATTCATAAAGTATACACAACATACACACCAAAACATTCCAAAAATTTCCATTAAAACCGCTACTCTCCAATTGCTCCTAAGTTCCAGAAAAATGATCATCCGAGGGTGGTAGTTTCCATGCCTGATCTCTGCCCCCAAAGAAAATATTTCATAAAGTTTGAGCAGGATCATTTCAGTCATTCTTCAGCCTCCATGAGTGAGTATAGAGAGGGTGAAAAAGAATATACTTTTCCCATTTAAAAACGTTCTAAGCTTTTTAGTCATGAGTACAGCTGTGGTGAGTACTGCAAAAATCATTCTGTGAATTATTCATTTGAATTTTTGAATTTCCAGGAAATGAGTTTATTGGCAGGAATGTTCACCAAAATGATACATTTTAAGCAAATATTGCCGAATACACGTGGAAAATAAATTGCAAACTTGTGTTTACACATATTCGCAGCAGAAATCTCATTCCCAGAGTCATGGCTCATTCGGTCAAGCACCAAAAACATACTATGTGACCACACTCAATCATAGCAGTTGCACTGATACATAGTCAACATTTCCTATATTTTGGTTTTTGAATTACACTTTTCATCACCATCTCTAACTTTAACAAAAAAGGAAAATTTTAAAGTGTTTTTGCCTAATTTTTTGACTAGCTCTACTTGTGTTTCAAATATAAAATCTCACAATGAACTGCTAGTTCAGATCCCAGAATCAGTCAGTGAAACTATTTTGTGACTATTTCAAATAACTAATAAATCTGAGAAAATTGCCATCTACTTACAATAATTCAAACAGAAAAATAAGTGGAATTCATTGAACAAATTACTCATGTGCCTGATTTTCAGTTACAATAAAGCCACTTTATATTACTTTGGCAATGAAAAGAGGACTTAAATGTAATTTTCACCCACTTTTCTGACACTGCCAGAGTGTTGAAGCCTTAGGCTATGTCTACACTGGCACTTTCGTTGCTAAAACTTTTGTTGCTCAGGGGTGTGAAAAACACCCCCCCCCATCCCAAATGACAAAAATTGTAGTGATGAAAAACACCAGTCTGGACAGCGCTTCGTTGGCGGGATCCGTGCTTCTGTCGACAAAACTATCACCCCTTGTTGGGGGTGGTTTTATTTTGTCGCTGGGAGAGTTCTCTCCTGGCAATAAAAAGCAGCCACACAGCACACCTTACAAAGTCACTGGTGTGATTCCATAGTTACATATCACCCCATAGAGTGGCCCTGATTCTGCAAACAGTTTGGCACACGTGTAGCTTTGCACACAAGTAGTCTCAGTGATTTCAACAACTACTCAAGTGAATAGTTATGAATGTACCTAAGTGTTTGCAGGAGACTTTCCTACTATGGTTTCTCCATAGTAGATCTGAAATGAATAGGAATAAGATCAAATATGTAACTTTTCACAACTGCTCACTCTAGCACCTTCCGGAGGGAAACTCCATGACCCTCTGAAACTGATGAAGTACAAAGCACAGAGAAGGAAACACATGTGTTAGTTATGAGGAAATTCTTAATAGAAAACATGAATCTGAGTGATATCACATATCCGCTCTGCTGCTAGTCAGCTATTACGTTTTACAATATTAGAGGGCTAAAAATAGAAAAGGAAAGTCATTTTGTAATGCATCTTTGGAAGGTCAAGTGTTTGCTAGCGTATACTGACCTATGCAATAGACTGATGATTAGTGACGTGTGAGCACTATTAGTTTTCTGTTCCTGTGAACTATATGGATGGAGCACAACACAATTGTTTTCACATGGGTTGGGCAGCAATCACCTCTTGATGGTTTCCTTAGAGGTTTAGATTTTACAAAACCTAACCACTAAGCACTCTTCCTCCCTTAGTCTTGATATGCTCCTGCCCCATCTTTCACTGCTATAGATATTCCCTTTACCACATACTGTATCCCCCACACTTTAAATCATCTTTTTGTCTCTGGAAGACAGGGTAATCTATTTCCTTTCCTGGCTAGTCCCGCCACATCCAATCTGGATCTTCAGTGAGCACTGCTTCTCCTCTGCCCCTTGGAAGTATCACTGTCCTCACCCGCAATACCCCCCCAAAAAAGTGCCTTGACTCTTTGGATGCCAGAAGGTGGGCTGGTTCTCCCAGTCAGTGCTACTCCTGTCAAGAGACACTAAGTAACTATACTAAGTAACAAACTGCAGCATGGGACAGAAGGTGGCAGTGGGACATCATCTTCCCTGAAGACAGCTGGTTTCACTCTCATTGGGAGCAATGGGGAAGGCCTTTTTGCTAATGGCCACTCTGTAGCCTCGCTCTCGTTGATTGGGAGTGAGAAGAATAGGAGGTGGCAGCCACTTTGAAAGAAGACAGCACTTTGTCGAATGAGATATTTTCAGTTGTGAAGAATGCCAAAAAAACAAAAATACCCATTAAACTTAAATTATTTTCAAAACCTATCTACTGCACCGGATCTATTCTATCCATCTAATCATAAGGTCTATTCTATTCTGGACCTTACTATCCCTTCCCTGAGCCTTTCCTAGCCTTCTGGCTTCCCCCTTCTCTGAGTGTCCCAGTCTCCAAACGCCCTCCTGCCAGGGAGTAACTGTAGGCTACCTTGGCTCTGTAGCCCCCAAACACACCTCCTTTTTCCCAGAGAGTGATCGCAGACTACTTCCCTGGAGCCCCTTCTCTTCTGCTAAGTTCCCATCTTTATAAACCCAGCCCAACTCATTCCTCCTTAGCTGGACTCCCTCATTATTCAGTCAGGGGATTACTCAAACCACCTGATTCCCCTCAGCTGTAGCCTGTCTGGTTAATTGGCTACCTTCTTAGCCTACATTAAACCCTTCAGGGCAAGTGTGGGGTAAACACCCCATCCTGGGTACATGTCCTAAAGGGAACAAGGGAGAAGGGAATTGAGTGGAATGGCACAGGTGAATTACGTTAGGAGGAAACAAATTAAAAAATTGCATGTTTCTTTAGAAATCAGTTTACTCTAATCTGGATCTAAAAATGCTATTATGTGCTAATCAGAAATGTAGGGCTAATTGGAAGGTGTCATTACAGTGCAGAGTTAAGGCTTAAGGTATGGATATGCACAGTTAACATGTTTAGATTTATTTTAAGTTTAACCATAGCCCTAAATTCCCTAGGTTTTAAATGTTTGTTCTGGGGATAACTACAATATCCCTCTGATGTTTTTAGCCTTAAGTAACTGATATGTACTAAGCCTTAATTCCAGTTGAACAGCTTTTTCCGGTAATGAGTTTCATTTTAGGAATTTACATCTCGGATTTCAAAGGAGCCTAATGAAGTTAGGTGCTCAAATTCTACTGCATTTCCAGTCTCAGCCTACATACTTTCCATTATATTTTGCTATTTATTTAATTCACACAGGCCAAGAAGTTATTATTTGGTCAAAAAAGTTATTTTTATGCAGTCATTCCAGGAGAATGACACATTTTTACAAGTGCCTTTTACTACATTCTCACTAGCCTATGTGTATTTCTTTATTTTTATTCACTTTACTGTAATAACTGGCTATGATCAACTCTTCACTGGGGTTAAGCTTTGGATGTTTATTTGTTATACTGTTGTTTTCTTATGTTGTGAAATATTAGATACAGATGCAGAACAGTGCTTTTAAATTAAAAACACACAAAATTCAGTATTCTACAATGGAAAAGTCTTTACCATTTTTCCCTTAAGTCACATTTAAAAATTTAAGCACATACAGTTTATTAAAGTGGAAACTATCAGCAACATCGTCAGTAGTTTGGATCCAGTACAGGCACTTTGTGAAAATGTTACAGTACATTTTCATGCACAGCACCCAGCAGGAAAATAAAAAGATGTGCATGCTTCTTTGAGAGGGGATATTCAGCAGAACTGTGTAAAGACCAGTGATTGAATGTTAGATTAGTATGGCATTCATCACTAGTATCTGAATCATGCACAAGCATTAATGAATATAGCTTCAGAACACCCCAGTGAGCTAGGGAAGTATTATCTCCATTTTACAGAAGGAGATCTTGACATACAGAGTTATTCAGAGACTTGTCAGAGGAGGCAGGGTGGCAATTCTCACATGGGTTTGCAATATCTGCTTTTATGCCCAAAGCCTCAGCTCCAGGAAACAAGTGAGTACATGAAAATCTTGGCTTTTATTTATGAAAAAAGTAAGTTTCTAGCCCTTGTGGTTGCAGACCAAAGCTTCAAAATGTGCCCACTAAGTACACCAAACCAAAAGGCAAATAAAAAGACCACCCCTCTTTCTTTTTTATTTCAAGATTTTTAAGATAAATCTCATGATTTTGGGCCGCCTGGCTCATGATTTGGGACGGTTGGGGTGGACAATATTGGGGAAGATTGTTGCATGGCCAGGAACTAGCCTCATGTTCCAGGAATCCCCATCCAGTGCATTAGGCACAAGGCTAAGGTTGTGAGTTGTGTCAGTAGTTTGCAACAAAACCCTGAGCCAAAACTTAGTTTAAGGCTTTTGTTAAAACCTCACATCAGATTCTTTAAAGTTCATAAATCTTTTCTGCAAACTTGAACCAAGTTATGGTTTTGCACAGAAACTAGACATAAGCTGATTTCAGCACAAAGCAGGTGGAGCTTGGCAATTTCAACTAGGCCTCTCTTTAAGGATTGTTTGTTTTGCCTGGCTCATTTGAATCTGAAAAATCAGACCGTGTCAAGCTGTGTGGATTTAAAGAGAAGTAAATTGTTTAATGAACCCCTGTGATGCAAAACCATTCGGTGTCCTTCTTACAGATAAGAGCTAGAAATCAGTTCAGATTGAAACCTTTTAGTGAACCTTGTCCCCATCCAGAACTTTGGTTGTTCAGGTAAAATGGAGTTTGAATCCAAACCACCCCTGGTTTGTAAAAATCTAACCAAAGAGATTTAGTAAAATCAAATCACAATCATTTGGCTATAACAGTGTATCTCTGCAAAGAATTTTAGTTACTCTCAGTCTGTCCTATTATGGTTTAATCTTAGGAAGAAAGAATTGAAGAAATATCCTCAAAATAGCAGTTAGATGTTAAAGAAATGCAAGAATTGCTGGACTAAATCAGACCTGAGGTCTATCTAGTCCAGTAGCTTGTCTCCTGCTGAGGCCAACACCTGATACTTCAGAGGAATGTACAAAAACCTCACATTAGAGAGATGTGTGATCATGTGCTTCCATATTAGATCTCCTTCTAGTCCTTAATATTTAGATATTGGTTTAATCCCTGAAACATAAGATTTATTAAAATGTAACCCTTCTGCCAGGTGGAGTCATCAGCAACAATGACCAGGTTCAATATCTAGGGCAGGGGTAGGTAACCTACGGCACGTGTGCCGAAGGCAGCACGTGAGCTGATTTTCAGTGGCACTCACACTGCCTGGGTCCTGGCCACCGGTGCGGGGGGACTCTGCATTTTAATTTAATTTTAAATGAAGCTTCTTAAACATTTTAAAAACCTTATTTACTTTACATACAACAATAGTTTAGTTATATATTATAGACTTATAGAAAGAGACCTTCTAAAAACGTTAAAATGTATTACTGGCACACGAAACCTTAAATCAGAGTGAATAAATGAAGACTCGGCACACCACTTCTGAAAGGTTGCCGACCCCTGATCTAGGGGCTCCTCTTAATAATACAAAACAGAACAGGTTCAAGCCCCCACCCAGTAACCTGGGAAAACCTAACACCGCCCCCAGACACCTCTAAGAGGTAATACTTCCCCATTTGCAAACACTGTGTGTGGTATAATAAAAGAGAACTTTTATTAAAAGGGAGAGGGAACCAAGCATTAATCTGCAAAAACACCACAACCACATTCCAAAAGCATGTGACCATAAGTAAACTCAACCCCAGAGTGTGTTGGGCAGTGTCCTTTGCCTTAGTTTTATGGTGGGAAAGTCCAACAAATGAATGTCCCTTTAACCACTCCCCTCTCCCTATGCTGCACCCCACTCACAGTTGGTTGTCCTTGGTTAGCGAAGACCCAGAGTTCCAGAGGTATGTTCATAGGATTCACCTCCATTCTGGGCAGGGAAGAGGAGGACATTGGGCAATGCTTCTGCTGCTGCCTCTACAATTGGCTCACTGCTGCTGCTGCTGGCCACCATCTCTCAACCACGACTCTCTGCCACTACTGGCCACTGTTTCTTTGCTGCCACTAGCTACCACTGCTTGCTGCTCCCGCAATGTCACATTCTGAGGTTCTGCCACTAAACCCAGTTTTTAGTGATTTCAGCAGATAGTGGGAGACCTCACAGCATGGGCAGTATCTGTGTTGTCTTTCACTCTTCCCACACAAGGCCTAAGGCTTAGCTTCTAGAAATGCTCAGCAGTGATCTCAGCTCTCAGAATCACCAACCACAAAGAAGGACTCTCAGTTGAGACTAATCAGCTGTCATTACATGCTAGAGAGAAACAGATCAAATTACATCATCTAGAACTCTTTGGGCAGCATCCATAAAACCAAGTAGGAACACCTATCCCCATCTACTCTCCCCTTCACTGGGATTTGACATCCCTACCCCTTGTTTAGTAAGTAAAATTCAGCTTAGGGTGACCACCTCAATCGGGGCAGGCTTAGTACTGTTCTGCTGCCCTTTATTCGTACAGTAAGGATATCAACCTTTCATTACCCCGACACTAAAGTGATTTATAACCCAACACCACCCAAAAGTAATCATTTTGGCAAAGCAGATCCATCATGCTGTGCACCCAGGCAGAGTAGGTGTATCTATGCAAACACAGTCTGCTCCTGAAGTCTTTCCCCCCATCTCATCACTAGATGTCAGAGGAAAGCTCATTCAGACTCTACTTACATCTGTGAGGACAATCATTTTAGATATTCATCTTATATCACTGTCCAACCTTGAACTGAACCCGAATGAAACCTTTGCAGAGATGCAAAATGAACGAGGACATAAGAATGGCCATTCTGAGTAAGACCAACAGTCCATCTAGTCCAATATCCTGTCTTCCATCAGTGGCCAAAGTCAGGTGCTTCAGAGGGAATGAACAGCACAGGCCATCTTTGAGTGATCTATCCGCTGTCATCCAATCCCAGCTTCTGGCACTCAGAAGATAGGGACACTCAGAGCATGGGGTTGCATCTCTGACCATTTTGGCTAATAGCCATTGATGGACCTGTCTTCCATGAATTTATCTAATCCTTTTCTGAACCCTGTTATAGTTTTGTCCTTCACAACATTCCCTGGCAATGAGTTCCACTGGTTGACTGGGTGTTGTGTGAAGAAGTTTGTTTAAACCTGTACCTATTACTTTCATTGGGTGACCCCTGGTTCTTCCGTTACATGAAGGAGTAAATAACACTTCCTTATTCACTTTCTCCACACCATTCATGATGTTGTAGATGTTTATCATATCTTCCCCTTAGTTGTCTTTTTTCCAAGCTGAAAAGTCCCAGTCTTTTTAATCTCTCCTGAGATGGAAGACGTTTCATACCCTTAATCATTTTTGTTGCCCTTCGCTGCACCTTTTCCAATTCTAATATATATTTTTTGAGATGGGGAAACCAGAACTGTACACAGTTTCAAGGTGTGGGTGTTTCATGGATTTATATAGTGGTATTATGATATTTTCTTTCTTATTAGCTATCCCTTTCCTAATGGTTCCTAACATTCTGTTAGCTTTTTTGACTGGTGCTGCACATTGGGCAGATGGTTTCAGAGAACTATCCACAATGACTCCAAGATCTCTTTCTTGAGTGGTAACAGCTAATTTAGACCCCATCATTTTGTATGTATAGTTGGGATTATGTTTTCCAATGTGCATTACTTTGCATTTATCAACATTGAATTTCATCTGACATTTTGTTGCCAGTTCCTAGGTTAATTCATTACCATCTTCCTCCTTACTTCAGGCCTCCACAATTCCTGATGATCCTTATTGGCACAAATGCAAAAACACTGTGAGAAAGGTTGTTTATATATTTCTGGTTTACCCACAAGCAGGAAATATCAAAATTTTTCAAGAGAGTCATGACAGTCAAGAGTTCTCATGAAATTTCCAACTTGGCAGACCAAAGAGTTAAGACAATTATGGAATCTACACCTCTAAACTTTTTGTGTTTATCATCCACCTTTGTTAACAAATCATAGCCCATGTAAATTATTGATTCATACAGCTAGCTGAGCTATTCATTCCAAATTATACTTGTCGGAGAAAAACTGAGTTCTCACTATTTTGTTTAGGTACAGCAAGTCAGAGGCTTTATTATTAACTCTCACATGTGCAGAGGAGAGAGCAAGCAGGTCTCTCTCTGGTAACTAATTACAGCAAGCATTTATACCTTTCATTACAGAAATAATGAGGGACAGCTGCATTTTGTTTATACATAGGCCATCTTGATATCTCATTTCCTTACTTGTTTTGACTCTTGCCTACATACAATTAGTTTCTATACCTTATCTACACAAGGTCTTCTACACCTTATCTATACTGAGGTCACAATGACTTCTTACACAGCTCTTTCTCACCCGTCTCACACAATCCTCACACAATCCTCACACAATCCTCGCTTCTACAAATCTCGCGTTATCAGGGTTATCAGGGTCACAGCTAGCTTGACTCTTGCTAACAAAGACTGTCTCTTGCTAACGAAGCCTGACTCTTGCTAACAACCATCATGCATTGCAGTTCCCTTCTGTCAGTTCTTTTCTCTGCTTCCACAACCCCCCCCTTTTGTACTTCTAGTACAACAAACATTCTCAAATCTCTATTTGCATCAAGTCCTGGACTTCAGATTCTAAATTAGATGCTTCAACCTTAGGGGTTTTGGTTGGATGCAATGATAATGCATGATTAGCATGAACATGAAAGGTATTACTATTATTACGTCTTTTACAACAACAATAACATAATCCTAAACTAACTAATAACAATACAAGCAATAACATTCCCATAGCAATACTATAATGGGGTTGTTGTACAGCCTTTGTCATAAAGCACAATACATCATATTTAGTACATAAGGTAGATACTCTATAAGCAGTGTGAAAGGCATACTTTTCTACTTGATATACATTTTGAAGCATGTGAATTTGCCCTTGTACCTCAGAGATTTTCTGAATCTCAGGTAACAATGAAAGCAAATTTTGAAATCTATCAGATAGTAAACTAGTCCAATTAAAGGGTATCTGGAACCTAAGGGCTACTTGAAAAACTCTATCTGCAGGCCAGTAAATGATATGATTGCCTGCAGTGGTAGTGAGATTAAAATGTATGTCTTGTGATATGGTGTCATTAACATACACACAGCTATCATTAGCTTGGAAGAGTAAGTGTCCTGTCAGGGTAGTTCCTTGTCCCCTACCCTCCCAGCAAACGTAGTCATAGACAGTGACAACTTCTCCTGGCTTCAGTTTACGTGTACACTGAAGCTGTGGGGTTCTAATGGCCAGAATGTCCACAGGTTACCTAACCCCATCCAAATGTCAGGTGTAATCCTAGGAGCACTAACTAAAAATCGATTGGGCATACCAGGTGGTCTAATTTCCCAGATGTCTCGATGAATTACCCAATCCCATATGCATCCTCCCCATGGACCTGGCAGGATACGGTATGTGGGAGCCCACACCCCCTGTACCGGTCCATATGCTTGGAAGGAGCACTGAGAACGTCCACACTTCCACCCAGAAAGTTTCCAAGTATGTCTCCATGGCCACAGGTCAGATGGCACTCCTGACGTGTCTGTAAGGGCAGTGGGCCAAGCCTGGTGCTCTAGATCATTCCGAATGGCCATTAGCTGGTCATTCAAGAAATCCTGAATCTCTGAGCATGCTAGATCCCACTGCAATGCCTTCCCAGCCTCAGTGATATTCAATACCATCTCTGTCAGTAACTTCTGGGTCATAGAACTAAGGGCGGAGATAACATGTAACTCACCAACTCCAGCCTGTACCTGGGTTAGTTGTGCTCCAGAAACAAGGCCTATGGCCTTCTCTAGTTGGCCCAATTTTTTCATCATGTTCCTGATTCTTAAAAATATTCCAAACTGCTGCTGCACTATTGGCCCCATCCCACAGGGATCCGGTCAAGTCTCTTCTCTTTCTAGAAGAAATAACCCAAGCCCTCTGTTGTGCTAATCTAATGGCAGCCCCTTGTGAACAGTTCGGGTATGTAGAGGTAATCTGGAAACTGGATAAGGGCAATGAAAATTTAACAGTTCCCAGTGTGGTGTTAATCACAGTCCATCGATATCCTACTACATCTCTCTTTGGTGTAGTACTATACCACATCTGTTGGTCAAACACCTTTATGTATTTCCGGGAGGCATTAACATTAATGGTATAAGATGGAGTGTATTGCAGTAAGGTACAAGTCACATTATCAGTCACTGGAATCATTTCTATGCAGGTAAAATTTCCAGTGGCAGAACAAACTCTTTGAGTGCTTGTTCGATTGTTCACTAATTGGGTGATCAAATAACAATAAGGGCCTCTTTCATTTAACACAGTACAAATTCCAGGAACAATCATCATATCTATTTCACTATAGAACCCATCAATTGCAGTTATTAATTCTTGGGGTTCACTAGTAGTGATATCATGTATTTTTATCTCTACAGATCCATTTGTTTTCCATTCAATTGTTTGCTCATATACATTATCTTGAACTTTAAAGAATAATTTCTCTGAGCAAAATTTCAGTAAATCACTGAGATGTGAAAGTCTTGGCCAATGAGTTTCATTGGAATGTGTAGTACTGTTTGTATCTGGATAAGTTACAGTGGTGGTGGCAAGGGTCAAGGGACTAGTGGTAGGTGTAGTCTTTGTAGTGGCAAGGCGTTTTTGATATTCATCATCTGAAAGCCAATTAGGGAGGGCAGTGCATCCTGAAGGTATCTGTCCATAAGCACAAAGCCCTGATCCTGGAAAGAATCCACCCCACCACTGGACCCCACATTCCCAGGAACGTTCCCCACAGTTCCCTCCTTGCCAATAAACAATACTTCGTTTCTTCCACCAGGGCCAGTTCTTAATGTCTTTTGTAGTTAGAAAGTTCTGGACTTTGGTGGTTTCAGCAGAGCGAGTGTTTCTTCTTTTCTTCTTCAAAAACAGTTGTGATTCACCACAGTGCAGGGGAGAGGTTACTAGCACTTCACCCTGTACTGGTGTGGTTCCTGTAAAAGAATTCAAAGGCACAGTAGATCTGTCAGTGGACAAGGGAGAGGTTACTAGCACTTCACCTTGTCCTCTTTCCCTGCTGTCCAGGAGGCACAGCAGAGTTAGCAGGAGAAATAGGCTGATCAGCAGCTGGAGAATCCTCTCCAGGCGGAGGGGTCTTTTTGCAGTGCGAAGCATGGGTCCAGGTGGGCAGTCCTTGGCACTTCACAGCAGTGTTAGTGGTTAACAGGACTTGGAAAGGGCCTTTCCAGCGTGGAGCCAAGGCAGTCTTTCGCTGATGGACCTTTATGTAGACCCAGTCTCCTGGTTCCAGCGAGTGGCAGGGCTGCACAGGATCCTTGGGTAGTGCTTCTTTCACCTGTGTATAGAAAGACTTAACACATTTCATTAGTGCCTGACAATACTTAAGCATTGTGTCATCCATTAAATGAATGTCCATCTGAGCTAGGGTCAGTGGGGGCGCAGTTGGTAGTCTCATCGGGCGCCCTGTCAGAATCTCATGAGGGCTGAGTCCAGTCTTTCGATTGGGAGTGGCCCTCATACTCATTAGTGCCAGAGGAAGGGCATCTGGCCACTTCAAGTTTGTTTCAGCACAAATCTTGGCCAGTTTATTTTTCAGAATTCCAGTCTGGCGTTCCACTGTCCCAGCAGACTGCGGATGGTGGGGACAGTGAAGGTTGTGTTGAGTCTGCAAAGCTGCACATAACTCCTTTACAATCTGTCCAGTAAAATGAGTTCCACGGTCACTGTTGATACTCACAGGGATGCCAAATCGTGGTACAAAATCTTTAAGCAGAAGTTTCACAACAGTCCTGGCATCTGCTTTCCTGCAGGGAAAAGCTTCAACCCAATTTGAAAATACATCCACCAAAACCAATACATATTCATAGCCACAACATTTAGACAGTTGAATAAAATCAATCTGAATATTTACAAAAGGTCCCCAAGGGGGAGGGTGAGCTGCCTGCCTAACTTTAACAGCTTTACCAATGTTATGCTGCTGACAAATCACACATTGTTGACAGTAGTGATGTGCAATGACTGGGAACCCGAACGCACACCAATCTCGGTTAACTGCAGCAACCATCCCCCCTTTGCTCACGTGAGCCATTCCGTGGTATACACGAGCAAGATAGGGCATTAGCATCTTCGGTGCAACCAGGCGACCAGCTGGGGCACGCCAAAGATGATCAGGGTGTAGAATACAGCCATTAGCATTCCAAAAACGTTTCTCAGCTGCCGATGCAGCTTCCTGGATCTTGGCCAGATCCTCAAGGGAGGCTAGTGGAGGCTGTTCAATCAAAGCACAAGTATATTCAGCCTGAGGTGCAGAAAGGGCCGCTGCTTTGGCTGCAGAGTCTGCCAAAGCATTTCCACGGGTAACTTCATCACGAGGGGTCTGGTGAGCTGTACATTTCACGACAGCTATAGCTTTGGGCAATAAAAGAGCATCTAAAAGAGCAGAGACATACAGACTGTTCTTAATAGGAGAACCAGTGGATGTAAGAAAACCTCTATACTTCCAGAGCAACCCATAATCATGTACCACTCCAAAAGCATAACGAGAGTCTGTATAGATTGTAACTGCTTGATCCTGAGCGAGAATGCAGGCTCGAGTTAAAGCTACAAGTTCGGCCACTTGAGCAGAAAACACAGAAGGAAGGAAAGCACTTTCAATAACAGCATGTGCAGAACACACAGCATAACCAGCAACCAATTTGCCCTTAGAATCTCGCGAGCACGAACCACGAACCATCTACAAAGTAAATAAGATCAGGATTTTGCAAAGGCACATCTAGTAAATCATCTCTTGGACGAGAGAGAACCGATGTCACAGACACACAGTCATGTGGGTCTCCGTCTTTGGGCCCAGGCAACAAGGAGGCAGGATTTAGAACAGGGCAACGAGCCAAAGTAATATGAGATGAAGACAACAAGACAAGCTCATATTTTGTAAGACGAGAAGTGGATAGATGCTGTGTCTTAGATTTTAACAAGAGAGCAGCCACAGCATGAGGAACAGCAACAATCAAAGGAGATCCTAAGACAATAGATTCAGATACCTGAACAGCAAGAGCTGCTGCAGCTACAGCACGCAGGCAAGGGGGAAATCCAGCTGCCACAGCGTCTAGGGCAGTACTGTAATAAGCAATGGGACGGTGTTTGTCTCCGTGCCTTTGCGTTAATACAGCCAAAGCAAACCCATTACGCTCATGACAGAAAAGAGTGAATGGTTTAGCATAATCAGGAAGTCCCAGGGCTGGTGCACTGGACAGACTTTGCTTGATAGCAACAAAAGCTTGTTCAGCCTCTGGAGACCAAGGAAGAGGCTCAGGGGTACCTGACTTAGTCAGATCCTGTAAGGGTTTAATCATTGTTGCATAGCCTAAAATCCATTGTCTACAGTACCCAGTCATGCCAAGAAAAGTACGCATTTGAGAAATAGTTCCAGGCCTCTTAAAGGAACCTGGAGTGCATGTGCCACACTTCTAGTAAGATAACGGGTACTTTCCTCAGAGGGATTAGAATCAGGGGAGCTACTGGGAGGCTCAGAATCACCTCTTTGTGGTGAAGAGGAGGCTTCTCTCCCAGGGGAAGAGAGAGCAATGTATGCAGCTGATACATGCGGTGGTGAAACTGGCACTGCCGGGTGAGATTCGTTAGCAGACCCATGCTGTGCAGGGGGAGGAGGCAGCACGGGCTGCTGCTGCTGAATGTTACTGAAGAAATCTAAAATATCCTCAGCAGTTTCCTCCTCACTGTCAGACCTAACTAATTGGGGATAAAGGGGAGCAGAAGGAATTGCTTGAACAGGATTAGGATACACAGGAGCAGAAGGAATCGCTCTAGGGGTTAAACAGCTGGATGCCTTGCATTTAAGCTGTAAATGTTGCACTTGGGCTTTTAACTTTTCCTGGGAGTCCTTTAGACTCCGCACTCGAGACTCGTGGAGTCTCTTTGTTGCTTCCTCCCACCAACAGACAAATTGCTCCCACTGTGTATCAGAGGCTTTTGGTGAAGCCAGAGTTTCTTTAAGGTATTTAAGTTTGTCTAAATCAAAGGTACCTTCTAGTGGACATTGTTTAGATGGATTTGCACGCGTGTAAAGATTCCAATTATCTAAATACCTGCAGGTTTTCGGGCCATAATGTACGTACATGAAATAAGCTGGGGTACCCTTAGGGGGTGAGAGGGAAGACTTAGACTGTCCCCCACCCATTTTCCAATCACACACTCAAAGGGGAAGGATGCCCTGTCCGCGCTAGCGGCTCATAAACTAAGGATCTCTCCCTACAGGGTATTCACACAGGAGTGACTAACGAGGATAGCCATGACCCCCTACACCTCCCTTCAGCAAAGAGCGTCGGCTAATCTCAGAGAGAAAGCGCCGCTTACTCTGTTGCATCCAGTGAGATGGTCAGACTGTCAGTGGCTCACACGGAGAGGAAAAGGGGAGGGAAGATGGGTGCACACACTCCTAGACCCAGGTAGCCTCCTCGCCGGACGATGCCAGGCCGAGTCAACCTACATGGGTCGGATCTCCTAAAGATCCTCTAGTTACCGGGCTTGCGTTAGAGTAGTTCTGGTCACGAGCCAAAAGACTTCGCAGAGTACTCTGGGCGTCTTCCGGTAACACTCAATTCACGCTGTGTACACACACACACACACACACACACACACACCAACATACCAAGGCCTTCTACCAGGTACTACTCCTGAGTACCTCCAGGTACTATTCCCAAGTACCTTGATGCATCACTTGAGGCGGTAAAAACCCCTCTTGAGGCAGTAACAACTCCTCAATACAGGTGCAAACCCTATGCACCTAGCATATGCTTACAGGGGGCGGCAAACAATTCCCCTATTACGCCGCTCAGCATCTGACCTTGCTGCACAGTCAATAAGTTCGGATGGCGTGAGCCCAACAGGGGCAGACGGCCCCACGGACAGTCCTCCTCCGACACCCCAATAGAGATTTCAAAAGGTCTCTTACCTCTATTGTGGCGCCATGGGGTTCAAAGGGGAACGATCCGTAGCAGCTGCCGTTGCCTCAGTGGGCGTTGCCATCCCGGACGAGCCCCCAAATTGTCGGAGAAAAACTGAGTTCTCACTATTTTGTTTAGGTACAGCAAGTCAGAGGCTTTATTATTAACTCTCACATGTGCAGAGGAGAGAGCAAGCAGGTCTCTCTCTGGTAACTAATTACAGCAAGCATTTATACCTTTCATTACAGAAATAATGAGGGACAGCTGCATTTTGTTTATACATAGGCCATCTTGATATCTCATTTCCTTACTTGTTTTGACTCTTGCCTACATACAATTAGTTTCTATACCTTATCTACACAAGGTCTTCTACACCTTATCTATACTGAGGTCACAATGACTTCTTACACAGCTCTTTCTCACCCGTCTCACACAATCCTCACACAATCCTCACACAATCCTCGCTTCTACAAATCTCGCGTTATCAGGGTTATCAGGGTCACAGCTAGCTTGACTCTTGCTAACAAAGACTGTCTCTTGCTAACGAAGCCTGACTCTTGCTAACAACCATCATGCATTGCAGTTCCCTTCTGTCAGTTCTTTTCTCTGCTTCCACATACTTATTATGACAATAGCCTCTGCCAGGGTTAATTAGCAGTCTGTGAATTGATACTGACATTTTTGAAGTTGTAGTTATTCATAATTATTCAATGAATAGTTTGAGTGCACTATTTTAAGCCCTTTGTGTACTGTTCATTTACTAATAATTATTTGTGCTATGCAATTGGTCACCTGATTCACATGGTATTGTTACTGGATTACAGACGCTTATTAAATGAGAGAATTGTGAATAATAAGCTAACAGACTTCCACTATACATTTTTGAATGAACAATCACTTGTACTAAAATTTGTGAATGTTTTGGGGTTCGTGAACATTTTCATAAATACTGTGGGTTGTCTAAATACACCGGACACTCGCTAGAACATGCGTCTATATAGCACGAATTCGCATATAACACGGTCACGGCCAGGGATCCCAAATTTAATTACTTTAATTGCAATTCGTTTTAACGCAGTCCCCGCGTTAAAGCGGTACCTCGCATGGATCCCAAATTCCGCTTTCTAGTGAGGGTCTGGTGTACTTGCAAATCTTGAGGACTGTGATCCCATGAATCACTGCCAACTAAAATCTACCATTTTATTCACAAAAGTACTTATGAATCAGATTGTTTGTTTGTTTGTTTGTTTGACCTTTAATTATTCTATCAGCTCAAATGACTGACATTTTAATAGGTGAATGTGATGCTTTGGGGTTCAACCCAGACTAGTAAGGGGCTTTGTCACTGCTTATCATTTGAGGTTCAGACTCCACGTCTTTATTGCCCAGTAAACCTTTGAAATGTATTCTTTGAAAAGTAAATCCAGACCGAGCTTCTTTCTCCTGCTGTCCTCCTAAAGTTTATTGACCCTACTTCAAGAGGCAGGAAAGCTCTCTCTGAATGCAGTCTCCATCCCGCCTTGAGATTGTAAAGTATTCATCTTTCCCAATTTGTTCTCTTGATGGCTTTGTTTACTTTGCATGTAAATGTGCTTTCCTTTGTCTTTGATCACAACTTGCCTAATTTACATCAGAAACACATTCAAGCAGGGGGAACCACATTCCTTTCTCTGGAACAGGTGTGGCTCAGGCACTGCTTGCCAAATACATTTTAAGACCTTAATTCTAGCACATATTTATAGCTCTTTGTATGTACATACATACACTATGCAAAAATATTAATGATCACTGAGTTATTTGATTTGGATATATGTCATGGCAACAGTGTGTGATGTGTAGTATTTTGGGCCTTACAAGAGTCGCTGACACAGGGTAGGGAACCACCAGTGGGCCTCTGTGTCTCAGTGAAATCACAGTAAAAGAAAACCAGCAGCGGAGGTAAAAACAAGATTATGAAATGCAAAAACAAACATGAAACATGCAAGAATAAGGAAACATTAACACAGATTCTCTCTCTCCACCTTCATCCAGACCTCTTTCAGGCTCTTCTTCCCAATCTCCTTGTTCTCCTGATTTCTGCTTGCACTGTTTTTACTACATTTTGGGCAAAGTTTCTGAAGGGAACACGTCTATCAAAGGCAGTAGAGGAAGCTCAGTAACTTGACAGGGATGCCTAAGCATTTCACAGAATCTGGCCCTTTTGTAATGAAGCTGACACTCATCAGCTATGCTAGAGAGATGGGTGAACCCTAAATTCACCAACACCATCATGGGTGAGAGCTTAAAACATGCTTTGTCTTTCAGTATTGATGATCCTTTACATATGGAACCGATTTTTCCCAAAGTGTGAATCTATGAAGTTCAATAAGTTTTTAATTTATTTGGATATGTTCTTCCAAGTCTGTTGTGAAAGGAATACAAATAAATAAAATTGTATCTCTTGTACTTTATTAATATAACAATTTTTATGTCTTATGAAAATAACTTTCCATTGAAGCCAAATTACTGAGGGCTTTTTTAATGTCTTCATTACTCAATCACTTACATTCCAGTTCCAACTATCCCCTTGTGAAACTATATGAATGTTGGTTTTGAAGACTATGCACTTAAGGGACCTTATGCAAACTGATGCCTTTCATAATGCCCCTTCCAACAGCATCTTAGATGAATCACTACATCTGATGGGTAATTTAAAATTGCATTAAATAAATATATTTCTGATGTTTCCAGGAAGAATCTGAAAAGAAAATGGAAAATATCCTGTAGCTGAGCCTTGGAGATATCCAAAGACAAGAAGCAGAATATAATTCATATGTTATTTATTTTCACCTGTAATATACTATCGGGAAACTACACACTGATCATCTTTCTCCTAACTATATCACAAATATTTTTTACAACATCATACCTCAGAATCAAAATATGCTTAAGAGGGCCTGTAGTGAGGCAGAGTAGTATAGCCTAAGCCCAAGGGACCACTACACTCCCCCTCATGGGTGGAGCCGGGCCAGCCCAGCTCTCCGTGCCAGAAACAGAGGGGCATGGCAGGAAGTAGAAAATGCGAGCCCCGCAGCTCAGTTGGGCTGGAGCCGGGGAAGAAGGCAGACATCTCCACCCCGCTGCAGAGCTGAACCTGTGCTGTGCAGTGCCCTGCCCCTGGAGGAGACCGATCCTGGAGAGGAGTTGCTAGGACTGCCATCCGCAGTGTACTCCAAGGAGATGGAGGACCC